>NC_066885.1:24085978-24401615 GCF_022985175.1 Labeo rohita | reverse complement strand
GACACAAAAAAAAAAAAATCATACAGATTTAAAATGAGGTGTATCTGAGCATCAAATGAATAATTTAAATAATAAAAGTTGCCATTGTAACTAACTGAAATAAAATAAAGTGAAGTACTAAAATTACAAAAAAAAAAAAAGTAAAAATAATTTTTGTAAAAAAAGAAAAAATACAAATACAATACAAATAATTTAAAGCTAAATAGAAATCTTTTTAAAAAACTAATAAAAATGAAAAAGCACATAACAAAAATACTTAATTTGAATAACTTTAACAATAAAATGAAAACTGATTATATAAAAATAAAAGCTTTTTTTAAAGTCTCTTATGCTCTTCAAGGCTGCATTTATTTGATAAAAACAGTAATACTGCGAAATCTTATTACAATATAAAATAATGGTTTTTATTTTAATATACTTTAAATCGAATTTATTCCTGTGATGCAAAGCTGCATTTTCAGCATCATTACTCCAGTCTTCACTGTCACATGATCCTTCAGAAATCATTCTAATATACTTATTTATTATTAGAATCATCAATGTTGGCAACATTTGTGCTGCCAAAGATTTTTTTGGAACCTGTGATTGTTTTTTCAGGATTCTTTAATGGATAAAAAAAAAAAAAAAAAAAAAAAAAAAAACAGCATTTATTCAAAATATAAATCTTTTCTAACAATATAAGTCTTTACTATCACTTTTTTTAAATCAATTTAACACATCCTTGCTTAATAAAAGTATTAATTTCTCAAAAAAAGAAAGAATAAAATGTACTGACCCCAAACTTGTGAAAAGAATATCACTTTTTAGAAATTTAACACATCCTTGCTGAACAAAAGTATTATTTTCTTTCAAAAAAAGAGAGAATAAAAATGTACTGACCCGTGAACGGTGGTGTATATTGTTAGAAAATATTTCTATTTTAAATAAACGCTGTTCTTTTTAACTTTTGTTTAAAGAATTCTTAAAAAAAGTATCACAATTTCCAACAAAATATTAAGCAGCACAACAGTTTTTAACATTGATAATAAATCAGCATATTAGAATGATTTCTGAAGGATCATGTGACACAGAATACTGAAATAATGATGATGAAAATTCAGCTTTGATCACAGGAATAAATTTGAATATAAAATATTTCACAACATTAAATTTTCCTGTATTTTTGATCAAATAAACGCAGCCTTGATGAGCATAAGAAACTTCTGTAAAAACGTTACTGATCCCAAACTTTTGAACGGCAGTGTATTTCAAAATATGCATAAAATACTGTAACAGTATATAAATAATACTCAAATAACACTGCTGACTAAATGATGACAGAAATTTCATTTTTGGATGAACTATCCCTTTAAATCAAGATAGTAACTTGGAGGAGAAATCATAAACAGCCTCATGATTGCAAAGTTGATATTAATCCACTGAAGTTTGCTCTGTGTCACAACAAGCTGGCAATATCCTGTTTTAATAGAGCTGGGCTTCATTTCAAGTCATTAGTGTGACATAAGAGTGTCCAGCTGTCTTCACTCAATGTCCTTTAATTGTTTTATTGCCAACAGACACTCGGACAAAGACGAACAATTTATTTGTCCCTGACCAACGGTGACGTGCAAAGAGTAAACTTAATTCTTCTCTTTGTTTAGATCTCCCGCACAAACCTCAAGACGCTTTCATAATGATTTCTAAACACAACTGACATAAGAAAACAAAGCTAAGGTGTCCGATTTGTGTCAGTTTTTGTGATGTTAAAATATTTTTCCTATCCCACTGTAACATGCAACTGTACGTAAGCTCCGTTTATAAGGTGTGTAAACATTTTATCATTCAAGCCCGATACAGCAACATTGGCTCAGCCAATGGTGTGATTTTGGGGCGGGACTATCTGTTTTACTGACCAATGGCAGGCAAGCAGTGTGTTCAACACAATTTAATTTCATTGTGTAGCTATCGTACATTTTGGTGAATTGGTGGCTAATTCGTATGAATTTGTATGATCTGAAATCAGCACCTCTTAATATATTACTCCATCCCTTAAAGGGACAGTTCACCCAAAAATGAAAAATGACTACTGATGTCACATGGACTATTTTAACGATGTCCTTCAAAAATCAAAAATATCTTAATTTGTGTTCCTTACGGGTTTGGAACGATATGAGGGGGAGTAATGCATGATACAATTTTCATTTTTGGGTGAACTATCCCTTTAAAGATCATCAAAACAAAAAAAAAAGTAAATAAATTACCATGGTTTCCTCGAATGTCAATCCATTTTGTTCGTTCTAGCACTCGTGATCTTTTAAGGACGTTGTGGTAGGCCTGCCACTCCACTTCATGTTGAAGAGAGCCCATTTTACTCTCAGTCTTCGCATCTGTTAAGTCCCCTGTTAAAGAAAGTAAAACTGTAAATCGAATTTGATTATGTATACAGTATACAGTAATGTATGGCAGCTCACCTGTGGCCAGCACAAGATCAGGTTTTATCACATCAATAGTGTCAGTACAGAATCTTTCGAAGTCTGGAATGCGCCTCGGATCGTGGAAACGACTGATATGGATGTCGGAAACCTGCACAGAGGAATCAGCATGTTTAGAAATGAGCTAATAATGAGGTTTCCTGCAGGCCTGTGTGTAGTTAACAGTGAGTGTTGGAAATCTCACACATAAAACTTGCCTATTTATAGAACAAGTGTCACTGGCATATTAGAGGAGGCATCTCTTATGTGCAAGTCAGTACACAGCTAAAGGTTTCATGTTTTAGCAAGTAAATTATAACATTAGGGCTTCATGCACACTGTACATACACGAATGATGACATGCTTTTGGTTTGTAGAATGTCATATATACAGCAGATAAAAATACAATAAAAATCAAAGAATCGTGTTATTTTTATACATATATATATATATATATATATATATATATATATATATATATATCTAATGCTACATTCAAATATAATTTTTATGATAAATAATGGGTGTGATAGTAAATATAATTATTAAAATGTTTTATAAACTGTGAAAGCCTACACCACTTTCAATCAAAGATGTTTTAAATTATAATTTCATTATAGTTTCATTAAAAAAAGTATATATATATATAAACGTATATATATATACATACATACATATATATGAATATACACACACACACACATATATATATATATATATATATATATATGTGTATATATATATTTTCTATCAAATACTGATATAATATATAATGCATGCAATATAATAATATAGTATAATCCAATTCAATATAATATTATATATATATATATATATATATATATATATAAAATTGCTAATGCTACATTCAAATATAATTTTTATGATAAATAATGGGTGTGATAGTGTAATTATTAAAATGTTTTATAAACTGTGAAAGTCTACATCCCTTTGAATCAAAAATGTTTTAAATTATAGATTCATTAAAAATATATATATATTATAATTTTTTTAAATTAAACTATAAAAATAAATGACATATTTTGAAATGCCATTACATATTTTGAAATTGTGTTATTCTATAATTAATAGAAACACTGAATATCCTGAATATAATAAAATACTGATATAATATATAATGCATGCAATATAATAATATAGTATAATACTATATATATATATATATATAACATTTCGGATGCTATTATAATACAATATAATATCAAAATGTTTTTATATTTACATTTTAGATTAATTTTTAGATTTATAGTTTTATATTTTATATATTTTATAGTAATAATAGTGTTTTGTACCATATTTAAATAAGTAAATAAATTCATAAATATATAGCAAATATAAACAAATATGTTCTAATAGAGGAAAGTCTTGTAGGCCAATATTTCCTATTAACAGTTACATGCTAATATTAATATTTACTAATGAAATCAGTATACTATTAAGTGTAAGCTACTTATGCTTGATTACACTAATAACTACAAGTATGTGATCTCACGAAAAATAAATGTCCTTTTAATTTTTCCTAACACACATCTGCAGACAATTGCACATTCATTTAATGTCTCGTCGTGATCACACCAATACAATTTATTGAGTATTCATGGTCATACACTCTACAGCTATACTGTAGACATCTGATGTCATGTTAGAGGCCAGAATATTCCGACCTTTTCGTGCTTAAATATTTCACACAACAATCCTCTTCACTGCACGAATAATAAATTATTATGGCAGAGCACAAAATAAAAGCCATCCCTCAATCAATCACATGATCAGCTCATTGACAGACTAATGACAGCGCGACACGTTTTTCATGACCTCTCACACACCGCGGCGCAAACCTCTGCTCACCTGCACGAACCAAAATATATTGTCCAGCTGCCCGTCGGGATACGGCGGGCCGTTGTTTCTGGACTGATGTAAACTGCGCTTCGGGTGCCAAGCGGTGTCATAGCTGTCAAACACCCAGGAAGTGAAGCACGCGAGCAGCAGCCCAACAATCACCAGAGCCGCGAACAGCCGGAGCATCCTGCCGAAAACACGCTGCCTTCACTGAGATCCCGGACGAGCCGCCGCTCACTCGCTTTTCTTCTTCATGCTGGAGGAGCCTAATGGGGAATTCAGACAGCCTTACATCCTCGGGCACTCGCCTCAGCGAACGCCAGACACAGCCGCAATGGACGAGCAAATCAGCGCGCTGTAATCGCCAACATCATCCATTGGAAACTTCCGGGTGGCAGGATCCTGTCCGCTGAAATAAAACTGAGGGAAGGGAAAGCGGACCGACGGGGGCGGGGCTACGCGCGGAAGTTATTACTTAATTTTTTTTTATATAATACAAAATAAAATAAATACAATAAATATAACAAATATTAATATATCAAATATATATTGATAAATCAATATTAAAAGCATTTAAAAATTGTATTACTACACTATTTTGATTATTGTTATAGGCACTGGTTAGCAAGAACTAATTTACAGGTGTTAATTAGATTTTTTTTTTTTTTTTTTTTTTTTAATAAATCAATCCGTGTTTTTTCTTGTCATAGGAGTACTGTAATGATACTGCATGCATTAATGTTGTTGCTAAAACCAATTGTTTACAGGTCAAATCAGACTCAAAAAACTAATTATAAACTTTCCTCAGACAGCATTTCCACATGATAGACAGCTTTGCATTTTTTATTAAAATATTAACAAATATTTGCCTTATTTTTATTTATTTTTATTTTATTTTTTTAAAAATTCAGCCCCTCACGTTTTTCTTTTTCTTTTTATTTCTGTGACTGTACAGTTTTGCAGAAGGACCAGGAGCTTTATATGTGAAATATGCATAAACTAAAATTGTAGCTCTAAAATTGCTAAAACCAATTGTTTTTTAGAATTACTTATAAAATCAATATTTCATGTCCACAACAGTGCTGTTATTGTTAGAATAAAAATGTCAAAATAAATAAATAAAATAATAATAATAAAATAAAGAAAGAAAGAAGTTTGACTTAAAATAAAGCTGAATTATAAAGATTTGATGGAAAAACTTACCCTGGCAACAAACTGAAAAAAGTTTAACGTACAAATATTACTAAAACATTGCATACATTAATGTTGTTGCTAAAACCAATTGTTTTGTATTTTGTAAAGTAATGTAGAAGTAATTTACGATTACAAATAAAATCAGTATTTCATGTAAAGGACAGTGTTGTTATTGTTAAAGAAAAAACGAAAAAAAAAAAAGATATGTTTTTCTTAATTGAAACAAACTGAAATATAAATATTTGATGAAAAACCTAACCTAAAACAAGGTTGGCCTAATATATATTAAAACAAAATCACTTAAAGCTTCAAAAAATATAATAAAATTCAATACAAATGACAAAAGCACTTATCAATATTACTAAAATTTAAACTAAAATAAAAAAGTATAAAAATAAAATAATAAAACCTATTTAAAATATTAAAAATAGAAATATTAAAATATACAAAAATAAAATATTAATAATATTAATAATACTTAAAAAAAAAAAACTGTGGTCCATAAATGTAATAATGTGTCAAATAATCAAATAATCTGGTGATTATCACAAAATAAACACCTTCAAAGTTGATTTCTTAATTTAATTTGCAAATTTATCCAGAGCAGGTGTATATTTCATTTATTTATTTATTTGACTGATCCACCGAGCGCCCCCTGTAGGAGATCAAGTTTTCTCTTTATAAGAAAAAGCCAATATCAATAACATTGACCTTTCCACTCCATTTAGTTTATTGATTGCAACTCAAGATCTCAAGGTCTGTAGAAAAGACAGGAACAGATTATGCTATAATAATGATCTAAATTAAATGTTCTCATATGGCGTTCTGCTTTAGTACCCAAGTTACTATATAAAGATGCTGTACAGCTATAGTTCATTTAAATTGTAATATACATCCTATATTTTTTAATGCTATTAAATAAAGCTTCCAATTTTGTCATTAAATGTAATGTATGTTTCATACACAATTTTTAGTACAGTTGGTAGTTAACAGATGCATGTCTACATGTTTATAACATCAGAAAGACAAGTTCACATGACCCAAATTGTCTGTAACAAACACATGGAATCAATAAAAACACAGTAGATTTGAGCATTTCATTTAATTCACTGACATTTTTTATGTGAGGCCACATTCTATGTCCAGAGAGACAGATTGAGCTCTGTCAAATAAAAAGTTATTTTACAGATAAGTGCTTTTGGCCTATACCCTAGAAAACATGAGGAAGAGCATTAGGTTTTGATTTTGACATCTGTACTGGAATGCGCCTGATGTCTCTGCCTGTACAGTTTGTACACAATCATTAGAAAACAATTTCACCTGGAGTTCATTAATATACAAAAACAACTCAAAAACTAAATTAATTTAGTAAAAGGCTATCGCCTGGCCATAGTCTACCTGAATTTTAGTCTTACACATGGCATCTTACGGGGAAGTGATATTTCATATTGTAATATATGATCTGTCCGTTTAAAGGAACAAAAGGCCCTTCACATTCTGTACTCTTGCTTTAAGTGCACAATCGTGATTGCTTGTTTTTCACATGAATCTTCTAAGAAGTAGTAATGGCACATGACGGCTAAAGTCACTTGTGAAATTTCTTGCTTGGATCCTTGGCGTGATCGAGCAGCAGCTGACAAGGTGTAAACTGGTTCCCAAAGACCTCCTCAAACTTTCTCATCTTCTCCACAAGTTTGTCTGCACCAAAGCTGTCCACAAACCTGAAGGGTCCTGCAATTGGATAATTAACATAATGATGGGACTGAATGCATGTTATTCCTAAACTGTAGAGGAAATTTGAAAGGGAAATTTGAAAGGATTAGTTCACTTCCAGAATAAATATTTTCTGATAATTTACTCACCCCCATGTCATCAAGATGTTCATGTCTTTCTTTCTACAGTCAAAAATAAATTAAGCTTTTTGAGGAAAACATTTCAGGATTTTTCCTCACATAGTGGACTTCAATGGGGTTTGCTTTGTAAACACTGGGTCGGTACTTTCGCCTGCATCAGACGTGCGTGATTATGTAATGTGTGAAGTCAAGCTAGTGCAAGACAAGTATTTGTGGTTAAAGCGTATATCTTTTTTATTTTTTTAGAAAATGACTGATCAGACCCCTAGATAAGACCCTCATTCCTCTGCTGGGATCATGTAGAGTCCTTTGAAGCTGCACTGAAACTGTAATTTGGACATTCAACTTGTTGGCTCCCATTGAAGTCCACTATATGGAGAAAAATCCTGGAATGATTTCCTCAAAAACCTTAATGTCTTTTTGACTGAAAAAAGACAGACATGAATATTGGATGACATGGGGGTGAGTAAATTACCAGGAAATTTTTATTCTGGAAGTGATCTAATTCTTTAAAGGAAAAAAAAAGTCAAAAAATGTTAATTCAGACTTAGATTCTCACCTCCAAGGCAGGGTGGAAAGCCGAGACCGAACACGGCCCCAATGTCACCCTCCACTGGATTGGCAAGGATTCCCTCTTGCAAACACAGAACAGCCTCATTCACAAAACGAGACACCAACCTGTACTGAATATCTGAGTCTGAAGATCTGGATGGAGAGACAGAAATACATTTTTTTTTTCTAATTTGGATGAAAAATTATAAATTATCCTACTAGAAAACAATAACACTGCATTTGTCCTGATAAAAAGTTGCTTTATGAATTGAACCTAATGAGTCTGAACAACTTACATTGCAGCGTTTGGTGTCAGTTTGTATGATTCCAAAATCTCCAGAGCTTCTGGGTTCACATCTCTGCGTTTGAGTCCTGGCTGGTAGATGTAGCAGCCCTTGCCTGATTTACGGCCTAAGAGTAAATTAAGAAGAAATGATTTATGCCAATTATACTGAACATGTTAAAGGAAAAGTTCACTTCCAGAACAAAAATTTACAGATAATGTCCTCACCCCTTTGTCATCCAAGATGTTCATGTCTTTCTTTCTCCAGTCATAAAGAAATTGTGTTTTTTGAGGAAAACATTTCTGCATTTTTCTTCATATAATGAACTGATATGGTGCACTGAGTTTGAATTTCCAACATGCAGTTTAAATGCGGATTCAAACGATCCCAAATACGGTTGTAAACAATCCCAGCTGAGGAAGAAGGGTCTTATCTAGCGAAACGATCGGTTATTTTCATTAAAAAAAATACTATTTAAATACTTCTTAATTTCAAATGTTTGTCTTGTCTTGCTCTGCCTGAACTCTGTGTATTCTGGTTCAAGACAGTTAGGTTATGTCGAAAAAAACTCCCATCTCATGTTCTCCCTCAACTTCAAAAATCATTTCAAAAATCATCCTACATTGCTGCAGAAGTACCGACCCAGTCTTTCCAAAGTGAACATGCAAAGAAGATCAAACACCCTTAACAAAAAAGACAAAACAGCGATATAGGACGATTTTGAAGTTGAGGGAGAACATGAGATGGGAGTTTTTCGACATACCCTAACTGTCATGAACCGGAAAAAAAACAGTCCAGGCAGAGTAAGACAAGACAAGCATTTGACGTTAAAAAAAGACATATATAAATTGTATTATTTTAATGAAAATAACCAATCGTTACGCTAGATAAGACCCTTCTTTCTCAGCTGGGATCGTTTACAACTGCATTTGGGATTGTTTGAAGCCGCATTTAAACTGCATGTTGGAAGTTCAAAATCGGGGCACCATATCAGTCCATTATATGGAGAAAAAATGCTGAAATGTTTTTCTCAAAAAACAATTTCTTTATGACTGGAGAAAGAAAGACATGAACATCTTGGATGACAAAGGGGTGAGTACATTCTGTAAATTTTTGTTCTGAAAGTGCACTTCTCCTTTAAGAGCTAAATTACCATGTTTGCGAGAATACTTGCAGATGGGCATTTTGACACATACAAGTGTGTGTTTAACCAATCAAGGCCTATAAAGGGACAAAAATAACTTAATACTCCTGCGCTCTATGAGCACCGTCTTCATGTGCACTGACAGAGCTCAGAAACAGAGTGCGCGCATATTGCGAAATTAGTTCTCTTTCACTGCTTATTGCATTTAAACGGCTTAAAATTTCTTGTTTTTACACTGCAATGCTTAAAATGCATGCAAACAATATGTTTTCGTGACCACATAGCACAGCAATGTCACATTAGTATGTAATCGCGATAGAGACGATAGTCCAAAAAAAATAAAAATAAAAATCTACCGGTTGACAAATTTCTGCCTGTTAATTGCCCTTAATCTAAAGAATGTACCTTTAAATCCTTTGTCCACCATGCTCTTCAAAAACTCAATATTTCCCCCTCCAAATCTGGAGCCGAAGGCCTTGCCGAGGTCTTCAGCCACGTGAGCTGCCACATCAATGCCCACTTCATCAGCCAGGGTAGCAGCACCCACAGGGAAGCCAAAGCCTGTGGTCAGGGAATCCAGCTTCTTGGGATCAACACCTTCCTGTAAGTAGAAAACAAAATGATCTGCATATTGAGCATGTTACTAATACTATAAAGGACGTCATTGTAGCTTGTGTCTAATACTTCTACAACAGATGGGTAAAAATTAATAATTCGGAAGGAAATACACAAACCTGCAATACACGCACTGCCTCAGCCAACATGGGAGCTAAACATCTGGTGGTGTAGAAACCTGGTCCGTCCTGAAGACAAAAATTGTACATTACTCCAAAACATTTTAATGGATTACAGAGCCATAAATTGTGCATTTAGGATTGACAGAAGAATATATGACATCTCACCCCAACAACTATAATGACTTTGCCTTGCTTCAAGCCAACCGCCACCGCTGAGGCTGTTGTGTCCTTGGAGGTTTTATCTGTGGTGATGATCTCCAGAAGCTGCATTTTATCAACTGGAGAAAAGTAGTGCATTCCAATTACCTGAAACAAAACAACAACACATTTGAGATCACCTCCAACTATGACATGGTGGTCAAGAACTCAAATTTCTTACCTTTTCAGGTCGCTTGCTGACAGCTGCAATATCTTTGATTGGTAAAGCAGATGTGTTGGTTGCAAATATACAGTGCGGAGAGATCACCTACAATGACAGAATATGGTATCAAAGCTTTCGTATTTAGGAGAAGTTGAAAATGAAGTCTTGTTTGATCTTGAACTTACAGCTTCAACTTCTTTCAGGACTTTGTGTTTGATGTTTAAGTCCTCAAACACAGCTTCAATGATCATGTCAGCTTTATTAAAGCCATTGTAGTCAAGCTGCCCTGTGAGGTTGGACAGAAAACTGTCCCTTTCGAATGATGTTATGCTCCTCTTCTTAGTCTTGTCATTTAGCCTGAAAATAAAATACAATTAATACAGTTAAATATAATAAAGAATTCAAAATGAAATTAAAAATAAAATACAAAAATATATTAAAAAGTCAGAAAGCTCTCAGATTTCATCAAAAAACATCTTAATTTGTGTTCTGAAGATGAACAGCATGAAACAACATGAGGGTGATTTATATTTCTGGCTGAACTTCTTCAGGTTTGACACTGTGACTGAAAACTACTGCGTGCGACTATAAAAAAATATTTACGAGCACCATGTGCGCCTGACTCGATCAGCATATTTGTGTTTGCGCTGAGGGGAGCTTCAAAGGTTTCTATGTGTTTATTGCGTAATGCATCACAGACATATCTCACAAATCCTTTGATAAACAAACTGTAGACAGGGTGTAAATAAGAGATTGTTTGTGCAGTGTAGAGAGCTTCGTTTATTATAATGAAACTTTGTAAGATTGCCATGAACTGAAATGAGTGACAGATAGATTTAATCATTTTTAAGGGAGTTTGTAAATGAGATATTGATTTAATGCAACAGTTAAATAAACAAGAAGTTAATATTAAGTGACTTACACTGTCTGACCACAACACCATTGCCTGATTTTGCTCTATTTCGTCATTAAAAATAGTCTGAAACAAGTCACAACTGAGCCGCTTCATGACTCTATTCAAACACAGCGGTGTTTTGTTTATGAATGATTCTATATTTTTAAATCAATCTAGTGAGTCAATGATTCAATTTCCCATTTATAAAGACAGCCACTTGCTTTAGTCATGAATGAATCAGCTGTTTGAACAAATCAAATGAACGAATGATTCAGTAATTAAATCAGTGACTTGCCGCCACCTACTGGCAGATTTAGTTTCATTTTTAAAGTTTAAAGCTTTTCAGTTATTTAAATCATTTCAGAAATCAATATTTCTGTTTTCAAAATGTTATATTTAAAACATTAATCTCAACATGAATTTATGAATTTGATTGCATTCATGCCACCTCTGAACCTCATTAGACATATGAAAATACACCTACAAGCCACTTTTGTGTTCTTCTGTGCCACCTCTGTAGTACAAATTAATTTTGTTAATACTGATTTCATTTGATTGCTAACTTATTGTTATTCTACTTGTTCTTATTCTGTTGTTTTAATTAGAAAATTTTAATTTGAAACCTTAAAAAAAAAAAATTGACATAAAAGATGACACACTTTTAATAAAGTTAGAAAAATGCCATTACAAAGGTAAAAACAAAATTCCTCTCTAAATCACTTTAAGGAGTCAAATATCACCTCGTAAGGGGAAGGCTAATTTTTGATCCGATTTTTTGATTATTGATTAGAAGGTGCTCCTACAAAGAAACCTAAGCGTAGAGCCCTGTTTGATCTAGATAATTTTTAAATTCATTAGCTCAGTATACTTAATACTCACCCTTTATAGACTTGCTGCTCTCCGCGACTGAGTCCTTCCACTGCGGTGTCCTTAAGAATAGTGTGAATGCCTTTATCTACAGTCACTTGAGCGATGCCAGCACCCATCAGCCCTGCTCCCAAGACAGCAAGTGTTCTACAAACAGAAAATCAAGACAAATGAATTACAATTTTACAAGCAATAAACAAACACAGGGCTCTAGACTCATCCTACCCACTGGTCGCTCTTCTGTGACTAACTTTCTCAGTTGGTCACAAGAGCACATGATTTGGTCAAATTATTATTTATTTATTTATTTATTTATGCTATAACATAGGATTAATCAATGCATGCTGATGAACTTTTATCATAGTTCATAGTTATATGGTAACAAGTATATGGTAACAAAAGTGGTTAATATTCAATCGGTCCTTTTTATCAGTATTATTAGATGTGATCTGAATTTTGTGAACGGGAGTTCCCTATTTGCATGTTATAAGCCGGGCTTCAGATGCTTTCGCTTTTGAATTCACTCTCGTCACGTTTTACAAGAAAAGATTGTCTGTTTTGCTTACATCTATACACCTTTCACTTTTTTTAGATTAAAACAAAAGATCGATTTTTTTGTTATTCTTAATTAAAAAAACACAACGATAAAACACTAGGCTACAATGACAAACTAGCTTACATAATGTTTATTAACAAAAAAGAAAACAATGAGGCATTGCATACACCACAGGCTATTAAACACTGACTAATAAATAACAGAATGTGTAGCAAAAACCGAGGAATCAAATAAAAAAAAAAATTAAAGAAAGCCTCCATAGCATAGCGTGAGGTTAAACACAAAGATAACACACTTTTCAAAATGAAAACAAAAAGAAAACAGTGACAGTGCTTCCATGTTTTTTTTTTTCCACAAGAATAACAACATGTTCACCTTCTCTGGTTTAGGAAGCGTTTTTTTTACTTTACTTTAGCTTAAAAACAAAAACAAATCCTCCATCTGCCACTGATTCCTCAACATACGTGTCATTTTTGCCATGCTGACGCGGCAAATATAAACCAGGCTCTACACCCAAAGCACTCGCACTGAAAGTGCCGTTTTTCACGTGATCAGTTAAAATTACAGTCAAACCACTGATGTCACATGGACTATTTTAACAATGCCCTTACTATTTTTCTTGAATGTGGTAGGGCACTTGCTGCCTATGGAGGGTCAGAGAGCCCTCAGATTTCATCAAAAATACCTAAATTTGTGTTCTGAAGATGAATGAAGGTGATTAATTAACGATAGTCACGCAGTGTCAGTCTACCTTATGAATTGACATATAGTAATAGAGTAATAAAATACATACTTTACTTCCTTTTCAGGGGTTCCGAATCGATTTTTCTTGCATGTGACCTGACCGTGGTAAAGGCCAATAAGTGCTTTAGACTCGGAGGTCATGGCTAACTTGCCAAAATTCTGAAATGGAGATAAAGAGGTAATATTAGATGTTAATACTATACACATAACATTGTCTTTAATCAGTTGAAATTAACAACATGCTTTCAGTTACAAAATTCAAATACACCAGATCAGAAACGCAAGTGAGGATTTGAGGAGACAAATGAGATGTGTAATAAAGTGGAATAATTCATGGGATACTGTTCATTAACTCAAGTGTAGGATAGAACTGATAATAAACAGTTTAAACACTTTCACAGCACCTGTGCCTCAGCCAGGTAACCTGCAGTCGGACCCTGTTCTAGACCAGCCTTCACACACTGAAAGAGAAAACAAGCAGGTGTCATTACACATAAACTATTGCTACCATGATTTATGATAACACATCACACTGAGCACAGAATAACAAATATTGTACTTCAATTATTTTCAGTGGTGCAGGGTACAGTCCCTTGGTCTGTTTCATGACTTTCTTCTGAACTGTATTGTAGATCTGCTGTCTCACAAATGGGTAACTCATGACGTAGTCTTGAATTTCTGCATTAAAAAAAAAATTTAAACAAAGCAAAGTTATGGTATATATATGCAACACTGATTCAGATAATGAATTAAAGGATTAGTTCACCCAAAAATGAAAATGCTGTCATTAAATACTCACCCTCATGTTGTTTCAAACCCGTAAGACCTTTGTTCATCTTCAGAACACAAATTAAGATATTTTTTATTAAATCCAAGAGCTTTCTGACCCTTTATAAACAGCAATGCAACTGACACTTTGCAGAAAGGCCCAGAAATGTAGTAAGGACATTGTTAAAATAGTCCATGTGACATCAGTGGTTCAACTTCAATTTTATGAAGGTACAAGAACACTCTTTGCACCCAAAGAAAACAAAACGACTTTATTGAACAATTTCTTCCCATCCGTGTCAGTCTTCAGTGCACATTCACGACAGTATCATAACACGTGTGTGCATTCCCAATTGTAAACAAGCCATAAAGTCATTATTTTTGTTTTCTTTGCGCACAAAAAAAACATTCTCGTAGCTTCGTAAAATTAAGGTTGACCCACTGATGTCACATGGACTAAACTGCCCTCCAAAAGTTTGGAGACGCCCTAGAAAAGTGGGGTTTTGGACAATATTGGCATGAATCCTTTTTAATTTGTGATAATTTTGCACTGGTAAGGGACAAACATATTTTATTACATAAACAGTTTATACATAGAAAAATTAAATTTTCGATTCATTAAAATATCCACCATTAGCAACTATTACAGCTCTGCGTAATCTGGGCCTCAATTCATTGTATTCTAAACTTAATTGGCAATTGATAATTGTAGCTATTAAGGTGTGCTGACCCAAGAATCTTTTAAAAACCTGGGCCAAGTTTAAACCAGTAACCAGGCATCACAGCTGGCAAAGGGGCATGTCTGACTTTGACATGTATATATTGCCATTATTACGTAAACAAAATGAAATTTATTATTGCTGGTCTTCAATGATAATGTCAAGTTACTTTAATGTATTTGCACCAAAAAAGTATTTATGCTGATATCGTCCAAAACCACACTTTGCCAGGGGTGTTTCAAAACTTTTGGAGGGAAGTGTATTTTATCATCTCGCACACCAAAAAAAAAAAAACTGATTCAGCACTCCACAAAATGGATAAAAACACTGAAATGCAACTCAGAATATGACACAAACCTGCAATAATTAAATAAGTTAAAAAATACAAATAAAATGTATTTTATCCCATTTTATTAACCAGTGTTTTTGCTGCTGACCTTCAATGATTTAATTCATCCATACTAATAAGCAAAAATTACTTTTGGTGTAAGGCTTTTGGTGCGATAAGTCTTTTACATTTTCCAAAAATAGAAGTTTTTATATTAAAAACAAACAAGCAAGCCCTGCCCAAATATAAAAGTAAGGCAAAAGTAATGTAACGCATTACTTTCTATAAAATATAACTAAGTAATGTAATTAGTTACTTTTTAGGGAGTAACGCAATATTGTAATGCATTACTTTTAAAAGTAGCTTTTCCCAGCACTGGTCCTTACTACCTTTCCAGGCCTGGAACATGTCAATTATGCCTATGCAGGGTCAGAAAGCTCTCGGATTTTATCAAAAATATCTTAACTTGTGTTCTGAAGATGAACAAAGGTCTTACAGGATTGAAACGACATGAAGGTGAGTAACTAATGACGGAATTTTCATTTTTGGGTGAACTATGTCTTTAACCTTGCAAAAGCCTAATTAAATAGTTATTTTAAAATTATTTTAGACACATAGTTGACTGGTAATTTGATTACAGGTAACACTTACTCTGCATCAAGCCCTTTTCTTTGGTAAGTGGGATTTGCTTCTTAGCAAGTCCTCTGGCAGCCTCCACAGCTACTTCCTCCAAGTATTCAATGGTCCTCTCCTCTGGACTCTTCAGTCCAGGCCCTAGATAATAAAAAAAGGGAGAGAGAGAGAGAGAAATTAATACTTGTATTTGGCAAGGATGCAATAAATTGATCCAAAGTGAAAAGAAAAGACTTATACGTTTTTACAAAAAAAAAATCTATTTCAAATATGCTGGCTTTTTTTTACTTTAAATTTACTTTAAAAAAAAAAAAAAAAAAAAAAAAAAAAAAATATGGTTACCACAAAAATGTTAAACAGCACTACTGTTTTCAACATTGATAATAATAAAAAATGTTTCTACGGCAGCAAATCATCACATTATAATGATTTCTGAAGGATCATGTGACACTGAACATTTTAAAATATATATTAAAATACAACACTGTTATTTTAAATTATAAGAGCATTTCACAATATTACGGTTTTACAAAAACACAGAAACTGTTTTACCAAGAGTATCCACCAGCTGGTGAACCAGTCCCATTTTCTTGGCTTTATCTGGACGGATGCTCCTTCCTGTTAGCACCATATCAAAAGCACTGGGAATACCAACCTGCATAAAACAAAGATGTAAAAACAACCTGACTTACATTGCAAAGAATCAGTCATGAGAATCCTTACTAAACGTATTGGTGGCATATTACAGACCATTTTGGGCAGTCTCTGTGTTCCTCCAGCTCCAGGCAGAAGGCCGAGCATGACCTCAGGGCAGCCCAGAACCGTCTTCTTACTCTTGGTGGCTATTCTGTACTGACAGGCAATGGCAAACTACAAAAACATAAAACACAATATCATCGTTGTAGAACTAAATGCACTTTAAATCTCATTTTTGTCTTAAATTTAGGTTATTTGCTTCTCGTTCTATATTTTAGTGTTTGTGTAAATCATAATCATCAATAAATAAAAAAAACACATCCAGAAAATTTCTAAAAATAAGGTCTGAAATTTGACCGTAATCCTATGCTCACCATGTGGGAGAAGAAAACACAACAAATGCACACAAATGCAATACCTCTAAGCCTCCACCGAGGCATGATCCATTAATGGCAGCGACAATAGGCTTAGAAGACTTCTCAATCTTCTCAAACATTTTCTGGCCCTCTT
Organism: Labeo rohita; assembly: GCF_022985175.1. NCBI lineage: Eukaryota > Metazoa > Chordata > Actinopteri > Cypriniformes > Cyprinidae > Labeo > Labeo rohita. The sequence continues at coordinate 24,384,464 of NC_066885.1, read as the reverse complement.
GAGAAAGGCTAGTGACCTCCTCTGCGGTCTTACAGGCCTGGATCATGCTAAATACAAGGTACAGCAAAACAAACAGGCAATATATCAGAACTGTATTTGATAATGATCACCACAATCAGATAATTAGCATATTACAAGTCCTGATACGAACCTAATGTCTGCCCCTGCAATGAAGCTGCCGGGTTTGGATGAGATGAGAACAACGCTCTGGACTGCATTGTTTCCCCAAACCTCCTCCATAACTTCTGTCATCTCCCTTTGCATCTGAACAGACAGTGTGTTGACCTAGACAAAAAAAAAAAAAAAACACATGATGCATTATAATATCACCTGAATGCATAAATGCAAGGTTTTGAGGAGACAGTTACCCGTGCATTGGGGTCATTTATGCGAACCACAGCGACATCTCCCTTGATCTCATAGTTCACGTGTGTACGAGCTGAGGAAATATTGAGAAGACGTGAAAATGAAAAAATAATCAATTAAATAATTGATATTATAAAAACACATGCTTCCACATGAATGAACTACCAGTCAAAAGTTTTGAAAAGTAAGATTTTTAATCTCTTCTGCTCACCAAGCCTGCATTTCTTTGATGCAAAGTACAGTAAAAACAGCAGAATTTTGAAATATTTTTTAAATTTAAAATAGCTGTTTTCTATTAGAATATATTTTAAAATGTAATTTATTCCTGTGATTTCAAAGCTGAATTTTTAGCATCATTACTGCAGTCACATGATCCTTCAGAAATCATTCTAATATTCTGATTTGCTCAGAAAAACATTTATCATTATTATTACTACTATTATTATTATGTTGAATACAGCTGAGTAGATTTTTTTCAGGTTTCTTTAATGAATAGAAATTTCAGAAGAACAGCATTTATATGAAATACAAATCATTAGTAACATTACAAATGTCTTTATCGTAACTTTAGAGCAATTTAAAGCATACTTGCTGAATAAAAATATTAATTTCTCCAAGCTTTTGAATTGTATAGTGTATAATGTTACAAAAGCTTTTTATTTTAGATAAATGCTGATCTTTAGATCTTTCTATTATCAAAGAACCCTGAAAAAATGTACTCAATTGTTTTAAATTTTAATAATAATAATAATAATAATAATAAAAAAATGTTTCCTGAACAGCAAAACAGCATATTAGAATGATTTCTGAAGGATCATGTGACACTGAAGACTGAAGTAATGATGCTGAAAATTTAGATTTGATCACAGGAATAAATTATATTTTAAAATATATTCAAATCGAAAGCAGTTATTTTAAATAGTAAAAATATTTCACAATATTACTGCTTTTGCTGTACTTTGGATCAAATAAATGCAGGCCTGGTGAGCAAAGAAACTTAAAAAAATATATATATATATTAAAAGTCTTTTGACTGGTAGTGTATGTTTATATAAATACACACACATACATGTTTTTATTTTGGATTAATCGTGATTAATCGATTTGACAACGCTAAATACACACACACACTTTCCTTTTATTTTGTATATAATATATAATGATTTTACCCATCATACAAGCGGCAACTCTAAAGGTCCGTCTCGTGACACCTTTATTGGACAAAAAATAAATAAAAAATAGTGATGAATATGTGAAGGTAAAATCATTGAAGGGTCATCATAATACCTAATATAAACGACCTCCAATCAGGCAGGGTCATGTTAGGATAAGTTGAAAGAGGTGATGATTAAATACACACAGAAGAATGCAGACCAGCCTGTAGAGGACATTACTCCAGCAGTACAGTCACAGATGAACTTTAACCTAGTTTCCCCTTAACCTACCCTATAAACCACAATGATAAAGCCACACACTTCCCAGAGATTATGAAAACATTATGAACTGAATACAAAGTCTCTCTATGAACAAATTTGACTTATTAATCATAATTTAACAATAATTCATATATTATCTATTAGAAACAGCAGCAGATCTCATTCAACTAATCACGATTAAACTAGTTTTCAATAGCAGAGGCGAAAACTCTGCAGTAAGCGAATATTACACACGTTTATACATATTTATTTTTATTCATTTTGTCATGCATTAACAGATAAGAGTCAGTATTAGCAATATGAATGGGAACAGCATGTCAGCTAACGCTACTGTTAATAATATATAACAAAAACGGCATTAATAAACACTGTCGTTTCGTTGCATACATCGTAATGTTATTGCAGTGTAAATACAGAAGCGTTAAACTTCTACAGCCACAAAACATTCATTACTAGACCTTGAGTTAATTAGCAGTTGAGCTAAGCTAGTACAGTGGAGTGGGACTGAGATGACTCTCCAAAGTGGTTTATTATGCAAGTGTCTAAGCCAAATACGATGGGGATGTAGAGTAATTTAAGGAAAGGTTGTGGACGTGTGAAATACCTGGAAACAGCGTATATCTTCTGGTTGAGAGTCTGGAGAGGGAACCGAGGGCTCGTACGCCGGCCATGTTTGGAGGTCAATGTGTGTAATGACAGCAGGCGGAAGACTGGAGGAGGAGGAAACATGTACTTCACTACACTGCCACAGACCTGCTGATCACAGGCAATACACCAACTCTAATACTACTACCTCAGGTAATAAGTGGATATACACTAGCAGTCAAAAGTTTTTGAACAGTAAGATTTTTAATGTTTTTTAATGCTTTTCTGCTCACCAAGCCTGCATTTATTTGTAGTATAAGTACAGCAAAAATATTTTTACTATTTAAAATGTTTTCTATTTGAATATATTTTAAAATGTAATTTATTTCTGTGATCAAAGATGATATTTCAGCTTCATTACTCCAGTTTTCAGTGTCACATTATCATTCAGAAATCATTCTAATATGCTGATTTGCTGTTCAGGATGTTTTTTATTAAAATACAGTGGGTACGGAAAGTATTCAGACCCCCTTAAATTTTTCACTCTTTGTTATATTGTAGCCATTTGCTAAAATCATTTAAGTTCATTTTTTTTTCCTCATTAATGTACACACAGCACCCCATATTGACAGAAAAACACAGAATTGTTGACATTTTTGCAGATTTATTAAAAAAGAAAAACTGAAATATCACATGGTCCTAAGTATTCAGACTATTTGCTCAGTATTTAGTAGAAGCACCCTTTTGATCTAATACAGCCATGAGTCTTTTTGGGAAAGATGCAACAAGTTTTTCACACCTGGATTTGGGGATCCTCTGCCATTCCTCCTTGCAGATCCTCTCCAGTTCTGTCAGGTTGGATGGTAAACGTTGGTGGACAGCCATTTTTAGGTCTCTCCAGAGATGCTCAATTGGGTTTAAGTCAGGGCTCTGGCTGGGCCATTCAAGAACAGTCACGGAGTTGTTGTGAAGCCACTCCTTCATTATTTTAGCTGTGTGCTTAGGGTCATTGTCTTGTTGGAAGGTAAACCTTCGGCCCAGTCTGAGGTCCTGAGCACTCTGGAGAAGGTTTTCGTCCAGGATATCCCTGTACTTGGCCGCATTCATCTTTCCCTCGATTGCAACCAGTCGTCCTGTCCCTGCAGCTGAAAAACACCCCCACAGCATGATGCTGCCACCCCCATGCTTCACTGTTGGGACTGTGGTTTTCTCCACACATACCGCTTAGAATTAAGGCCAAAAAGTTCTATCTTGGTCTCATCAAACAAAGGATTTTATTTCTCACCATCTTGGAGTCCTTCAGGTGTTTTTTAGCAAACTCCATGCGGGAGTCTTGCACTGAGGAGAGGCTTCCGTCGGGCCACTCTGCCATAAAGCCCCGACTGGTGGAGGGCTGCAGTGATGGTTGACTTTCTACAACTTTCTCCCATCTCCCGACTGCATCTCTGGAGCTCAGCCACAGTGATCTTTGGGTTCTTCTTTACCTCTCTCACCAAGGCTCTTCTCCCCCGATAGCTCAGTTTGGCCGGACGGCCAGCTCTAGGAAGGGTTCTGGTCGTCCCAAACATCTTCCATTTAAGGATTATGGAGGCCACTGTGCTCTTAGGAACCTTAAGTGCAGCAGAATTTTTTTTGTAACCTTGGCCAGATCTGTGCCTTGCCACAATTCTGTCTCTGAGCTCTTCAGGCAGTTCCTTTGACCTCATGATTCTCATTTGCTCTGACATGCACTGTGAGCTGTAAGGTCTTATATAGACAGGTGTGTGGCTTTCCTAATCATGTCCAATCAGTATAATCAAACACAGCTGGACTCAAATGAAGGTGTAGAACCATCTCAAGGATGATCAGAAGAAATGGACAGCACCTGAGTTAAATATATGAGTGTCACAGCAAAGGGTCTGAATACTTAGGACCATGTGATATTTCAGTTTTTCTTTTTTAATAAATCTGCACAAATGTCAACAATTCTGTGTTTTTCTGTCAATATGAGGTGCTGTGTGTGCATTAATGAGGAAAAAAAATGAACTTAAATGATTTTAGCAAATGGCTGCAATATAACAAAGAGTGAAAAATTTAAGGGGGTCTGAATACTTTCCGTACCCACTGTATATATATATAATATTACTATTATCAATATTTAAAATAGTTGAGTACATTTTCTGCAGGATTTTTTGCTGAATAGACAGATCCAAAGATCATTTATCTGAAATAAAAAGCTTTTGTAACGTTATACACTATGCTCTACTCAAAAGCTTGGAGTCACTGCTTTAAATTGAAGTAACGATAAAGACATTTATAAGCAGTGTTGGGGAGTAACTAGTTACATGTAACAGAATTACGTAATTTAATTACAAAATAAATGTAACTGTAGTTACAGTTACTAAGAAAAAATGTGTAATTAAATTACAGTTACTTCTGAAAACAGTAATGAGGGTTACAAAGGGGGTTACATCTGTTTTCTTTTTTTTTCTTTTTTTTTTTTTCTTCACACACCCATATACAGATTTAATTGACTTCTTTCCGAAATTGCATTGACTGCTCTAAAATGAAACACCAATGTTTTAGGAGTTTTAAGACACATAATAGGACACATGCTTATTCTTAACTGTTTTATTTTCGTATTTGGGTTTATGCATATAATTTTATTCATTGTTTTGTTTTGTGTTTTCCAAGGCATTGTTAGATGCCACTGCTTCCTGTCATAACTATGCAAACATTTGATTTCAAGTATCATAGCTATTAAACTGTTTCTTGTTATGATTTCAAATCTGTATTTAACCTCTGAATCATCTCAAAGTAAATAAGAGATGTTAAGTCTGAATTTGTATGGCTGTGCTTTAAATTAAATTCTTACATGGCTCTGTGAAATTCTGATTGGTCAGTCATGACATTCCAAGGTATGTTATTCCTCAATAACAACTAATAAAAGAAGATAACAGCTAATAACACAGACACATCAGGGCAACTTAAGTTGGCGCTATACGCTTGATAGTTTTTTTTGGTGGAAGCTTTGCGTTCTCATTTGGTTAGCTAATTAAATATTAAAAACTCAATTCAATATTATGTGTATAATTTCTTTATTTTGTTAACTTGCCACTTGCTAGCAACTGATTTCTTCATGGAAGCTTGCGTTTAAATATTTCAACTCAGATCAGTGTTTCATGTCTAATTATTTACTTTTGTGGCAAGCAGCTGTGTAATAAGTGGGATAATGTACATCTAGGTAGTTGTTATCGCAAAATAAAGATGTATATTATCCCTTACTTATAATCTTTATTCAGGTGATAAAGGACATTTTAAGTCTGACAGTAATCAGTCTGAGTGCTACTGTAAGGTTAACTCTGGTTTAAATGTTTCAAATGATTGACAGTTGAAAATATTAGAAATTTAGAAAAGTAATCAAAAAGTAATCAAAAGTAATGTTACATTAATAAAGTAATTGAAAAGTTACACTACGTATTGCATTTTAAATAGAGTAACTTGTAATCTGTAACCTATTACAACCTACACCGTTTATAAATAATGATAAAGACATTTATAATGTTACAAAAGATTTCTATTTCAGATAAATGCTGTTCTTCTGAACTTTCTGTTCATCAAAGAAACCGAAAACAAAATTCTACTAAGCTGCTTTCAACATACTAATAATAATAATAATAATAATAATAATAAATGTTTTTGAGCAGCAAATCAGAATATTAAAATGATTTCTGAAGGATCATGTGACTGGAGTAATGATACTAAAAATTCAGCTTTGAAATCACAGGAATAAATTACATTTTAAAGTATATTTATATAAAGTATATTTATAATTTTGTTTTTACTGTACTTTCTTTAAAAATCTTGCTGTTCAAAAACTTTTGACTGGTAGTGTAGTAGTATAAGATGTGGATATATATCACTGATATACAATATAATTGATACAATATATATTGAAAACATTTTTTCAAGTAAATATAAATCAATAATAATTGTAGATTTAAATGTAAAATAAAATCCTGCATACACACACACACACACACACACACGTTTGTTTTTGTGAATTGTGGGGACTTTCCACAGACTTCTATAGTTTTTATACTGACTAAACAATATTGTCTATCCCCTAACCCAACCCTAACCTTAAACCTAGCCCTCACAGAAAAAATGTTTGTATCGTTACACTTTCAGATAAACATCATTTACTATTTTTAATAATTTTTTAACATTGTGGGGACCGCAGGCCAGTCCCCACAATGTCAAAAATTTCAGGTTTTACTATCCTTGTGGGGACATTTGGTCCCCACAATGTAGCAAAAACAAGTACACACACACACACACACATTTATTACATTTACAATTATATATTTGTAAAAGGACAACGTTGGAAAATAGAGGGATAGGTTTATCATTTTAATTACATATTTAAATGAATGAATTTTATAGAATTACATATTTCTGCATAATTATAGTTACTTATTAAATTAGCTTCTCAAATCATATTGATGAAACAAAACACGGACATACTAACATGTTTGAAATTCATGTACATTTGAACTTTTTACTCAATAACTTATATCAAAAATATAATTTTGCATCAAATTAGGGGGGAAAGAGCAACAGAGCATACATATGGCATAGTGTGCATGTGGTTTATGGTCATGTAATGCATATATGTATTTTTAATATTATTAGGATAGTTTTTATTAGTATTTTGGATTAATTTTATGTGTTATATTTAAATTTGCTGTTATATTTTCATATTTTGATGTTTTCATTTTTAATTTTAGTTAAAGTTTTAGTAATTTTGTTGTGTTTTTAGTTATTGTTATGTCTTTTGTCTATATTTTTATTCTTTTTCATTTCAAATAAAAATAAAAATCTTGGCATCTAGCTGAAATAAAAGTTGTTGTTTTTTTTTCGGTTAACTTTAATTTATTTCAAGTAAATGTTTTTATAGATTTCGTTAGTTCAAGTCAACAATAATAACCCTGATACCTGCAATCACCTGCAGTTCTGTCAACATCCTTGCATTTGTTTGAAAACCTGCAATGTAATGTTCATCCACAAGATGGCAAACACGCAATAAAATCATCCCTGTAAGACACACAGTGTATAATAGGCCATTAAATCTGCACTGAATTTGTAATTTACTCCAGATATTATTGTGAAGCCTATATTCATTTCGCCCACGTGTGTTTATTTTCACTTTGCCATATTTCATATGTTGCAACTTAAGCTTTTTAAAGGGACAGTTCACCCCAAAACGAAAATGACCATATAATTGTCTCCCCCTCGATGCCATGTGCTCTTTGACTTTCTTTCTTTTTAGTAAATATTTTGGCTCTATACAATGCAAGTCAATAGTGACCAAAATTTGTAGTTTCACGTAAAAGCACCATAAAAGTAATCCATATGATTGCAATGGTTTAATATATGCCTTTTAATCAGTTTTACATGAGATTTATTATTACTTTTTTAAAATATAAGATCTCTTCGGTGATAATGCTTGCAACAGTGGGATTACAACATTGCAGTTACATTGCAAATAACTCAAAATTACCAAAATATTCCTAATATAATATATGAAGAGAATGTTCTTGGTTACTGGGAGGATATTGTTGTGAGTTGTTAACTTGATTGTAATTTGTGTTTTTGCAACATTGCCAATTAGGCCACACTCACACCAAGGACAATCACTTTAAAGATAACTGTAATGATAACTATAACAGCGTCCGCGCTAACACGCGATAACATTCTGTTTATTATAAGCACATGCTGCAGTTGTGTCAGTGTTTTTATCCTTCATCATTTTGAAAGGGATTTTAATGATATTGTTTCTCTTTGGCATTGCTGTTATAGTGTATTCAGCTATTCTTTTAACTTTACAAATTGTTTTTAATATAGTTATTGCTCTTGCTGTGAATCAGCCTGTGATGACTAAAAAGTATTAATAAATGATGTAGCTGGTATGTCATGTGTAAACTGGAAAGTGATATCAATAATGAAGCCTTATTGTACTAATCAGGCGAAAGGTTGTCTTTCTTACATTTTGTTTTTGCATGTTACAGTGGTCTCATTGTAAGACTTGTACTTTCACAACGGGATCCATCTGCACTCGGGACCATTCTCACATGATAAACTCGGTCATCCCCAGCTCCTTCATCATACTCTGAGTTCAACAGTCAAAGGGCTCAAGTGAACTTTTACACATTTAACCTGCTTAAAAAGCACAAAAATCTCCTTACAGATTTGCAGCAACGCAAACAGCACAAAACACTGATTGCTGCATAACTATCAATAACTGTCAATCAATTATGAATTGTTACAATAGTAGACACACATCAGGTCTCTTATCCTAGAGAATTGATTTGAAGACTATGCAATGACTGAATAAGAACCATTCTCTATTGTTCTGAAACAGGGCCCCATACACTGCTTTACTGATTGCATCACACTGCCCTCATTAAGTGCTCCCCACCCTTATCCCAATACTGTTGTTTCATAACAAACATCCCCTGATCCTCCACACGGCCATGCAAGAGTAGAAATCTATTTAAAGAATTCAACCTAGTCACTAAAGACTTATCTCAGTGTTTGTGTGTTTTTATGCGAGTGTAGTTGGTTCCAAGGTCCATTTAAGACATGATCTGTTTGTACAGCTGTGCAAGGAGCAAGCTGTCATTGTGTGAGAGGACGCCACTGACTGCTGCATCTCATGTTTAAATCAGAGACAGTAACATGCGTGACTCCTCAACTAAATAACAGAATATTAGGTTCCTTCTGGAGCAATGTCCTATAATAATCATGTATATTTCAATAGCAATCTCTAGCATGTCTTAAAGGAATAGTTTGGCCAATACTACCCACCCTCAGAACATCCTAGATGTATTTGAGTTTGTTTTATCAGCAGAACAGATTTGGAGAATGTAATCACATCACTTGCTCACCAGTGGATCATTTGTAGTGAATGGGTGCTGTTAGAATGAGAATCAAATCAGCTGATAAAACCATCATAATAATCCAGTAATTCATATGACTCCAGTGCATCCGTTAACATCTTGTGACATGAAAAGCTGTAAGTTTGTAAGAAACAAATCCATAATTAAGATGTTTTAACTTCAAAACCTTTGACCAAAATACCAGTTAATAATCTATAATAATGCTTCCTCCTGTGAAAACATACATTGATGTAGTGATAATTTTACCAAATCAGTTCCAATGAAAAAACAAACTCATCTACACCTGAGGGTGATTATATTTCAAGAAATGTGTACATTTTTTAAAATCTACATATTTGCTTAGAACTGTTTAGAACAGTTTGCTCTTGTAAACAGTGCTTGATATGTGCATATTTCTCTCCTGATTCAGACATGATGACTTTCACTGGAGAAAGTAGTGTTTTGGATAATTTAGCTGCTGTTTTAACCCTCATTTTGATGGCACCCATTTATTGCAGAGGATCCATTAGTGAGCTAGTGATGTAGTGCTAACTTTACCAAATCAGTTCCAATAAAGAAACAAACTCATCTACATCTTGGATGGCCTGAGGGTCATTATATCTTAAGAAATGTATACTTTTTAAAAATCTACATATTTGTTTAGAACTGTTTAGAACAATGTGCTCTTGTAAACAGTGCTTGATCTGTGCATATTTCTCTCCTGATTCAGACGTGATGACTTTCACTTCAGAAAGTAGTGTTTTGGATAATTTAGCAGCTGTTTTAACTCTCATTCTGATGGCACCCATTCACTGCAGAGGATCCATTAGTGAGCTAATTATGTAGTGGTAATTTTACCAAATCAGTTCCAATGAAAAAACAAACTCATCTACACCTGAGGGTGATTATATTTTTAGAAATGTATACTTTTTTAAAATCTACATATTTGTTTAGAACTGTTTAGAATGGTTTGCTCTTGTAAACAGTGCTTGATCTGTGCATATTTCTCTCCTGATTCAGAAGAAAATACTTTTTTCACTGGAGAAAGCAGTGTTTTGGATAATTTAACAGCTGTTGTAACCCTCGTTCTGACGGCACCCATTCACTGCAAAGTATCCATTAGTGAGCAACTGATGTAGTGCTAATTTTATATTTTAAGAATTGTATCCTTTTTTTTTTTTTTTTTTTTTTTTTTTGAAAATCTGCATATTTGTTTAGAACTGTTTAGAACAGTTTGCTCTTGTAAACAGTGCTTGATCTGTGCATATTTCTCTCCTGATTCAGAAGAAAAGACTTTTCATGGGAGAAAGCATGTTTTGGATAATTTAACAGCTGTTTTAACCCTTGTTCTGACGGCACCAATTCACTGCAGAGGATCCATTAGTGAGCAACTGATGTAGTGCTAATGTTATATTTTAAGAAATGTATACTTTTTTTGTTTAGAACTGTTTAGAACAGTTTGCTCTTGTAAACAGTGGTTGATCTGTGTATATTTCTCTCCTGATTCAGAAGAAAAGACTTTTTTCACTGGAGAAAGCAGTGTTTTAGATAATTTAACAGCTGTTTTAACCCTCGTTCTGATGGCATCCATTTACTGCAGCAGATCCATTAGTGAGCAAGTGATAATTTTATAATTTTTTATATATATATATATATATATATATATATATATATATAATTTTATATTTTAAGAAATGTATACTTTAAAAAAAATCTACATATTTGTTAAGAATGGTTTGCTCTTGTAAACAGTGCTTAATCTGTTTACATTACATTACAGTGAAAACGTTTTTCACTGGAGAACGTTTAATTTAGCAGCTGTTTTAACTCTTATTATGATGGCACCCATTGGGATCCATTGGTGAGCAAGTGATGTAATGCTGATTACCAAAATCAGGTTCAATAAAGAAACAAACTCACCTACATCTGAGGTTGAATACATTTTCAGCACATTTTCATTTTTGGGTGAACTATTCCTGTATTGTATTGTATTGTATTGTTTGAAAATATAATAAAGCATTATATATTTCTGTGGATCAGGGTCAGAAATTAGGGCTTAAGCCACAATTGTGGCAAAAAAAATACCACCAAAATTAACAAAAATGTCCCATAAATTCAAAACAAAGGGGCAAAAAATGCCCCTGCACAATTAAACAATGTATTACGACTGTCACGATTAAAATGAAATGTGAAAATGAAAGAAAAGCGACAGTTTGTGAAATTACATTTAGATTCGCTCACTCTGAACGTTGTTTTGTGCAGCGTTGAGCCTTACAACCAATCAAATGTGATTCTATTGAGTTTAGGAATGCATTGGCCAATCAGAAGCGCTTAGATTGTCTGAAAACGCGCCAATCAGAGGCGCTTAGATCGTCATCATAAACAACACAGTGCAGATACGATGTAAATATAAAAGACTAATTTCGTGATTCAGTGATAATGGGACTTTTTGCAGAACTTGTTCTAGACTTGGCTAACGTCATTGACCGATATGTTTGTCTGTGAAGCCAGAATGTGACGTGCTCTAAACGAAACAAAAACGTTGTATATTGTTTTCTATATCTACAATAACGTTTTTCTCATAATGCAACCCTATGAGCTCCTGTTTTTACATGTATAATGTAATTAATAAAAGGTTAGGAAAAAAAACAGGCTATTATTGGTCTAATTAAAACAACGTTTACAATGCCAAAATTTGAATTATTTTAGATTTTTTTAAAAACATGTATGCTTGCATTGGTTGGCAAAAGTGTATTTTAAAGTGTTTCATTTAAAATAAAACACAAACTCAAACTCAAACTAATGCAACATGAATTTGCATATTCTTGGAATATGATCTCCTATTAATATGCATTGATAGATCTTCATTTGTAAATATGTAAAGCGACCTTTATATCTATCTACCTAGCTATCAACAAAAACCAACGTACGTGATATGGATAAAGTTACATTCAGTTTTTATATTCAGTTACAAATTCAGCAATCCCAACTCTCTGAGACATACTTCTGCAATAAGCAGATTTGAAATAGTCTTTAAAACACACTAATACGCCATGAATATGCAAATTCTTGGAGTAGAACTTAAAACTATTGCTAAAAAATAAATATCTCCTATTAATATGCATCAATATATCTCATTTGTAAACACATACAGTGACTTATATCTATCTATCTAGCAATCTGTAAGAACCAACATACATAATAAGAATAAAGTATTCAACACAGTATGAAATCTAATGTTGTTGGGTTTAACAAACCCAGCTCTGACACATACTTCTGCAATAAGCAGATTTAAAATAGTCCAGAAAATTGCCCTAATTTGACACATTTCCTGCAACAATCAGCTATGAGCAAGTAGGTGTGTGCAAAATAATGTCCTTCTCAACCTAAACCGTTGATTCCATCTCCGTATGTACAGCATTCTCCACTTCTTTCTGATCAGCCTGTCCTACAGTGTGGCTGCAGGACTTTTCTTTACTCTTGGTCGACTCCACCTCTGGCTTAGCCGCCCTTTTATTTGGATTACAACAAAGCTTGGGTTTGCACTGACTTCGACAGGAAAGCTCACACTGAGAGTCAGCAGCTCCTTCAGAAACAGGAGAAAACTCAGGCTGAACAGTTGTAGCATGGATGCCTTCATCGTGGAAGATGTCTTTAACACGTTTAGCTATGCCCATGTAAGCAGCTGGATCCGCGCATTTGATGTGAGCGGTCGCAATAATGCGAGACCCAGCCAACTGCCAGATATGCAGGTCATGAACGGCCGTAACTCCATCCAAGCTTCTTAGCTTCCTATTCAGCTTGTGCATATCGATCTGTTTGGGTACTGTTTGTAGGAGAATCAGGGCCGACTCCTTTAAGAGAGGGAAAGTTGTGTAGAGCAAAATACACACCATTATTACACACAAGGTTGGGTCCAGGTAAAGCACCCAGCATGGTCCGGCTACAGAGACTTTTCTAGGCATCCTGTCGGGTGTTTTGGATATGCTCAGGACTGTGGTGTTAACATGTTGTTGTTCAGTCATGTGGCTGCTACGGCAGGGGTTGAAACAGATTTCGTCGGTGTGGCATGGCGTCCACACAAAGGTGAAGATCAAGGCGTTGACTACCACAATGACGGACCCTAATGCATCGCCGAGCACGTGCAGGAACACCCCACGCATGTTCATCTGGGAGGCAGTCTCGGGACTGTGATCCAGGTCCTCCAACGAGCCCTTAGCAGTGATTTTGATGTCAACGCTGTCTGAAAAAGTCAAAAACAGCAAAAAAAAATTAAGATGAAGAATACATTGTTTTCAATTATACATGTTCTTAAATGTTATGTGTATAACAATGTAGCCAAGCTACAGTTTCAGGACTATAGGGTTTGCACAGTTTGCACAGAAAAAAATATTTTTCATAAAACTGCATTGGCTTTTAAGACACTGTTCCACACTTTCTGAATTTCCATGTTTTTTTTACATTACTTTTCCAGTCGTGTGAAGACTGGATGCCAAAGAAGAAATATTATCTTAAAAAAAATGGTGGTGACTATAATATTTCCATGACCTTTTTAAAGGAGAAGTCCACTTCCGAAACAACAATTTACCAATAATTTACTCACCCCTTTGTCATCCAAGATGTTCATGTTTTCAGTTGTAAAAAAATTGTTTTTTTGAGGAAAGCATTTCAGGATTTTTCTTCATATAATGGACTTCAATTGTGCCCCCGATTTTGAACTTCCAAAATGCAGTTTAAATGCAGCTTCAAAGGGCTCTAAACGATCCCAGCCGAGGAAGAAGGGTCTTATCTAGCAAAACGATCTGTCATTTTTTTTTCAAAAAATAAAAATTTGTATTCTTTTTAAGCACAAAAGCTTGCGTAGCACAGGCTCTCGGATGCACGTCCATGGGTCGTTCTTGAACGATTCGTTAATTTTGAACGAATCTTTGATGTGACTCGTGAAGAACGAGTCATCTCAGGGAGTGATTCGTTCAGTCGCGCATGTGCAACATCCTATTAGGTTCTGTACTGGAATTAGTTCACCTGTTTCGAGTCTTCAGGTTTTTCGAGTTGTTCGTTCATCTAATGGGGCTGTCACATGATGCTGATTTTGCTAAAATGAACGAAATGACTCGAAAAAAAGATTTGTTCATTTTGCTGAACGAGACTCAAAGGTCCAAGTCGGTAAAATGACCCAAACTTCCCATCACTACTACGAATCATGTCTAAGTTCACCGTCTGTGTACTCCGGCTAAAAAAGGTAGAGTATGGCGAAAAACTCCATCTTATTTTCTCCTAAAACTTCAACGTCCGACACATTGTACCTTTTTTAGGTGCAATTTCTAACTCGAGAAATACTACTAAAAACATAAAAGAAAAAAACTATGAGAAGAGAAAATGGTGTTGACTATAGATATTTCTATGCTGTCTTTAAGATTTTATTAATTTTGATGACTGTTCCAGGCCTGAAAATCGCACTTTTGAAATTCACTGATTTTTTAAGACAGGGTTCACTTTCTGAATTTCCAGCCGTTTGGGGACTGGATACCAATTTTTAGCTAAAGAAATACTAACTACTAAAAGTTATGACTTGTCCAGGCCTGGAAATCACACTTTTGACATTTCCTGATGTTACATGGTTTTAAGATAGAGATCACTTTCTGAATTTCCATGTTTTTTTCCTCATTACTTTGCCAGTCATGTGAGGACTGGATACCAATTTCTAGCTGAAGATGTACTAATAAAAAAAAGGTGTTAACTATAGACATTTCCATGACCTTTTTTAAGAATGTAATAATTGTGATGACTGTTCTAGGCCTGGAAATCACTTTTTAAAATTCCCTGATGTTCCATGATTTTTAAAGACAGGATTCACTTTCTGAATTTTCATGTTTTCCCATTACTTTTCCAGTCGTGTGAGGACTGGATACCAATTTCTAGCTAAAGAAATACTAACTACTATTTAAAAAAAAACAGGTGTTGACTATAGACATTTCCCTGACCTTTTTAAGATTTTAATAATTTTGTTGACTGTTCCAGGTCTGGAAATCACACTTTTGACATTCCCTGATGTTCCATGATTTTTTAAACTGGATTCACTTTCTGAATTTTCATGTTTTCCCATTATGTTTCCAGTTGTGTGAGGACTGGATACCAGTTTCTAGCTCAAGAAATACTAACTACTATTAAAAAAGTGTTGACTAGACATTTCCATGACCTTTTTAAGATATTAATCATTTTGATGACTGTTCCAGGCCTGGAAATCACACTTTAGAAATTCCTTGATGTTCCATCATTTTAAGACATGGTTCACTTCCATGTTTTTCCCATTACACTCTTAAAAATAAAGGATCCTTATTGGCATCAATGGTTCGATGAAGATCCTTGAACATCCATAAAACCTTTCAAATGCAGATAATGTTCTTATAGTAAAAAATGGTCTTCAGATTTTTTGGGGGATTTTTTTTTTCTGCAAAAACACCCCTTTGGAGCCTTTATTTGTACTTTGCAGTTGTGTGAGGACTGAATACAAATTTTTAGCTGAAGAAATACTAACTTCTATTAAAAAAAGGGTTGACTATAGACATTTCTCTGACCCATTTAATATTTTATTCATTTTGATGACTGTACCTGGAAATCACACTTTTGCAATTCCCTGATGTTCAGTGGTTTTAAGAGAAGGTTCACTTTCTGAATTTCCATGTTTTTTATACTTTTCAGTTGTGTGAGAACTGGATGCCAATTTCTAGCTAAAGAAATACTAACTATTAGAAAAAGGGTGTTGACCATAGACATTTCCCCCAATTATTTAACATTTTATTAGTTTTGATGACTATTCCAGGGCAGGAAATCACACTTCTGAAATTCCCTGATGTTCCATGATTTTTTTAAATCAGGATTCACTTTCTGAATTCCATGTTTTCCAGTCATGTGAGGACTGGATCCCAGTACTTTCAAGATTTACGACATTCCCTGATATTTGAAGGTTTTCCAAGACTGTGTGAACAGGACCTTTGAAATTTCAAGAATTTTCTTTTTTTCTAGGCGTGAAAATTATTTCAAAATTCCCTAATATTTCCAGGTTGGACTGTAAGAATTAAAAATAAAATAATAATGAAAAAGCAAGTATGCAACATTTATATTGCTTACAAATAAATAAAATTGTAATTGAATACCTGGTTTTAGCTCAGAAGTTCGGTCTCCTTGAGAACTGTTGCTTTCTCTCATGAGATTGCATGCTTCTTCATGTGCCTTTGGTTTTTCATAATCTTTGCGATTTGTCTTGTGAGCATGAGAGTGTCCAGAATGAGAGTGACCACCGTGAGAGTGACCACCATGCGAGTGTCCGTGTCCACCAAACCCTGCGTGTCCGTGGAACAGGAAAAGACCGAGTACATTCACCAGGAGACCGGCAACACCAACCCAAATGACCACGCGTGGATTCTCAATCTCGTGAGGCATCGTATAGCGCTCAATGGCTTCTAATAAAATAGTGAAGCAGAGGGCCGTCAAAAACACGGCGTTCACTAAAGCTCCCATCACTTCTGCGCGGATCCATCCGTACGTGTTTTTACTTGTGGTACGAGTTGTCTCCGCAAATGTCACCGCGATTAAAGCCACTATCAAAGCTATTACATCCGACAGCATGTGAAAAGAGTCTGACAACATTGCGAGAGATGCAGTTATCCTGCTTACCACAACTTCAACTATGAAAAACACAAGCGTCAAAGACAGCATGCACAGCAAACGCACCCGATTCTGTCCCAAACCCATGGCTCTCTTCAACGGCAAAGCAGTGATAATTAGTTTCTGTTAGTATTATTTAGGTATTAAGTATTTTTACATTTCGTAACCAAAACGGTTTTAGATGTCTACTGCATTAACGCTTGTCATAAACAAGATATTAAAGCTAATAAAAATAAACGCGTAAACGCTGTTGCTATTGGCAACTTACGACTTGACAGTTACGCGACGCACTAGAAAAATTCAGCACACCGAGACATTCATTCATACTTGTGGACAGAAACACCGGCCGCGATATACTGATGATGGAATAAAAGACGCTCATGAATCTCCAGGACAAGTTAAACGAAACTTGAGACTTTGCACCCGGACCGGTAAAGTTCTCCACACGGTCTGAGCGGGGACACGCAGCCCCATTGGCCGAATATCACTGAACGCTGGAGTCACATGGTCAGTGAGTCAGTGAACACATTCTGCAGCCTTTCAAACAATGTAAATCATAGCAATCAGTGCAAATGGATGAAAATTAGTCCAAGGTGTGCACAGATTAGTAACATTGGTCATACAGATAGATTATTATTACCAATAAACTTAATAATCATAATTCTGAGTCACATTAGTATTATAACCAAGCCTGAAAGTGCTGCACTGTAACATTAATCATGTTCGAAATGACTGTACCTTATTTTTGCACCCAAAACGCTGCACCCAAATAGACAAACAGATAATCTATCTATCTATCTATCTATCTATCTATCTATCTATCTATCTATCTATCTATCTATCCGTCCATCAGTCTGTTGTCCGTCTATCTATTGTCCATCAGTCTATCTATTTGTCTATCTATCTATCTATCTATCTATCTGTCTGTCTGTCTGTCTGTCTGTGTCTGTCTTGTCAGTCAGACTGTCTATTTATCTATCTATCATCCGTCCATCAGTCTGTTGTCCGTCTATCTATTGTCCATCAGTCTGTCTATCTATTGTCCATCAGTCTATCTATTTGTCTATCTATCTATCTATCTATCTGTCTGTCTGTCTGTCTGTCTGTCTGTGTCTGTCTTGTCAGTCAGACTGTCTATTTATCTATGTATCATCCGTCCATCAGTCTGTTGTCCGCCAGTCTGTCTACCTACTTATCTATCTGTGTGTATGTTTTGTCTATCTGTCTATCTATCATCCGTCCATCAGTCTGTTGTCCGTCTATCTATTGTCCATCAGTCTGTCTATCTATTGTCCATCAGTCTATCTATCTATCTGTCTATCTATCTATCTATCTATCTGTCTGTCTGTGTCTGTCTTGTCAGTCAGACTGTCTATTTATCTATGTATCATCCGTCCATCAATCTGTTGTCCGCCAGTCTGTCTATCTGTTGTCTATCAGTCTATCTATCTATCTGTCTGTCTACCTACCTATATATCTGTGTGTGTTTTGTCTATCTATCATCTATCTATCTATCTGTCTATCATTCGTCCATCAGTCTGTTGTCCGTCTATCTATTGTCCATCAGTCTGTCTATCTGTTGTCCATCAGTCTATCTATATATCTATCTATCTATCTATCTATCTGTCTGTCTGTCTATCTGTCTGTCTGTCTATCTGTCTGTCTGTCTGTCTGTCTATCTGTCTGACTTGTCAGTCAGACTGTCTATGAATCCGTGTATCATCCGTCCATCAGTCTATCTATCTATCTATCTATCTATGTATCTATCTATCTGTTGTCCATCTATCTATCTATCTATGTATCTATCTATCTAATTCAAAATTAAAAAAAATGCCTTATTGGCATGACTGTAAAAAATACAATATTGCCAAATGTTTGGATATACTGTATGTGGAGGGACATAATAATAACAATGAGAAGGTCTAAATAACAGAAGAGGGAAAAAAACATGTAAAAACTATCTATCTACACACACACATACTTGTTTATACAAGAATATAAGAATGTCCCCACAAATATAGTAAAAACAGAAATATCCTACTCTGTAAAAAAAATCAGTAAAAATATAGTATAATATACTGTGATAATTTGAAGGAATTTTCTGTATTTGGTTTTTACGGGTGTTTTTCTGTATTTTTGAATTAGGCTTTGCATTGTGGGAACAAAAACCTGCGTGGTTTATCAGTGCCAAAACAGTGAAGAGAAGACGCGGAGAGTTTCTAGGTCAAAGTGTCAGGAATTAGGAACGGTGTGCTCTGCATTTAACCCATCCAAATGCACACATAGTAGTGAGTAGTGAACAAACACACACACCCCCCCAAAGCAGCGGGCAGCCGTATTGCTATCACTGCGGCAAAAGAGGAGCAGTTGGGGGTTTGTTTGGGTCTTGCTCAAGGGACTCACCTCAGTTGTGGCATTGAGGGTGGAGGAGCACTGGTTATTCACTCCCCCCACCTTCAATCCCTACCTGACCTGGGACATGAACCCACAGTCTTTCGGTTACAAGCTCCCTACTCCCTAACCATTAGGCCACAGCTGCCCTTATACTGGTTATTCACTCCATCCACCATCAATCCCTGCCAGACCTGAGACTCAAACCCACAACTTTTGGGTTACAAGTTTGACGCTCTAACCACTAGGCCACTACCCCAAAAAATTAAAGTTGCTTTTGAATTTGGGAAACCCATTTTTACTCTCCGTGGCAAATTATATGTTGTTAAATGTCACATAAATTGTTTACGTAACGTTAAGTTGCTGTCTGGCTTGTTTGGCAAATGAACGTTTGGCAAATGAATGTGATGATTCTCTGCATATCATCACATCTTCCTCGTGGAGATTCTGCCAAATGAGGTAAGCTTAGACCTTTTATTGTCTTGTTTCACACACACACACAAACACACACACACACACACGGATGATAAAATGCAAAACAGAAAATAATTCGACAACGTTACTAGCTGTCCGTGAAACGACTGTGTAAACACAGGCATCCGACGCGCGGCAGCCGCACCAGAATGCCGCTTCACGCCAGCTTGCCACGTTAGCTCATCCAGTTATCTTTCGCACTCTAATGGACAAATGCACACGGCATTATGCCAAAATGACCGTTGCTGGCGAGTGACCTCGTAAACACAATCTGACCCGACCGTAAAGACGGGGTTAGATCTGATGTCCGTCAAACGTGCGTCATGTTTTAAAGGGTCATTCATAGTGTTTCTTTTGTTTTCTTTTCTAATGACAGGACGTGATTGCTGCTGTACGGTGAATCTCCAGCACACCTGCATTCTTATCATGGGTTTGTTTTCTGTTCTATTAACAGTTTTATTTAACATTAGTGTTTAGTATTGGAAAGAAAATAGTTATTGAGTCATTTATTCTGTTGAATTTCACAACAGTGTGAAGTTGGTAGCTGTTTGATGCGTCAGATGCCTGTGTTCACACAGCCACTTCACAGACAAAGTGGTAGTAACCTTACCAAATTGACTGGATTGATTTCTTTTGCATGTTATCATCATTGTGTGTATAAGGTGTGTTCAAACTGCTTGTTGTTATGTATATGGTCATTTTATAATGTCTTTTTTAAGGTGATGGGCAGTTCAAGATTGCTGTCGTTCAAGAAGTTAATGACCACATCCCCTGTTGAGGTTGTGAGCTACAAATACCCAGAGTAGGCAGCACTTACACTGGAATTCATACAGAAGCAACACATATGTTACGAAATGTGTATAAAGCATTTGGTTGTGTTGCTGTTTATTTAGTTGAAAATAATGAGGTATATTGTAAGACATAGTTGATCTGACAAGATCAAGACATAGTTGATCTAATTTTTTGTCATATCCATTTCTTTTAGAATTTTCCTGAAGAAATCCTAAACGAGGGTTGAGGTGAAGGCATCCAAGTGACTATGCATGAACAATTTCAAAAATCCATGTAATATTTGAGCTTTTTTTAAAATCTCTAAATAGCACTTGGATTAAACATGCACTGTAAGCCCATATACGTTGATTCAACGTAAAAAAATTATGGAAACTCGTTCCCCTAAAAAAGTTAATTTTGTCTTGTTGAACAAGCAAGAGATCTTACGTTTAAAGAACTTAACTTTTACATATAATTTTATTGAAAACTTTTAGTTATTGGAACTAACATAATCTGTTATAATAACTAAAATGTATTAGTTTAGGTAATTTAAAATACTAAATTACACTAAATTGCTTTAGTTGTCAAAATTAGTTTGTATTTTTTTTTTAGAATTTACTCTACAATGCACAATAAGCCACCAAAAAAATGCATCTTACAAGGATTTATTTGAATTTTCAAATTCAACATTTCAAAAAAGTAACTTCGCCAACTTTTCAATGCATTATTATGCATCTTTGCCAAACTCTAAATAGGCACACTATGTACTCATATATAGTTACACTATTGCATAAACATTTGCCTAACTAAAGGCAGAATATGAATTACTGCTTTACTATAAGGCATAAGCATTTGCCAAAATCTGAATAGGCACACTGTGATCACTTACACTTGAAAACTTTTACATATTGTAAAACATCAATATGTTGCATAAACATTTGCCTAATCCTGAATAGGCACAACATGTTATATTAAACAACATAAATGTACATGTAAACATTAGCCAAACTGTGAAGAGGAAAAATATACAACCTCTGAATAGGCATATAATGTACTATTAAAGTGCTTAAACATTTAACAAATAGGCATAGTTTACATGAAATGAAGACTTGAACGTCTCATATGGCGAGTTGATTTGACAGTGCCAAAATTTTGCCTTTTAGCTCCTTTTTACCCAAGCATAGCATCACCTGCTGAATGAAATGAAATGTCTTGGTCATACACTTGGGATAGTCGAGATGCAGGGCGTAGGTCAATCCAAAGAGTAGACACATAGCCTGAGGCAGATTCTCCAAATTGTCCATCACCACATTCCCTTCTAAAATAATTCCCACAGAGGATGGATGGAGGTGGAAAGACTGGAGATGCTGTGCCACAGCTTCACTTTCTTTGGTTAGGATTCCAAGTGGAACATGCGGAAACTCCTCATCAGCAGAAGACTGGATATGGAAGCAGGAATTATAAAAAATTAAATAAAAAAATTAGCCGTCTAATATTCTTTAAGATTAACTTTTAACAAACATGTGGATAAATAAAGAGAAACATGTACTGTGTAAGTGATTTGGGATGCTTTGTCAATTATGTGCATACAATTCTGTAAAGTAAATATTAATATATGTTTGTCTGTTTCTTAAAGGAACACTCTTTTTTTTTTTTTGGAAATAGGCTCATTCCCCCCCCAGGTTAATAAGTTGAGTTTTACTGTTTTGAAATCCATTCAGCCATTTTCCTGTTCTGGTGATGTCACTTTTAGCATAGATCACTGAATCCTATTAGACCAATAGCATCACGTTCAGAAATGACCAACAAGTTTCGATATATGTCCTATTTAAAACTTGGCTCTTCTGTAGTTATATCATGTACTTATACCAGTGAAAAATGTAAAGCTGTGATTTTCTAGACCGATAAGATTAGGAACTACACTCGCATTCTGCTGTAATAGTCAAGGAAGTTTGCTGCCGTAATATGGCCGAAGCAGGCAGAGTAATACACACAGCACATGTGCAAATGCTAACCTAGCTGGGAACTAATTTCAGGCGCTGTGTGATATTACTCCGACTGCTTCGACCATGTTACAGCAGCAAACTTCCTTGACTATTACACCGGAATGAGAGTGTAGTTCCTAATCTTATCGGTCTAGGAAATTGCAGCTTTACATTTTTCGTCCGTATTAGTACACAGTATAACTACAGAAGGGTCAAGTTTTAAATAGGTTGATCGTTTTTGAACGCGATGCTACTGGTCTAATAGGATTCAATGATCTATGCTAAGCTATGCTAAAAGTGATATCGCCAGAACAGGAGAACGGCTGAATGGATTTCAAAATGGTAAAACTCAACTTATTAACTCTGGGGAGTTGGAGAATGAGCCTATTTCCCAAAAAAGTGGAGTGTTCCTTTAGTAATAATAATGTTGTATTATCAAAATATTATAAATTAATTTAAATGATATACACAGTGATGATGAGATCACTATAACTTAATGTAATTATTCTAGAGTACATTTAAGTTTTAAATGGCAGAGAAAAATAATACTTACAACGCATGTTTTGAAGAACTCTGTTGGGTCATCACCAAGTATAACAGGAAGCCCTCTTATAGCAGCGCATCTCATGTCAGCAAGGTCTGAGGTCTGAGGTACAGTAGAGGCAGAAAGATAATTGTCACAGAAAATTTCTACTAAATATTGTTCTGTCCATTTTGCTTAAAGGGATGGTTCGGAGTAGATTTGACTTCATTGCTATGCACTCCGAAGCCCATGTAAATACCCCATCCGAAGTTTTTTTTTTTACTACCTTAGTCGAACATTGAGGGAGATATCAGAGTTTTTCGAATGGCTTGCTACTGCCCTACATGGAACATGTGATGTGTCTTGTAAATTGCACCACTAAACGTGCAAGTAATCTTACCAAACTTCTACAGTAGTGTAAATAGGGTATGTACTCACAAAACGCTGCATCGGAAAATTTGTAAGTCCACCATGAGTGTTTTAAAAACAACTTTTACGCGATCCCTACTAGTCTCAAAAACTACAAATGGCGACACGTCGACGTCACTTCCCTGGTTTGGGAAAAGCACAAAAAAGTCCACCTACTATGTCTGTGTGCATGTCAACGTATTAGGTGGACTTTTACATGCTTTTCCCAAACCAGGGAAGTGACATCGACGTGTCGCCATTTGTAGTTTTTGAGAAAGTTATGCTCCAACTGTTGTGCTAAATCTTGAATTTCTGTCTCACTGGCTTCTCCACTGACATCATCTGTGACATTATCCTGGTCTAATTCTTCTGATATCATCTGATGGGAACATTGCTGAGCATCTCTAATACTGCCATCATTTTCATTACTTCCTATTCTTACTACCAACTCTGGTTTAAACATGGTCTCATTGTGATTTCTGTGATGCTTAGATTTGTGAGAACTGAAAGTAGAATATACTTTGCTCTCAAAGCTGCAGCCTTGAAATGGACACTGAACACTTTGGTGGTCTTTGAGGTGTCTACGCCGAAGGTGGGCAAAATATTCAGTATCCTGACATGGTTCAAGAAAATCACAAAGCTGGCATCGAAGCTTAACTTGAAACGGTCTTACAGACTGCTGTTCCTGTGATATTGTATGAAAACGAGACAAGTGTATTTTAAGGCTATTAAAAGACTTGAAAGTACATAAACACTCCTGGTATAGGCATGGAAAAGGTTGGCTTCTTGCATAGCTCCCATGTTTGAGTCTGTAATTGAGTCTGTTTTAACAAATGACCTCTTTTGTCACACGAAAACACACAGTACTTACATGTCCACATTTTGCTTGTGGTTTTCTTGGAACCTGCAAAGTATATATAAAAAAAAATCCACATTAGATAGGTTATATCTGGTTAACCACAAAGCAAACTGTATTTAAAATGAAAGATCGGTTTAGTTTTTTACAAACATTTTGTAAAGCTATCAAGCATGACAAGGCAGAACAGACTTATTTGTTAAGATATTTTAAGTAACTAATTATCTTGGCTAACACCATGTGGATTAGCATTAGCTTGCATTTTTTCAATATCTAACTTGAAATATTTTCCATCACATGCATGAAAAATATTGATTTGTATATATGTGTTAATACTTAACATACAAAAAGTAATGTGAAATGTTAAATAGTTCGCGCTGCATTTACTAAAACCCTTGAACGAACAATCTGGTGAAATAAATGGTTTCTGTGGTCATTCACATTTGTTAAACACAAACGCCATGCTGATGACCACGCGGTTGAACTTTCTTAATATCGAACTCTGAATATTATCAATTATGTGCATGAAAAAAGATCGAATTGTTAACTCTATTAAGTAAGTTAATAGAAGCCGTTTATGAAACTGCGCTGCATTTACAACACGAACAAAAATTAACCGGTGAACAAATGTTCAACAAGAACACAATCGAACGTTTCATCTATCATGTCCGTGCGCTTACATATATTAACCAAAAATAATTTAAATTAGTCAAAAAAAAGTTCACACAAGCGTTGGTACAACAATGTGCAAGTCTGCACAGGCGAATTAAAAGTGATGAAACACACTGTGATGTAAATGCACCTTTAATTTATGTGTATTTAACTGTTAACTCTCATTTAACAGAGTTTTGTTGTGAAGTAAATGTTAAACGTAAAGAAATGCAACTCACCGTGCAGCAAACGTTCAAGCAGCCATGTTGTGTTCCGTTCTGTCTCGTTTTTCAGCCTGTTGCCATTGGCAACTGATTAAAATAAGCGTATGTACGTTAATTAAACTTAAACCAATAGGTAGAATAAGAAAATGCAGGAAAATCGTGCATTTAACTAAAAAAAGCTGGTAATACAGCAAAAGTGTAAGAGTTTATGTTTATTGTCCTTAATAATTTTGAATTGAAATAACTTCAGGGATAACAGTGTGCAGATAAAAGGAAAATAATACATCCCTTATAATGAATTGCATCCCTTTAATGATATTTCAGTTATAATGAATTGCATAACTTCAAAAATTTGTTGTCAAGCCACTGGAGTCACATACTTTATTGATGTTTTTATACGTTTCTGAACCTTAAAAGTAGTAGTTGCGTAGGCTATCAATAGAGGGATAGAAAGTACCCAGATTTCATTAAAAATACTCTTTATTCTAAAGATGAATGAAAAGATGAATGAAATGAAAAGATGAATGAAAGTCTTATGGGTTATGAATGGTATGAGGGTGAGTAATTGACAGAATTCACATTTTTGTGTGAACAATCACTCTAAACAATATTGTTTTCTCTTATAAGAAAAAAAGTTTTTAATCTTGACTGTTTTACAGTTTGAAGTTTACATTTTGTGACCACTATTTAGTGCAACACCAGTATTGTACGAGTGCTCACGTTTTCTTTTTTTAATTCTGTCTGTCGCTGTTTAAAGCTAAACTGTCTTTTACAATACAGACAATTTTTGGTGTTTGACACATTGTTAAATTAATTGATTTGATTGATGATATTATTTTGTCCTAACCAATTTAAGGCAAACAAAAGCCATTGAATGCACTTTTAAAAGTGTTTACATGAAGTAAAAATAAACCATGTTCAATTTGTATATTGTGCTGGATTTATTTGCTTTATATATACTCTGCCCTCCAAAAGTTTGGAAACACCCCTGGCAAAGTGTGGTTTTGGGCGATATCAGCATAAATCCTTATCATTTTTTGGTGCAAATACATTAAAATAACTTGACATTATCATTGAAGACCAGCAATAATAATTTTCATTTTGATTGCATAATAATGGCAATATATACATGTCAAAGTCAGGCATGCCCCTTTGCCAGCTGTGATGCCTGGTTACTGGTTTAAACTTGGCCCGGGTTTTTAAAAGATTTTTGGGTCAGCACACCTTAATAGCTTCAACAACTGATTGCCAATTAAGTTTAGAACAATGAATTGAGGCCCAGAATATGCAGAGCTGTAATAGCTGCTAATGGTGGATATTTTGATTAATCGAAAATGTATTTTTTTTTAACGTATAAACTGTTTATATAATAAAAAATGTTTTCGTAGTTTGTGTTGTCCCTTATTAGTGCAAAAATTATCACAAACTAAAAAGGATTTATGCCAGTATTGTCCAAAATCCCACTTTTCTAGGGCGTTTCCAAACTTTTGGAGGGCAGTGTACAGATGTAGATATAAATGCACCATTAAAACAGAAAAAGTTTTTTTTTTTTTTTTTGTTCACAAAGTCCAGGTAATGAGCTGCCAGTACCTTTTCCGTTTTTTACGAAATATTTTTTTTACAGTGTACTTTGTGACAGCGAGCGCGTGTGTGAGAGAGGAGGCGCGGTAATGATCAGACTGGCGGTCCTGATGGGAGAAACATGAGTAAAGCCGCTGACGGGCTAGGATGCCAGGCCGGTATTCTCCTCCAGCGCCACGGGCCTGGGAGGGTGAGCCGCTGTGAGTAGGCCGCGCCCCGGATCAGAGAGAGAGTAACGCGTGCGGCCACCGGACCCCACCCCTTACCTGGACCCTCTCCTTTACAATTACCCTGCACAACGAGTTCACCAGACCCCCTGTTAATTTTACACACTCCTTCCCTTTGGCCACTTTATTCCCTGTTTTGATCTTTTTACGTTTTCTAAATTGAACTTAAAATGAATTAAACTTTATAAATTATATTTTTGAGCTGTCCAAGGATTGAGCTTCGCTCAAACTCAAAACAAAAAGATTAGTCACATAACCTAATTTTCAATTAATAATATTTTTCTTTTAGTCATCTCTTTTAACCAGATACAATGTTTGTGCTTTGTTACTTTTAATAACTTAATCGCCAGTAATCGTATGATTCAATCATTCTAACCCACACACCGAATGCGTCAGCACCTCACGCAGAGAGAACACAAGCTAGTCTACCTATCAGCAGCACGCCGCCTGTGAGCGCGCTCCGTCTATTGTCTGTGAGGAGCAGGGCGTGTGCCGCCGGAGCAGGAGATGCGAGAGGCTCGGTGCATGGAGCGGAATGCAATGATGGCGTTGGACCAAGATGTTCTGCGCTCCTGTTTTCATAGGATGGACATACATTTGCCGCATTCAAATGCGTATGTGTAGCTTGCATGTGAATGTGCGTATTTTATTTCATCCTTCCACGCAGTCATATATAACACAGCTGAATATTACAGACGTAGAGGCTTTTTCAGAAAAACGATGAAGAGAAATAATAGCCTAGTGCGACCGCGATCCATGTCGATCGGCAAGAAATCAGAGGCGGTGAAGGTGGTGGTGCGGTGCCGCCCTTTAAACAAGAAGGAAGAGGCAATGAATCAAGAAAGAATTGTTGAAGTAGATGTCAGGCTGGGACAGGTGAGCGTGCGCAATCCCAAATCATCCGGAAGCCTCCTAAAAACATTTACGTTTGATGCGGTTTATGACGCGGGTTCGAAACAAAACGAGCTGTATGACTATGCATGCAAACCTCTTATTGACTCTGTTTTGCTCGGGTTCAACGGAACTATATTTGCCTATGGGCAAACTGGCACTGGCAAAACATATACAATGGAAGGTGTGCCCACAGACCCCGAGAAGAAGGGAGTCATCCCAAATTCATTTCAGCACATTTTCACTCACATATCCAGGTCGCAGAACCAACAGTATCTCGTGAGAGTGTCTTACATTGAAATATATCAAGAAGAAATACGAGACCTCCTCTGCAAGGACAACAATAAAAAACTGGAGCTGAAGGAAAATCCCGAGTTGGGTGTCTATGTCAAAGATCTCTCATCTGTGGTGACTAAGAACGTAAAGGAGATTGAGCATGTCATGAACTTGGGGAACCAATCCAGATCTGTCGGATTTACCAAAATGAACGAGCGAAGCTCGAGATCTCATGCGATTTTTGTCATAACTGTTGAGTGCAGCGAAATGGGCATTGATGGTGAAGACCACATTCGTGTTGGAAAGTTAAACATGGTGGATCTGGCCGGCAGTGAGCGGCAAAGCAAAACGGGTGTCCAGGGACAGAGATTCAAAGAGGCTATGAAGATAAACTTGTCTCTTTCCGCTCTCGGAAATGTTATCTCGGCTTTGGTGGATGGGAAGAGTACTCACGTCCCCTACCGGGATTCCAAACTCACCCGGCTGTTACAGGACTCCCTCGGAGGCAACGCTAAAACCGTTATGGTGGCCACCGTTGGACCAGCTTCGTGCCACTACGAAGAGACGCTCACCACATTGAGGTACGCCAACAGAGCCAAGAACATCAGGAACAAGCCAAAGATCAACGAGGACCCCAAAGACGCCCTGCTTCGCGAGTTCCAAGAGGAAATAGCCCGCCTGAAGGCGCAGCTCGAGGAACGAGGGATGCTGGCGAAAGAAAGGAGGAGACGGAGGAGAAACAGTATGAGGATGAAAAGGAGCATGAGTAGCGGAGAGGTGGAAACTCCGAGAGATGGGGAGGTGGGGGTCGTCGAGACCGTTCAGGAGGAGACTGTGGAGGACTATTGGTGGAAGCAGCAGATGGCCAAGACCTCCGCCAATTACAAGCCTGATATTAGCAGGAAACTTGGCACCGTAGACGAGAAAGCAAAGAGTGTGGAAGAGTTGCTGAAGGAGCAACAAGCTATGGAAATTTTGATTGAAAAATACAAGGTTTGTTCTTTCCACACATGCAAATTATACTCTATATCATTCATAAATCACATCATAAACTGTGTGCCATGTTTTTTTTGTAGGCTATGGAAAGTAAGCTTCTGGTTGGAGGGAAAAACATCATTGACCACACTAATGAACAGCAGAAAATGCTGGAACTGAAGAGGCAGGAGATTGCTGAGCAGGTGACTTTAGCACAAATTAGCCATATAGATATTAATTATAATACATAGCAACATAAAACACTTTAAAAATCATAATCTCATTTGTGTGTGTGTGATAAATCCTTTTAGGATAGAATGGAAAGAGAGATGCAGCAGCTGATGTTTGAACAGGATGAAGAAACAATTGAACTGAAAGAAACGTTCACCACTCTGCAGCAAGAGGTGGAATTTAAGACCAAGAAACTTAAAAAGGTACGCAAGGTCTCACAAACCCACACACACCTCACTGTTTTTGAAGCAAAATGAAGTGTAAGTCTAGTCGAGCACATTATATGTTAGACTTACGTATAAAGAATACTCGATTCTGATTAGTCATTTGTTGTGGGATTCTGTTGTCAGTTATCTTTTCTGTAAAAGTGGTTCTTAACCAGGGGGCCAGAACCCACTAGTGGGTCTCAGAAAAGTTCCAAGGCCCCAATAAGTCTTAAAAGCATTTTTAAATGTAATATTTAAAATTTACATATCATCTTATGAGTACAGAATATTCTTTTAATATTGTCTTGGATAAAAGAAGGCCTTGAGGCAAAAAGCTTGAGAGCTAAACTGTATGTTTGACATCTGTAACACTGTGGTAGTATCTGTTATATCACTCTGCAGTCTCTTTTCTCCCATATAATTCAATAATGCCAACTTAAATCAATATTTTATGGCCAGGTATTTATTTATACTACCAGTCAAATGTTTTTTAATGTTTTTTAAAGTCTCTTCTGCTCACTAGGCCTGCATTTATTTGATCCAAAGTACAGCAAAAACAGTCGAATTTTGAAATATTTTTACTATTTAAAATAACTGCTTTCTATTTTAATATATTTAATTTTTTTTTTTAATGTTTATTCCTGTGATCAAAGCTAAATTTTCAGCATCGCATCATTACTCCAGTCTTCAGTGTCACATGATCCTTCAGAAATCATTCTGATATGCTGATTTGTAGTTCAAGAAACATTTTTTATTATTATCCAGATTTAAAACATTTAAGTACGTATTTTGGGGGATTTGGGGGGGTTATAGAAATGAATACTTTTATTTAGCAAGGGTGCTTTAAATTGATCAAAAGTGATGATAAAGCCATTTATATATCTTTCAAAAACATTTAACTGGTAGTGTATTTGGTAGGTTCATAAATCATATAATGTACAATAGGCACAATAAGCAAGGTCCTGATACCTGGTTTATTTTGTGATAATATCTGGCTCATTGTACATTATCCACATTCATATTTATTCATGATCATGGTTTACTCTAGGCATCATGGATCTTTTTCAGGCCTGTCATATTTCCTTTAGACTGCCTGCTTAAAAAGTTTAGCCTGTGTTTTCAATCAGTTTGATCAATGTGTTTTCAAAGTTCACTGGAGTGTACTGTTTTTCATTCACTTCACAAGTCTGTATAAATATTGAATATGTGCTCTGAGTTTGTCACACCAGATAAAAATGTATTTATTACCAATCAGCCAAATTTTAATGATAAAAAACACCAAGTAAATCAAATAAGGTATCAAAATCTTGAAAAAAAAAGCAGTATTCTCTGCCCTCAAACCTTGGGGGCGTGTCCATTGTCAACACTGAAACAACGCCCACCCACAGGAAACCTGCCGCCTCTCTTAACTGCCAAATACAAATAAATTTAAATAAGGAGACTGAGCTGTTTTGTGAATTATTGCAAGCAGGTTTAATGCATTTAGCTAGCTAGCAAACCGTAGGGTGTAGTAACTAATGATAATGGCAGTACCTCACAACTGAGCATGCGAACCACTGACGCTAATGCGCTGTAGTTATTATAGTGTTAGAGGAGGGGCCATGCTCATTGGCTCCAGTACGTCATCGTAACATGAATTCAGGCCCGCCCTAAATATCCTGAACACAAAAAGGGTGAAAAACTGTTTACCGGTCTACCTCCACAATTCAGTACTACATAGTTCACAGTCTTTGTAATGTGTTTTCAGCAGTACATTCTCTAAATTGCCTTTACATGGACTTTAAATGATGTTTGTAATATGTACTTGATACTTGATACCCTGTTTAATACAGCTGACATTAGTTATGTTTATTTCTTATATTTTAGTCTTATTTTTACAATAGTCAACACCGCATTGCTTGTTCATCTTAGTTTTACAGTAAGCTGCAGCTGGTGAGGTCTGAGATTGGAGATATCATCAATGAACATGTCACAATGAGGCAGGAACTGGAGCAGACAATGAACGAGCTGACAAGAGAGATGAAATTCAAGTAAGTCCCACATGTCCTCATGGTTTAATTCTAAAATAAGCTATAAAAAGACAAAACTCCTGTACATTGCATGATGGTTTTGTCATTTGTCCCTTTATATTTTTTACCAGAAACCTGATCATTGAGAACTTCATTCCTCCAGAGGAAAAGAATAAAATCATAAATCGTCTCCACTTTGATAGCGAGGAAGACCAGTGGAAAGTCTTACCTCTTCTTCCTTCCGAAAAGTACGTAACTTCATTCCTAACATTAGAGGAAAACGAGGATGATAATGTTCTTATCTGATGATTATTGTATTTTCTCTCATTTTCCAGTAACTCCCCTCTCGTCCGACGAAGACCAACTTCTGTAGTGGGACACAAGAGACCAATTAGTCAATATGCGCAAACTGCCACTGCAACCGGGTCTCCCTCTAGATACAGGGTTGGTATTGTACAGAGATAAAGTCATTTTTCAAACATTTTCATCATTATGGAATTAAACATTAAATATAATATATCAGTGTTTTAAGATAATAATACAGTTTTTAATGAATTTAGCATTTGAGGTTAATAAGATTTATTAGGTTTTTGAAATATCTTATGCTCACTGAAGCTGTATTAGCAGTTGTAGTCAAAATTATTCATACCCCAGAAACTGTAGTATTTTACAAATACAAGCTTATCTGTAGATCCAAAATTTGGTTAAAAAATTGCATCTATAACAGTTATACTGGCATATTAAAAGTCATAATGTCAGTATATGATGTAATATTTTTGAGTTGTATCATTTTTTTCTAATGTCATAATTATTCAACCCCTATTCAACTTTGGTGTTTTCAAGTCATTTATTATTTTGGTAACACTTTACAATAAGGTTTATTTATTAACATTAGTTAGCTACATTAGTTAACATGAACTATGAAGAACAATACTTATACAGCATTTATTAATCTTAGTTAATGTTAACTTAAGCATTTACTAATGCATTATTAAAATCACAAGTTGTGTTTGTTAACATTAGTTAATGCACTGTGAACTAACATGAATAAACAATGAGCAACAGGATTTTTATTAACTAACATTAACAAAGATTAATAAACAGCATAATAAATGTATTGTTCATTGTTAGTTAATACATTAATGTTAACAAATGACACCTTATTGTAAAGTGTTACCATTATTTCAGCATCATTACTTCAGTCTTCAGTCACATGATCCTTCAGAAATCATTCTGATATGCTAACTTGGTGCTCAAGAAACATTTATTTTTATTATTATGATTATATTAAAACAGTTAATGTTTGTGGAAGCCCTTTTCAGGAGTCTTTGATTAATATAAAATTCTAAATAACAACATTTATTTTAAACACAAATTTTTTAACATTTGTCACTTTTGATCAGTGTGCCCTTGCTGAATAAAAGCATTTCTTACTTTTTTTAAATAATAATAATATAAAAAAAAATCTGACCCCAGTCTTTTGAACTGTAGTGTATAATATTTTGAAATATTGAAAAAAATAATTTGTTGTTCCAGGCTGAGAATGTTATGCTTCTGGAACTGGACATTTCTCCACCCACCATGGTGCCGTTGGACCTTCAGAGGTCAGATATAAGGACCCAAGACTTGATACGTGACTTTGGCCATTATAGAAAGCGGACGACCGCATCGCGGGTCATGAAAGCCAGATCGTGGTGAGCCCCCTGCACAACATCCAATGTTCAGCTGCTACCCAGAAAGCTAAAATGAACTTGAATGTCCGCATTTTAACCTTCCTTATTTATTCCTCCTCAAGGTACCAAGGGCCAAGTCAATCTGCTTCTTCATCAGCCAGCTCTATGGCCTCTGGGCCCGAATGCTCAGCCTCAGCAATGGGGGCTTGTGCGGCAGCCTACCAGCCTTGAGCCTGTACAGTGTGTTCCGCCTGCAAGCATAGAAGCATAGAAAGCACTTAATTATTCTTTGCACTCTTTCCATGAGCTTTAAACGATGCCATTTGTCTTTTTCATCATCTTGATTTTTTAGCATCAAAGCTTAGTCCTTTTAAGCACAATTGTCTCCTGTATACTTGAAAACGCTAGTGTATCCTGTTTAAGCTTGTTTGATGTCATTCTTGAACAGCAATGCAGACAATAAATGGATCATAAACAAACAATTTCTCAACATTTACCACGTTACCACACATTTACCACAGTTTAATAAAGTAGAAATGCAATCTTGAACTGTGCAAACGTAAATATCAAACCATTACTTCATATACACAGCATCTGAAAAAAAAAAAACACAAGGGGACGAGGGGAGTTTGAACAAGGATGCTAGTATACCATAGCTCACATGACTGTTGGCTACATACCACTGTAGGCCACTTTAGCTTCATTGCTTTGGGAGGTTGATCACAAGTTTGGATTAGGCCAAGGGGCAAGAATTAACCTTTCATGCACATAGATGTACTTACATATTATTTGGGCGCTAAAGGTCACCATCCAGTCCAAACTGTCCTTATTTACTTTCTTGATGAATGTTCTTGTTTATTTAGTTGATGCATGTTATGCCACAAAAAATGAATTTAATTTCATTCTGTTTGCTCCACCTATGGCTGCTTAAAGCTATAACTCACCCAAAAATTAAAATCACCCCATAATTTACATACCCTCAAGCCATCCTAGATGTATATGACTTTCTTCTTTCAGACGAATACAATCAGAGTTGTATTAAAAAATGTCCTGGCTCTTCCAAGCTGTATAATGGCAGTGAATGGCTGTTGAGATTTTGAAGTTCAATAACGTTAACTGTCATACTCACGTTCACGAGAGAGTGGCGCTCCAACGGATAATGTAGGATGTAGATGAATGCGGTGACGAGACTACCATATTTTTGCCGGAGCTTGTGCTACGCTACGTTTTACTTTATCCGCTGGAGCACCACTCTCTCATGAACGCATGTACAACAGTTAGCGGAAGCTAGGGATTACGATTATTAAAGTTTTAAGTATTTTTCTTACACAAATGCATCAGAAGGCCTTTAATAAAGGAGAACTCCACTTTCAGAACAACAATTTACAAATAATTTACTCACCCCTTTGTGATCCAAGATGTTCATGTCTTTCTGTCGTCAGTTGTAAAGAAATTATGGTTTTTAAGGAAAGCATTTCAGGATTTTTCTCCATATAATGGACTTCATTGGTGTATAAATTTGTATACTTTTTAAGCACAAAAGCTTGTGTACTAGCACTAGCTCTGGGATGCACGTCCACAACGCTACGTACTATTGAATCACATCGAAAGATCACGCGGAACTACAGACCCAGTGTTTACAAAGCGAACGCGCAAAGAGTAAGGAAGTGCAAGTAAGTTTGTAAACGCTGTTTACAAACAAAAAGGTACAACGATGTCGGACAATTTTGAAGTTTTAGGAGAAAATGAGATGGAGTTTTTCGCCATACTCTACCTTTTTGAGCCAGAGTACACAGACAACGAAGACGTAGTGTCATGGACACGCAAAAATGACCGATTGTTTCGCTAGATAAGACCCTTCTTCCTCGGCTGGGATCGTTTAGAGCCCTTTGAAGCTGCATTTAAACTACATTTTGGAAGTTCAAAATCGGGGCACCAATAAAATCCATTATACGGAGAAAAATCCTGAAATGCTTTCCTCAAAAACTATAATTTCTTCACGATTGAAGACAGAAAGTGACATCTTGAATGACAACGGGGTCAGTAAATTATTTGTAAATTGCTGTTCTGGAAGTGGACTTCTCCTTTAACCCCTCGGAGCCACGTGGAGTGCTTTTAATGATGGATGGATGCACTTCTCAACACCCATTCACTGCCATTATAAAGCTTGGAAGAGCCAGGACATGTTTTAATATAACTCTGATTGTATTCATCTGAAAGAAGAAAGTCATATACACCTAGAATGGCTTGAGGGCCAGTGAATCATAGGGGAATTTTCATTTTTGGGTGAACTATCCCTTTAATTAATTTGGGTTAAAGCTACATGAATCATTGACATAACTGGGCAGTAAAACTGTAGTTCCCAGCATGCTTTGCAAAGAATTGAATTATAAGTGAGTAAATTTAGAAATGAGTGTTTTTCTCTTTCAAAAAGGAAAAGCCAGTGTTTAATGTTTAGTTCTGTTAGATGAGTTTCTGTAATGTTCTGTCATTTATCAAAATAAATAAACAAGTTGCTCTCACGTATTTAATCATTTTAAATCTACTTAACATAATTCATCTAATAACCAAAACTGTTCATATTTTATCAACTATAAATAGCACTAAAAGTGAAAAGGCATAATGCTTGGTCATGAGGTGTCAACATGGCACCGGTCATGAGGGGGCGACCTGCACTATGTAGAATAAAACAAGTTTGTTTAGTTTTTTAAAGACTAATATGAGTATTTTTATGAGTCTTCATATCTCTCAGTATGTTTTATAACATAAATGCTGTGGTAAAATGTTTGATAACAAAAGTGCTATTAATTTCCTGTGTAAAACATTTTTAACTTGCAAAAGACCACTTTTGAATGCTTAAATGAACCTTTAACTTTAAACGTGCTTTTTGTTTTATTAAGTGTCACTATAAAGTGCCCAAATAGTTTAATGTTGTATTATAATTTAAAACTCCAGAAACTAGTTTTTTTTGTTTGTTTTTTTTTATGTTGAATTGAAACGTCTGCTTGTGACATCTTCAAGTCTGCCACTAGGTTTGCATTGTGTTGTTTAGTGCAATGCCAGGCTAAATGCATCGAAAACTAAGCACATATAACTTTTGATTATATATTATCCATCTGTGATCTAATATGTGAAAGTAAAGCTCTTGTTTTAAGCCCACGATTATAAATAGCATCTGTTAAATGCACTGCTTGTCATTTGACCGGTAAAAACATTTCAAACTGATACTATGAGTAAGCGTGTGCTTCTGGTTTGGAGTTTGAAACGTTTATACAAATGAAAACAATGGACAGAGAGCAGCTTTGGGTAGGTGGTTTTCCCCCGAACTGTCATCGTACAGTAAGATGACGTTTCCCTGAGGGTCACATGATTAGTCTCTTACAGTAAAAACCCAATATGGCAGAGATGGCAGGTCTTGCACGGTAACTAAAGCAACATCAACACTTTGTACAGCACCCAGGTCGATTTTTCGCGACCGACTGCAGACATGAGGGAACGACAGAAGAAGAAAAAGGGGAGGACGTGGGCAGAGGCCGCCAAAACGGTAAAACCGAAGACTTCTTGAGCGTTTGTTTAGCTTGTTTTCGCCTTGTGCTCCCACTTGTACAACTGTGTTTATGAGTTCATGACCCGCTTGGTGTAGGCGAAGTATTGCGTATGCATTTCTGGGCCTGGTTTCGGTTGGTGTTGTCAAAGTGCATTTACATCCATACACTGCCAAGCGTGACATAACGCATGCATGAAACGATTTTCTTTGTATTTACGTACCATTTGGCAACTTTTGATCCAGGTAGTGATTTCACGAAGCGTCTGTAGCATGACGTTTGCGTCAGTTGCTAGCTCGAGCGAGGCAGCTTAGCGCGCGTATACAGACTAGTGACACTTCGCTTGTTAGCCAGTTAGCTTAGCTCGCCTAAACCCGCACAAACAACCCAGTATTGTCTTTAACCTACGGGGGACACAACAATATTACCACACTTTTGAATTCGCCTGTCTTTTCTGCTGTTAAAGACCATATTTATTGTTTGCTTGAGCATGTTGTGTTTGTAGACACCGCCAGCTTGTCAAACGCAGCTTGTTTACTTTTGGACGTCCGTATTTTTGTATGATATCTTGAATTAGCGGAACTTTCCGCACTGCTGTTGAATATAACTTTAAACCAAGGTTGTAATATGCGACACATTAAGTTATTACACTGTAATTGAACAGCGTATGTCTAAAGAGATACAAGTGTCCCTTCAGGACTTAAAACTAAAGTTTCACATATTTACAGCTTCTGCTTCTGCACCTGTTTTGTGAAGTCCGATTTGTGAACCGATCTTCAGTCGGATCTTTTAGTGAATCTGTTAACTACATGTTTGTTTTCGAATTGTTCTGAATCAAACATTATTTGTACATGTCTACCTCCAAGTGATCAACAGCTAACCCACACATTTGACGAAGAACATTCGTACATCTAATTCGTAATGAAAGAAAGTTAGGTAAACCTTATTAACATTTATTAATCTTAATGTTAATTTTAGCATTTACTAATGCAATAGTAAAATCACAAGTTGTTTGTTAACATTAGTAAATGCACTGTGAACTAACATGAGCAAACAATGAATGACTGTGTTTTTATTAACTTACATTAACAAACATTATTTTTTAGTGTAATAAATGTGTTGTTCTTTGTTCATTCATTTGTTCATTCATGTTAGTTCATACATTAACTAATGTTACCAGCAAGTTAACACCTTATTGTAAAGTGTTACCGGAAGTTTAAAAAAAGAACGTTATAACAAGTTTGCAGTATGTTGAACTAGGACGATTACAATAAATAAGATAATTCATAAAACTGAAAGTTGGCAGGAAATGAAAATTAACCACAGTCTTAAAAATAAAAGTTCTTTATTGGCGTTGATGGTTCTATTAAGAACCTTGAACATTCATGGAACATTTCAAATGCAGAAAAGGTTCTTTACAGTGGAAAAAGTTTGTTTATTTTATTTAGATTTTTAAAATGTTCTTCAAAATGGTTAATTTAAGAACCGTTCTTAAATTAATGGTTCTTCTATGGCATCACTGTAAAAAAATAAATAAAAATAAAATTATTTTTAAGAGTGCATGTTTTATAAATGCATGTTATATATGTTATTGTGAATAGTTTATATGTACGTAAGTTAGCCTAAAATTTGACCTCGTTTAATCAAAATGTAATGACTCTGACTTTTTTTTTTTTTATTAATCAGCCGACAAATAAATATACAATAACAGAGTAATAACCAACAATCGATACAAAAAACCCTCGATCTTATGATGGAAATGACAGTCTTCTCTTTAGGAAGGTATGCAGGATGTCTCCAATCATTTAGCAGCATTTATACGACAACTAAAAACTGAAACATTTGTATGCGTTTTGGACATTTAATTTACACAACAGTGGCAGTCTGGGGGCCTGAATAGTTTTTCAAAACAATATTCTTATCATCTCCATCTAAACTACAAAACGCTAATTTATAAGAAAAAAAAAAGGTGATGTCATTGCATGTTCAGTTTATCCACCTTTTTCTTCCCATAAGAGTGGCTATTTGTATATTTTATGGGTCTGGCTTCTCATCTGCATCCAGCTATTTTTATGTGTTTTTTTTTTTTCAATTTTGATACTTGATATTGCAAATTGGTGTGTCTTACCGTATTATTTTAATGCATTATTTTAATTATGAACACACTGGTTTGTAGTGCAAACAGTTTTACCATTTACTAAACGTTATTCTTTTCGTTATTTCCCTATAGCGAATAAGGAACCGAAAGTCTCACCCATAGGCCTACTTCCACGTTAAAGAATAAGGTGGATATCGCCATCTACTCTTCTGAAATACATAATATAGCATTTTTAGTAGTTTTCGCACATCTGTTTGAACCAGGATCGTTTTGACAATGTCTTCGATACAGAAAACTTTAAAAAAAATGAAGCTTTTTTCGTTTTTAGTATTGTTGTGTAATGCAAGCTTAAAGCATTTATCTGCCTCAATTTTTGAGTGCAGCACCCACATCTCAAAATCCAAACAACCAATGCATATACCAAATGTCCACTTGGTTTTTCTTTTTCAATAATCCATTGCACTTGTACATAAATCAAAATACAGAACAAAAGATCTGTCGTTACTTCACTGTGGCTTCAACTGAAAAAAAAAATGTAATAAACTGTAGGTGCCTACAAAAGATAGGCCTATACTCATTTGAGGAAATGAGTCAGACTTTCCATTATTAGTAAAAAATAAAGCACACAGACTAATAGCTGTCACAGGTGGGCATTGTTTCATTCAAACTGATCTATACAAAAGAAGCTAATGGGGAAACTACAGATGTGCAGGTGTGCCATGACAGCGTTTTGCCTTTATATCTGCTATTTCCGACATATTATAATATACTTTACTGTACTAAAACTAAAGCAATCAAACAATACAGTGGCCACAAAAGATAAGTGGAATCTTGAAATGGACCCCTAAAATGCACATGTCTTTGCATTAAATAACAAATATCAAACCTTATTAAAATGCGTTTTTTTTTTTTAAAAAATGTCTCTAAGGACACATGTGGGAACTTGAAAATGACTTACATCTGGCATGTTGTGCAAAAATGCCTCGGAAAAGAAAAGTTGTTTCTGAGAAAAGGTCTGACATCATTTCATTGCAGATGGTGAAACTCATAGATTTGTAAGAGTGACTAAAGAGTTCATAAGAGTTACTTTTGCTAACTAAAACTAAAACCATAAAAAGTCATCATTTAAAATGAAATAAAACATTTAAAAAAAAACAATTTTATTTCAGCTGGTTGCCAAGCCAACATTTCATATTTTCATTTAATTTAAATGGAGATCCCCATTATAGCTTCCCAAAGGGTAAATTAAATTATTTTTTTTGGATAATTATCATCCTAGAGAGTCCAGAAAATTGTACTGCAGTTTTTTTTTTTTCCAGACTGAGCGAAAAACCTAGGACTAGTTCACAAAAGTAGGTTTTTCTCATCTTCTCAATCATTTAATTGACAGCAGTAGTTCTAGAGGCAAAGCTGTCCGGAATGAGGAGGTCTATCATATCTAGCGTTGGGTATCGAGAACCGGTTCCAAATTTCCAAGAGCCGGGTATTTGATAAGTCACGTACATTTCGGTTCCACTTAAGGATTTCTGCCTTCGCATTTTAATATGATTTAAAGTTAAAAATTAAACGTTTTAAGCGCAGAAAGAGAAAAAAAACTTGCGCACACTTCTGAAGCACAAGCACAGTGAACAGTGGTCCCGGTATGGGTTCCTGGCCTGTGTCCGTTCTCGAACCATTCTGTGCATTTCCACTGCAAGAAAGGTCGTTCGGGGCCGGATCTGACTTGTCTTTCACATTTACCGTCCAATATGCACAAATACGTCAGTATACCATTGTAAACACAGCCGTTTTTTTGTCTAAAGTGAAAGTGAAAGTAAACAGATAAGAAAGAAATCATGTAACAGTATTTTTAAATCCATGTGCATTCGGTGTTAAAGAGACAGCAGCCTAATAAACGTGCTGCTATTGTGATGTTATTGCAAGAACAAAAAATCATTCACTGATTTTGACTAAATATATTTCGTAACTTTAATGAGTTAATCTATATTTTATTTATGAAAAGAAAACTATGCTGTTTGATTTACATTTCTGTAATTTGTTCAATTGTATTTATTTAAGCTACTGTTAATTTATTTGCTTGTTCCTATTGTATTACTGACTGTTTACTTGCCTTTAACAATTTAATGTTTGAAATTTATATTAGTCGTTTATTAGGTGTTTTTGCTATGGTATTTTTTAAAACCGTAGGCAAAGGTTTCTCTTAGACCTAAGTGTTCTGTAGGCTGCTGATTTTTGCTCATGTTATTCAGCTGCAACAGAAAGCTTTGTTAAAATACAGAATAAAAATGTTTGACCTAATTTTTTTATTGACTTTTTTATGTTATTGGAATCGAAACTAGGAAACGTTAAGAATCTGAATCGATAAGCAGAATCGTAATTGGTAAAATTCAAACGATACCCAACGCTAATCATATGATACTAATGTCGCGTGTCAATGTACAATCATTTACGTCTTTGAAAAATGCCATATTGCCCCCCAGTGGCCGATATCTTTTTTTCAAATTTCTCACAGAACTTTGGGGCCATGAGTCGAACAGGCTCACCGAGTTTCGTACCGATCAGCCTCTAGTAACCTCGTCTAACAGGTGCTCAAACCTTATCGGCCAATGGTGACCATGTTTTTTTATACATTTTTTATAAATATACACTTTGGAACTTTGGAGGAAGGCTGTGGACAGCAGTTTTCATATTGATAGGACAAATGGCTGCATAGGTATAGCCATTTTTATGTTTTTCCTTTTTATAGCGCCAGCAAGTGGTCCAGTACTCTCAGATGGAGCTCTTGCATGAGTGTTCTGAGTTTGGTGACGATATCTCATTCTGTTCAGGAGTTATAGGCATTTTACTAAAAGTGGCCCCGCCCCTTTAGAGCGTTTTGCCGTCCCTTTGGGACGGTGAGTCGAAAGTTAAACTTTTTTTTGATTATTAC
The DNA here is from genome assembly GCF_022985175.1 of Labeo rohita. Lineage (NCBI taxonomy): Eukaryota > Metazoa > Chordata > Actinopteri > Cypriniformes > Cyprinidae > Labeo > Labeo rohita. The sequence continues at coordinate 24,342,565 of NC_066885.1, read as the reverse complement.
TGATATTCACTCTCCAGAGAATCTTCCTGCTCTGGTTTGGTTCCGATTTAAAAAAAATAAAATAAATAAAAAAACCCCTGAAAATCTCACAATTCTCACAATCGAATCTGATGTGTGACACTTGAGCCTGCGACTGACGTTTTAGGAGTTATGAGCAATTTTGTACTTTTGTTCGCTTTGGCGCCCCTGTCAGGTCGATTAAGGTGAGCCTTGGTCATGTTGTCGGCATTTTGAGTACTTCCCTCCCTCCAAATTTCAAGTCTCTACAACTTACAGTTTGGTCTGCATGATGCAATTTACATGGAGATCGCAGATCCATAACCATTCCTAATAGGGTTTCAGTGCTACAATGATTACTAAAATTACTGAAACTTTAAATTGAAAATCAGTGATCACTGAAATAACGCTGTATGGTGCCACTGTATGTGCCTTTTGTCTGAGAAACTGAGTTTCACTTTCCTGACCAAAGAATGTCTGAATTGATTGCAGGATGTGAGATCACATCGTCAGCGTGACACAGCAGAGCTAAAGCAGCTCTTGGCCCTCCATTCAGCAGCTGACTTCATGTGTGGCTAAAAGCCACAGATTTCTTGGAATGTCTGGAGTCTGTTTGCATTTCCCAAACTAAACTAAAAGTATCTCATTCTAACAAACACATTTCCCTGACCCAATCAAAAGTAGGTCAGTTGCACAGAGGGTGTTGTCTGCTTCGCTGAGGTCAACTAGTGATAGAATTCAAAAGCATTACTCTTTAACCAAACCTCATTTTGGACTGACCACTGTATCTACCTCATTCTTTCTCTGCGGCTGCTGCTGTAGCGTGAGTCACTGCTGAGTTGTTCACTTGTTCCTGTAATACTGTTCACAGGTGCTTGAGAAGTACCCCAACACACCGATGAGTCATAAAGAGATCCTGCAAGTGATTCAGAGAGAAAGGCTTAAGGAAATAAGGTGAGTATTTCTTTATTAAAATAGCTGTTTCTTTATCACACACACTCTACTAGTTATCGTTCAGATTGTGCAGGCTGCCCCTGAACTTTACCACGTCATATACATTTTTTAGTTTGTTTTTATTTCTTGATTTATCACATTTCTAATTATCACATCTCTTTTTTTTGTTTCATTTCTCTGTTGTCTTCCAGAAGGTAAGATTATACAGTAGTACACCCTTCCCTTTCAACTAACTGAAATCCATTAGCTGATCCCTGTGCATGGTATTAACATGTCCCCAGTTGACACAGCATGCAAAGGGGCTCCTAAGAGCGAGGACCTAATGGCCGTGGCTTTGACCATAGTGCTAGTCCTCAGAAATGGCTAGTGGCTTCTGCTTCTGCCAGATTTGCTCTGTTAAAACATGCGACATGATGGTTACATACTAAATGTGTTTATTAACCTATTTATCATTGCGATGTATTGTTATAGACTAAATTCTAATAAGTAGACTTCTTAAAAAGACAAATAGTACAAAACAATAATTGTAGAAAATATAACTTCCTCAGTGTTATCTTCAACCAACACTTAAAAAAAACCAACATTTTGTTAATTGAAATAAAGCTGACATAAGCTAAAATATAAATTGGATGAAAAACTGAAAATGAAAATGTTGCATTGACAACTCGAAATCGAAATACCCTGCCGTTCAAAAGATTGGAATCAGTAAGATTTTTGATGTTTTGTAAAGAAGACTTTTTTTGCTCATCAAGGCTGGATTTATTTGATTAAAAATACAGAAAAAACTGTAATATTGTGGAATATGTTTACAATTTAAAATAGTGGTTTTCTATTGTAATATACTTTAAAATGTAATTTATTCCTGTGATTAAAACAGCATTTTCAGCATCATTACTCCAGTCTTCAGTGTCACATGATCCCTCAGAAGTCATTCTGATATGCTGATTTATTATTAAGATACTGTAATTCTTTTTTCAGTATTCTTTGATGAATAAAATGTTCAAAAGAACAGCATTTACAGTAACAATATATACTATCGTTCCAAGTTTGGGGTCAGTAAATTTTTACTTTCTTTCTTTGTTTGAAAGAAATTAATACTTTTATTCAGCAAGGATGTGTTAAATTGATAAAAAGTGATATTAAAGACTTATATTGTTAGAAAAGATTTCTATTTTAAATGAATGCTGTTTCACAACTATCACTGTTTCCAAAAAAAACAACAAAAAAAAAACCTACAAAAAAATCAACATTGATAATAAATCGGCATATTTGAATGGTTTCTGAAGGATCATGTGACACTGAGGACTGGAGTAATGATGCTGAAAATTCAGATTTGATCACAGAAATAAAATGTATATTAAAGTATATTAAAATAGAAACCTTATTTTAAATTGCAATAATATGTCATTATATAATTTTTTTTGTGTGTGTATTTTTGATCAAATAAATGGAGCTTTGATGAGCATGAGAGACTTCTTTAAAAACATTAAAAATATTACTGATCCCAAACATTTGAAGGCGGAGTATGTTTATAAGTTCAAGCGCTAAATCACTAACCGTGAATAAATAATAATTAAAACTGAACTGTCTTAAACCAAAACTAAATAAAAATAAAATATATTTAACCTAAATAGTAGTAAAAAACAAATAAAATGACAAAAGCACAAAAAATCTCAAGAACTACAACGAACGGCTCCTTTGGACTACAGTGTTTGTTTTCCTTATGCAATGATGTCACAACGCGGTCCGTTAGAATATCATTAAATAAACCTGATAAAATAAATCCGGAAATTCGAATTGTTGGGGGGTGTGTAGGGACGAGGTGAGGAATTAGTCAAGCATTGACTAGAGTGGCCGCTTCAGAGCAGTAATGTGCCGCAGACGTGTGCAGTACAGGGGCTCGAAACACATGCCGAAGCCGCGATCTACACCAGTTGCCGTGTTGGCGCAGTAACGCGCTGCAGACGTGTGCAGTGTGTGGTAGGACATTTATTCATCATACAGTGTAGATACATTCACTTATAATGCGAGTGTTTTTTTAAAAAGCATAAACTTGCACTAGAATAGGCTAGGCTAATCAGTGATGTTCTTTGATAATGTTAGGCTGCTTTTAGCCTTTTACTGGAGCTGGTTTTGGGCAATGAAACTAAGTTTGTAAATAATTAAATAAGTTAGCACGATAATATCATGTATTGGCGAACTCATTACCCCACCTGTAAGTCGCTTTGGATAAAAGCGTCTGCTAAATGAATAAATGTAAATGTAAATGTAAATGTCATAGGCTGACGATAGGACCCAACACTACTGTAGCCTATTATTTACTCACCCTCCATGCATCCTAGGTGTATATGACTTCCTTTTGTCAGACGAATGCAATCGCAGTTATATTAAAATTTATCCTGGCACTCCCAAGATTAGCACAGATAGGTGTTTCTCTTCATCAGTCCAAAACAAGTCTAATAAAGTGCATCCAGCCATAATTAAAAGTGTCTTACATAGCTCTGGGGGGTCATTAAAGGCCTTCTGTAGTGAATCGATGCGTTTCTGTAAGAAAAATACCCATATTTAAAATGTAAGAATCAATTTAATCTAGCTTACGCTAACAGTTGTATACAGAACTTGCTTTTTTGACAAGGGGCATGGCAGTACTGAAACACCGTCTAAGCTGTTCGCCAATCGCAACTCAGTGGAACAGCTAACCAATCACAACACATTTTGTTTTTCGGAAGGCGGGTCTTCATTAAACCCGGAACTAATCGAGCCATGGCCAGGCTGAGAGAAATGTATTGTAATAATGTAAATTATTACATAAATGAAAGCATGTTCTAGTACACCCCCAAGACAAAATCAAGACTTTGTAAAAGAGCATAATAGGACTCCTTTAAACTTTAGTAGTATAGAAATAATACTAAATAACAACTTCCTTTCACATGCAAACTATAATTTACTTAAGTTATTGATTTATTTATTTTTGGCCTTACAATTACATTTGTATTTTATTTGCATACAGTTGAAATATTTGTTGAACTGAAAAAGCACCTTAAAGTACTGAATTGTAATGTTTGTGTATATTGTATAATTTTAATCGTTTGTGTATAATGTTTGTGTATAGATGCATATCAAAATATTATACACGGCCCTCCAAAAGTTTGGAAACACCCCGGCAAAGTGTGATTTTGGACGGTATTAGCATAAATCCCTATCATTTTTTGGTGCAAATACATTAAAGTAACTTGACATTATCATTGAAGACCAGCAATAATAAATTTCATTTTGATTACATATATACATGTCAAAGTCAGACATGCCCCTTTGCCAGCTGTGATGCCAGGTTACTGGTTTAAACTTGGCCCAGGTTTTTAAAAGATTTTTGGGTCAGCACACCTTAATAGCTTCAACAGTTGATTGCCAATTAAGTTTAGAATACAATGAATTTACGCCCAGATTATGTAGAGCTGTAATAGCTGCTAATGGTGGATATTTTGATGAATTGAAAATTTACGTTTTTTCTATGTTTAAAACTGTTTATGTAATAAAATGTATTTTTTGTAGTTTGTGCTTGTCCCTTATCAGTGCAAAAATGATCACAGATTAAAAAAGATTCATGCCAATATTGTTCAAAACCCCACAGGGCATTTACAGACCTTTACAGGGCAGTGTATAAAATGTTTTGTAGTAGTTTGCACTATAGTATAATTTACCTGAAGTTTACACATTTTTGCATTTTGTTGCACAATTAGAAATGGAAAACAAGACATAACAAGTGACACCGTTATTATGTTTTCCATTCCCAGATCAAAAGCCAGGATTTATTTTTTGGTTATTTTATTCATATTCAGTCATTCGTACTTCTAGTACAGGAGCATGTTTTTAGTTTTTTCATACAAAATGTTACTTCTTTTAAATTTATATTGACACAACATGCACAAATATCTGGAAATCAACTACTGAACTGTGATCTTTGTTGCAGCTTTTCAGTGTGAAGGCAGTGATTGATTTAACCTGCTGATTTTTTATTTTTCAGTGGGACGTCGCCTCTTGCCTGTCTCAATGCCATGCTCCATACAAACTCACGCGGAGAGGAGGGGATCTTCTACAAGGTCCCCGGTAGAATGGGAGTCTATACACTGAAGGTAAATGTGCTTAACGCTAAAGCACTTTATACTCTTATATAATGCTACCATGTCTACCTTGAATGCATTGTAAGTTGCATTTAAAAAAATTACTAATTACAAACTAAAGTAAATTTAAATATGGGTTTTCTATTGGTTTGTTCATACGGTTCTGCTGACTAACATGAATATTTATTGTACAACTATTATAATTAATGGTAAGTTTGGCCGCATCTGTCAACGAGATTCAAATATGTAGCAAATTTTTGCATATTTATGCTGTACATGATCTATTAAATGTGTTAGTTAACATTAACTGTTTGATAAGATTCAAATGAGCTGTTTTATGGAAATGAGTATTGGGCACGTGACGTATATGGTTTGTGTTTGTATGTGAGCAGAAGGACATTGGAGATGCGGTGAAGGAACTATCAGAAGATGCTTCAGAGGACAGCAGTGATAACATGTCTGATACAAGATGCACAGAAAATACCAGCACCACTACCTACAGCAAAGATGGACGCAGAGGAAGATGGAAAAGGAGAGGTAACACAATTTATGAATTCTGAATAGCCATACTTGGAAATGAATCTTAATATACTTTCAAATGTAATTTATTCCTGTGATGAAAAAGCAGCATTTTCAGCATCATTACTCCAGGCATCAGTATCACATGATCATTCAGAAATCATTCTAATGTGCTGATTTGGTGTTTAAAAAACATTTATTATTTATATATATTTATGTTGAAAACATCATTGCTGTAATGCATTCCTTCTGCAAAAAAACTATTAATTTCTTTAAAAAAACATACTCGCGTCAAAGTTTTGAACAGCAGTGTATAGTTAAATATTTATTTACAAATATATTAAAATATAATAATACTAGTAATAGAAACGGCTATTGCTTTTTTAAATTTTCATTAAATAAAATATAATTTATGGCTGTTTGTTATGGTTGTGCCTCTTGAAATATCATGTAATTGTTTATGAGAACATTTTTTTAAGAGGGTGTATTGTGTTATGGCAGTTTGTAACATTGACACATTGTAAAAGTAGATTGATATATTAATTAGAAGTTGAATTTAACAATAGACACAAATTATCTTTTATAAATTCAACAATTTATATCACTGATATTTATTGATTTGAATAAATCTAAAAATTGTAGTTTAATTAAATCACTATCAGATATCATGACTGGTGCCATGTGTTGTGGGATGGACTATGTAGATTAGATTCTGAACCATGAATGCGTAACTCATATGCTGACTGTGATATATAAATGACCTCACATCTTGTTTTAGGTGTGCCCTGTTCGAGTCAAAATAAACTTTGAATGCAAAACACCCTTTAAACAGGAAATTCTACTTTTTTTTTGATACCACTTCCTCATGTATATGACAGAGTAGTACGAAGCGAACTAAACAAATGCCGGTCTTTCTTTAGTTCATCTTGCAGAAACTAAGTATTTGAGAATAATGCACTCTAACAGAGTGAATTCATGCAGAATCAAGTACTGTAAGTAAGACTTTCATCTTAATAAGCTGGTGAAACTTTCAAACTGAGGATTGAGAAAATACTGTTGTGTCAGAGAAAAAGAAACTAACTCTGCAAAAACCAGGAAATAATTATTGCTGTGGCGGCATATTATTCATAGGAGTTAGTTTCATCAAGTGTTCGTTTTTTTTAAAAGCACCCATCCTTTTATAAATATGCTTGGATGACTGTATACAGTGAAACACATTGTGTTTTCATTTTCAAAGGTTCCGATCTCAGTACCTGGTTTTTAGTTTACTATTGGACCCATGTTGTGTTGTTACTACATGTTACATTTGCTGAATACGTAAATGTGTTTTTATGCATTGCAGACGATCTGTTATGTACTAAACAATGTTGTGCAAATTCTGCTAATTTAAATATGTCACGAAGGAGAGTTGAAAAAGTGTATTTTAAAGTTGTCATGTAACAATGTAACAGCAATGTACTATCCAGGTGCAAATTAAAAACTTTTTAAAATATAAAACACTAAAAAAAACGAATATTTTAAAATACATTTTTAAATGTGTGTATATATATGGAAATATAAGTAATTTATTGCAATTAAAGTTGTGCATATGCCTCTTCGATTATGTGTGTGAGTATAAGTGTGTTTGTGGTACTGATGTGCAAACATGCAACTAATGTTTTGCTTTCCTATCATTCTCAGTGCCAGCAAAACTGCAATCTCAGCCGTCCTCACCACAGTCTCGCTGTTCATCTCCGTCAGTCTCCAGCAGCAAACTCATGTCCCCGTCGCAGAAACACAGCAAGAAGGCCCTCAAACAGGTATTGTCACTTATTACTTCTGCTTAGTTACTAGATTATAAATAATAATTACTGTAACACAGGCATCTTATTGTCATGGCATATTTTATATTACAATATATATCACATTATGATAGTTTTTGCTAAACATTCTACAAAAAATGCTTTACATATTAAACAGATAGGTTACGCAAAATGAAGATTCTGTCAGTAATTCTCACCCTCATGTCATTAAGATATTTTTGATAAAATCAGAGAGCTTTCTGACCCTGCATAGACAACTGACATGTTCAAGGCCCAGAAAGATAGTAAGGACACAGATAAAATAGTCCATGTGACATCAGGTTCAACCAAAATGTTATGAAGCTATGAGATACGACAGGATGTGCTGCGGCTACAAGCAGAAGATGCATGCTTTACATAAAACATTCTTCGTAAATATATATGAAGATTTTGACAGAGAGGATGACTTGCAATATTTTGCCCAGCCTTACTTATTTGAATTTGAACATACAGACGATGAACTAAGAGAGATGGACGTTCGTTGTGAGAACGCCGGCTCCTGCGTCAGCAGCACCACACGCATACGTCATGGTACTCTCGTGAATGCATGTCGAAGACTGACACAGAAAAGAAGAAATTGTTGAATAAAGTAATTATTTTCTTGAACACAGAAAGTATTCTTGTAGCTTCATAACATTACAGTTGAACCACTGATGTCACATGGACTATTTTAATGATGTCCTTACTACCTTTCGGGGCCTTAAACATGTCAGTTGCGTTGTTGTCTATGCAGGGTCAAAAAGCTGTTGAATTTCATTAAAAATATCTTAATTTGTGTTCTGAAGATGAACGAAGGTCTTACGGGTTTGAAACGACATGAGGGTGAGTAATTAATGACATAATTTTTATTTTTGGGTGAACTAACACTTAATTAGATAATCAGGGAATTAAAAACAAATTAGAGGTAATTAATCTAATGTTATTATTTCCTTTTTTTGCGAGTGGAACTTAATTGATGGAAAAATTAAAATAATTAGTTACAGGTCAAACATATATAATCACTAAATTAAAAATAGAAGTTCTTTTTTTGCTGTTGTGTTTGCTCTCATGTATAAATACAGTAAAGCATTACTGATGCCACATGGGTGTATCTACCGTGGTATATTGAAATCTTTATTGAATTACACAATTCTGCTGTTGCACAATATAAACTGTCATAACACCCAGACCTGCTGTGATATTATCACAGTATCACTGTTAGCTAGTTTAAACCTTGAGCTGTTGAGACCCCCTGTGCTCTCTGCAACATAGCAGTAAGCTATGTTATGTAACCGGTGGGTTTATGGACATTTTTGTTTTGACTGTGCTGCATTTATAGGCACTGAAACAGCAGCAGCAGAGGAATCAACGGCGGCAGTGTGGAATCCCCAGCGCCTCCAGCCCACGACTGCTTATCAAGACTGTCAAAGACATGGCTCACGACTCCTCCAAATCCTGTACATACAGTATTTGATGTTACAATTTTTCAATGTGAATTTTAAAGGGAACCCTGGGTATTAAGACTTGTGTCTTAATATAATGTAAATGATGTCTCTTACTGAAATATGTAGTAGAAAACCCATGAAGGATTTACATTATCTGAAAAATCCACATCGTTTTATACACGTTTGGACCATGGGGGGGCGCCATTATTTCGATGACGTCAAATGGTATAATTCGGTGAGTTTCTGGCGCTACCTGTTACTATTTATACCGCAATACAACTTAGAAAATAAAATACTGATATGATGACGACAGATACTGAAAGAGCCTACAGATGGCGATGGATAAGAAAGGTTTACAGAACATCAGACACTTTGATCTTCTGAGACAGACAATACTCACACAGTGTATTAAGATACAGACATCTGTTTCCACATCTCACTGAGAGAAGATGTGAGTAAAGTCCCTTTTCACCTGTTCTTTCCATCCACTTCCCCTCACCCATCTCCTCTCACTCAGAAAGGTCAATAACATAATATAAGGTTGTACATGAATACAAGTGATATTCATAGTCGTGTTTGGTATGATTTGTGTGTCTGTGTGTCTGGTACAATGGTCTCATTCTCACAAGAAGTAAACTAAAAGGTAAACAGATCCTAAGAGTTTAGAGATATTTTGCTCACTGTTGAGGGTGTACTATCTCCCAGTGTCTTTCATGCAAATTACCATCTGTCCCCAAAAAGTCAATCAAGTCTAGGACTTGATCAATGCAAATTCAAATTGTTAGTTCCTGTCTCCATTTTGGGGGATGCCTGTGTGGGTCTGAGGTATTTAAAGAAGTGTAGCAAGAAGATCAGGGCGCTTTCTGTAGCCAGAATGAACCCATACTATGGTTAGATGGAGCATAGGGCACATCAGGTGAGATTCTAGATTTCTGACTAGCTGCTTGACTTTAATTAAGTTGTTATGCCGTTGCATTAACTATGGGGGACCTAGACAAAATACTATTGGAGTACTAGCATGGTTCGGACATATTTCATAGTACTAGCCATAACCTCTGGTTGTTGTCTCAGCTTTTATTCAAGTTGTTACCTAGTTAGATTAACTATAGGAGGCTAGATAAAAACACTATTGAAGTATTAGCATACTTCATAGTGCTAGCCATAACCTCTGATTATTGTCTAAGATTTATTCAAGTTGTTGTATAGTTAGACTAACTATAGGGGGCTAGATAAAACACCATTGAAGTATTAGCATATTTCATAGTGCTAGCCATAACCTCTGATTCAGTTTGAGCTTTAGAGGAACTTTCCACTTTTTTTGAAAATAGGCTCATTGTCCAACCCCCCCTAGAGTTAAACAGTTGAGATTTACCATTTTCGAATCCATTCAGCCGATCTCCAGGTCTGGCGGTAGCACTTTTAGCATCTTGCTCAAAAATGACCATATATAATGACAATATTTTTCCTATTTAAAACTTGACTCTTCTGTAGTTACTAAGACAGACGAAAAATAAAAAGTTGCGATTTTCTAGGCTGATATGACTAGGAACTATACTCTCATTTCGGCGTAATAATCAAGGAACTTTGCTCCAGTACCATGGGTGCAGCAGGCGCAATAATATTACGCAGCGCCTGAAAGTGACCGGAACTAAGTTTGTGTAGATGCAGATCGGACAGAGTTGACGGCTGCGTAATATCATTGCGCCTGCTGCACCCATGGTATGGCAGCAAAGTTCCTTGATTATTACGCCGAAATGAGAGTATAGTTCCTAGTCATATCGACCTAGAAAATCGCAACTTTTTATTTTTCATCTGTCTTTGTACACAATGTAACTACAGAAGAGTCAAATTTTAAATAGGAAAAATATCAAAACTCTTTGGTCATTTTTGAGGGAGATGCTAACGGTCTAATCTGATTCAATGATCTATGATAAGCTATGCTAAAAGTTCTACCCCCAGACCCGGAGATCGGCTGAATGGATTCGAAAACGGTAAAACTCAACTGTTTAACTTTAGGGGAGTTGGAAAATGAGCTTATTTTCAAAAAAAGTGGAGTGTTCCTTCTGAGGTCATAATAAAATTCTGAATTGAAAATCAGATTTGAATTTAACCTAAATTAAATAAAAGAACACTAAAAAGACCAAACACGCAAGAAACCTTAGGCCACCATTGGATACCTTCCTTGGGCCAATTGCGTGGACCTTACAGATATAAGCGTAGGCTTAAAGCAAATGCTGTACCATTGATTCTCCCCACAAGGAGTCTAAATGCCCCCAGATGTCAAGTGAAATCACCACAATCTCCTTCAGTGGCTGTGCCATCATCATCAAGTGTCGGCAAGTTTACAACCTGCCAGGATGGCATCCAGCGTTTCTTGTCTCTGCAGTTTGTAAGCTCTTTCAGTAGCTGTGGTCTACTAAAAGCCTCAGAGGATTCAGGTCTAAAGTGGAAAGAACAAAGATGCAGGTCTTTAGGAAATGTATTCGTCCACAGGCATCTTCCCATTCTTTTCTCCTCTTCTTATCACTGGTGTGGTCATTGTTATAAGTGTTTTATTATTCGAGTTGTGTTGCGGTATAAATAGCAAGAAGGAGCGCCAGTGGCTCACCGAGTGCATCCATTTGATGTCATCGAAATAATGGCGCCCCCCATAGTCCAAAATATGTATAAAACAATGTGGGTTTTTTAAAAACGTAAATCTTTCATGAGTTTTCTACTACATATTTCAGTGAGAGACATCATTTACATTATATTAAACCATACAAGTCTTAATACTCAAGGTTCCCTTTAAGCAATTTAAAACATGCATTTTATATTGTACGTTATATTCATGTAAATACAGAAGAAATATGAAAAAGTATGTCTCTGTTTGCCCTAGCCTGGGAGCTGAAACAGACAGAGCGCTGCCCTGCCAGTCCACAGAACTCTACCTCCAGCTCGTCCTCCTCTGTCAAAGCAGATGTGTGCCACACGACTGGCGCCCGTAAGGTATCCCAGCGCTCCAGCCGGCTCAGTGCAAGTGAGTATCGTCACAGATCAATGCAATTCGTGTCAGCACACAAGATGCCGTAACTGATCCCGCCGCCTTGGTTTTTCAGGACAACTGAGGCGTACCAAGTGTGAGATAGATGTTGAGACGCCAGATTCCATCCTTGTCAACACCAACCTGAGAGCGCTCATTAACAAACACACATTCTCAATGCTGCCTACGGAGTGTCAACAGAAGCTTCTTAAGATGCTGCCAGAGGTTGACCAGCAGGTAGTGAAAGACAGAAGAACCCTGCGGTGTTGAACATACAGTATGATTTTGCAGATCATGAATCTCTGATTGTTATTAATGATACTTCGCAGGCTAGTATGGATGGTGCACTGAAGGTGACCAGCTCTGCCTTGAACAATGAATTCTTCACATCAGCAGCACAATCTTGGAAGGAGAGGTTGTCAGAGGGTCAGTTGTAGTCCTCATTGATTGAAAGTAGCTAAAAGCTTAAATGTGGACAAAGTAATTTGTTGTTTTGCTGGCATTGCTCTTGAACACCAGTGGTCTTGAAATTTAAAGGGATAGTTCACCCAAAAATGAAAGTGCTGTCATTAATTACTCACCCTAATGTCTTTCTAAACCCATAAGACCTTTGTTTATCTTCGGAACACAAATGAAGGTATTTTTGATTAAATCTCAGAGTATTCTGACCCCGTAGGGTCAGAAAGCTCTCGGATTTCATCAAAAATGTCTTCATTTGTGTTCTGAAGATGAACAAAGATCTTACCGGTTTGGAACAACATGACAGAATTTTCATTTTTGGGTGAACTATCCCTTTAAATATTTTTCAACAAACTATATATTTTTATAAAAAAAGTACAATTCTTTAGTATCAACATATTTTTACAGTGGAAAAAATTTACTTAGTGTGCTGTTAATAAGCAATTCTTCCTTATTATTTGTGTGACTTATGCAAGACTGTGTTCTTAGGGGAGTTTACACCAGAGCTGAGACTGAGAATGCGGCAAGAAATTGAGAAGGAAAAAAAGGTGGAGCTTTGGAAAGAGCATTTCTTTGAGAGCTACTATGGTGAACAGTAAGTCAGCCACTACGCATTATGGAAATACTGACAAAAGAAAAACATACAGTATGGTCTAGTTTGGGGTGTCCAGTTCTGGAGGGTCGCTTTTTTAGTTTCTAGTGATCCTGAAGGCATTGATTAGCTGGTTTAGGTTACCTACAATTGAGGTCAAAAGTTTACGTCCCCCTTTCAGAATCTGCAAAATGTTAATTATTTTACCAAAATAAGAGGGATCATACAAAATGCATGTTATTGTTTATTTAGTACTGAACTGAATAAGATATTTCACATAAAAGATGTTTACATATAGACCACAAGAGAAAATAATAGTTGAATTTATAAAAAAAAAAAATGACGTTCAAAAGTTTACATCCCCTTAATTCTTAATACTATGTTGTTACCTGAATGATCCACAGCTGTGTGTTTTTTGTTTAGTGATAGTTGTTCATGAGTCCCTTGTTTGTCTTGAACAGTTAAACTGCCTGCTGTTCTTCAAAAATTCATTCAGGTCCCACAAATCCTTTGGTTTTTCAGCATTTTTGTGTGTTTGAACCCTTTCCAACAATGACTGTATGATTTTAAGATCCATCTTTTCACACTGAGAACAACTGAGGGACTCATATGCAACTATTACAGAAGGTTAAAACACTCACTTATGTTCCAGAAGGAAAAGCCATGTATTAAGAGCCGGGGGGGGGTTAAACTTTTGAACATAATGGAGATGTGTCCATTTTTCTTTTGCCTAAATATCTTTTTTTTTTCATTTAGTACTGCCCTTCAGAAGCTACAGAAGAAAGTTACGCGTTTCCCAGAAGACAAAATAAGTTAAATTTACCCTGATCTTCAAATTCAAAAAAAATTTTGCATCATGTTTATGCATCAGTGAGTACTTGAATCTTCTGTAATAGTTGCATATGAGTCTCTCAGTTGTCCTCAGTTGTCCTGTGAAAAGATGGATCTCAAAATCATACAGTCATTGTTGGAAAGGGTTCACATACACAAACATGCTGGAAAACCAAAGAATTTGTGGGATCTGAAGGATTTTTCTGAAGAACATAAGGCAGTTTAACTGTTCAGAACAAACAAAGGGACTCATGAACAACTATGACTGAACAAATAACCCAGCTGTGGATCTTTAAGTTAACAACACAGTATTAAGAATCAAGGGGATGTAAACTTTTGAACAGGGTCATTTTTATAAATTCAACTATTATTTTCTCCTGTGGACTATATGTAAACATCTTTTATTCAGGTCAGTACTAAATAAACAACAACATGCATATTGTATGATCCCTCTTATTTTGGTAAAATAGTTCACATTTTGCAGATTCTGAAAGGGGGATGTAAACTTTTGACCTCAACTGTAATTAGGGCTGGTGCTAAACTATAGCATAATGTGGCCATCCAGGAGCAGGATTGCACTACCCTTTCATGCCCTATTTTAGCATTGTGAAGCCTGAAAATTAATGGAAAAGGTGGGTCACTAGTTTAATGTATCAAAGATGATGTTTTGTTTTTGAGGTCCTTTTTCCTGATGTTCTTTCTCTTCTTGTTTTTAATTTCAGATCTGGACTGAGTATAGAGGAATCCAGAGAGCTGACAGAGGATAGGAGTGTTCCTGAACCAGCTAAAAGCACAGTCCTCTCTGAAAAGCCAGAGACTGTCAAAGAGTCTCAGAAGGTAAACCCAGTGACGGAGGTGTGTCACATGGAGTTGAGATCCAGAGATGTAAAATCAACAGTAACACACGTCTCAGCTGAAGAGCCAGTCAAACCTCCTGCTCCAGAGCAATCACATTTATCCTTAGACACGAAAAAGGATGCAAAGGAAGAACTGATTCCAGAGTCCTCTGCTCAAAAATCAGTGGATCACAAACCTGACAGTGAAAAAGCACTGGAGAATGAAATCACATGTAAGAGCCCAGCATCTCCTTCGGAAGCAGCAGTCACCTGTTTGAAAGGAAAAGAGACACAGACCCCTAAAGATGAAAGTCCCGTTAGTGAGGGTGGACAAACAGTAATGGAAATGAATAAGCCTGGATCTCCAGTAACTGCTGTCACATCTGAGCCTCTAAAAAGAAAACTCTCTAGTGAAGAGGACACAGAGCTCAGAACAGAGAAGAAGCCCCGTGTTGCTTCATCAGAAGCGTCATCCACAGTGACAGCTAAAGAAAAAGTAGAGCAGAGAGTACCGCCTCTCAAAGTAAGTTTTAGGTTTCTTTCTTTTGAAGAAACCCTGTGCCTTAAAGGTACAGATCACCCAAAAATAAAAATTCTGTCATTAATTACTCACCCTCATGTCGTTCCAAACCCGTAAGAGCTTTGTTCATCTTCAGGACACAAATTAAGATATTTTTGATTAAATCCAAAAGCTTTCTGACCCTGCATTAACAGCAACACAACTGACACGTTCAAGGCCCAGAAAGGTAGTAAAGACATCATTAAAATCGTCCATGTGACATCAGTGGTTCAACTATCATTTTATAAAGTTACAAGAATACTTTTTGTGTGGAAAGAAAACAAAAATAGCGACTTTATTCAGCAATTTCTTCTCTTCTGTGTCAGTCTTCGACGAGTGTTTATAAGAGTAGACTATACGACGCATGCAGGAATCAGCGTTCTGACATTCCAACATCCATCTCTGTTAATTCATCGTCTGTATATTCTGGTATAAATAAGTAAGGCTAGGCAAAAAATTGCAAGTCATCCTCTCTGTCGAAATCTTAAAACACGTTGACAAAGACAGCATGCATCTTCCTCTCCTTGTAAACAAGCCACAGCGAATCCGGTTTCTACATCAGAACGTTCATTCAGATATTTTAAAGTCGACATTTATGTGATGAAAGTTGAGTCGACATTGACAGTCGCTGTTGATGTTATTAATTAACAAATAAGCCTGAACTCGAGACTTGAACACCTTGTGTACAGCTATGGCATATGACGCAGCGCTACCCATGCTTTTTTATCAGTTCTTTCGTCTTCAAGTCGTTATATTTCTCACAGATTCCTGCTTGTTCTAAATCAGATACAGATAAAGTAGCAATGTGAGGATTACGTTTATATGAATGAATTAGTGAGAGAGCGTTTTCGTTTGTGAATTAATTCTATGGGAGTGTCTCAACTAATACTGAAGCTGTGCGCTTTAGTTATATACTAATATGTGCTAGAACCTTGCAGTTTCTAAGCTATATTATTAAGAATTCACAGAACAGTTTTGACAATACATTTCCGTTAGTGCTGTCAAACAATTAATCGTGATTAATTGCATCAAAAATTTTGACCAAAAACCAAAAGTTTTGTTTACCTAATATATGTGTGTACTGTGTTTATTTATTATGTATACATAGACCAATTTTGAGTAGACGTCACAGTGACGTCACTTGCAGCCGCACGCACAGAAAAGGTTGCGGAAAAACACTGGTAGCAAGTGGAGGTAAACAGGGAAAATCCATGGAATAAGAGAAAAATATATTTTTGTGCCTTTTGATTTCAAAATCGGAATGCAAATAATTTTTATAGAATACTGCCGTCAAAGACGCCTTTTAAAGCTAAATGGACATACTATGGATGAAAACTGCTATGATTATACTTTTAAAGCATAAATTTGATATTCACTTAATTCATAAAGTCATTTAATATTCACATATACTGTTCATAGGGGACATATTGTATTAGCCCTACGGTTACAGCATGAAATATTATTTAAACCTATTACTATTAACATTTTTACATAACATTTTTATTACTAACGCTTTCGAAATATGAAATTATTTGCCATTTTATCTGTTTGGAAATGAAGCATAAATGTGGACTTCAAAGATTCCTTGTCCTGTTGCACCCTCTATATATAGGATCAGCGACTAGTCGACGTCAAGCTTATAGCGTCACAGCAGAGCATTAAAGTCAACTAATCGACTAGTGAACACAGGTCGAAGACTGACACAGTAGAGACTATTTTACGATTAATTTTTGGACTGTTTTAACATTGTCCTTACTACCTTTCTGGGCCTTGAACATGTCCGTTGCATTGCTGTGTATGCAGGGTCAGAAAGCTCTCGGATTTTATCAAAAATATCTTAATTTTTGTTTGAAGATGAACAAAGGTCTTACAGGTTTGGAACGACATGAGGGTGAGTAATTAATGACAGAATTTATATTTTTGGGTGAATTATCCCTTGAAGCAGTGTTGCAAACCTGTCTAACCATTTAAGAGTAATTCAATGCATCAGAACCCATAGAACCCATTAGAATCATTTGTGCTACTTCTGACACAAACGATAATTGGATTTTGTTTTGCTTTGATGTTTCCAGTGTAGACAGCTTTAATCTGTTGACAATGGTCACACCCAGTGTAGACATGATATTACTTGTCATTTGTACTACAGTATATGAATTAAGGTGTGGCTGTTGTATTGTGTGATTTGTTGAGAGGATTTGCACTTCTCTAAGCAGACTTGTGTACAACCACCTAGAACACTCTAGCAATCACCTTGGAATACCTAAGCAATTCTCAAGAACACAATACCAATTCTAACAAAAAACAATCAGAACCCTTTAGCATCCACCCAAAGCACCCTAATATCATGGTAGGGAATTTTTCTGTACAAAGCACTTTTTTTTGCTGCATTAAAGGGACAGTTCACCCAAAAATGAAAATTCTGTCATTATTTACTCACCCTCATGTTCTTCCAAACCCATAAGACCTTCTTACGGGTTTTACGGGTCTTTCTTATGAGGTCTTACAGGTTTGGAACAACATGAAGGTGAGTAATTAATGACAGAACTTAATTTTTTTTGTGAACTAACCCTAACTTCAATGGAACTTTCACTCTTAAAGTAACACTGAAACTCTCTTTTTGCAGATCCCAGTGTCAAGACTTTTCTCTGCCCCTGCATCTACTGAGCAGGTATCTCCAAGGACTCCCGTTCCCGTTCCGTTGACACCCCCTAGCGTTCGACCCGGTCGCACCGGTGCACGCACCCTAGCTGACATCAAGGCAAAAGCCCAGTTAGCCCGTGCACAGCACGCTGCAGCAGCAGCAGCCGGTTCGTCTTCCTCAATTGGAACCGGCTCAGTTGGAGGTACCTCGACACCCTCTCCAGCTCGGTCCCTGTCCGAAGATTTTTCACCAGCAAGCAGCAGAAGTCAATCTGTGTCGCCTATAAAGCTAAGCTCTGGATCTCCAGCTCCTGAAGGCACAGTGACTATCTCACAAACCTCTCCTTCCTCAGGTTCCACTGGACATACAGACCTTGCACAAGCCTTCAGTGCAAGCCAGGGTTTTTTAAAAGATAATCGCTCTTCGATGGGGTTTCAAACCACTCGGTGTACGTTGAACCCGACGGGCAAGGATCAGCATAACCTCCTCAGTCCTGGGGGGACGCTAGCACCTTCAAGTCAGGCAGGAAACGTGACTGTCTCCAACGCAATTGCACAAAACCAGAGACCACAGCAGACACCTTTTTCAGCAACCAAGCCTAGCTCTTCAATCCCAGCAAATAATCCTCTGGTCACCCAGCTTCTTCAAGGTAAAGAGGTTCCCTTAGAAAAGATCCTCTCAAAGCCACTAGCCCAGGTGGAGGTTCAATCCACCGCCATTTCTACAAGAGATAAAGGGAATCTTGGTACCAGCACTGCTGGGTTAAAAAAAGAAGAAGATGCCAACAAACTTGGGAACCAGGTTCCTTTCGGCATACAAGTCAGAAGTGTGGACAAGTTGGTCAAAGTTGGCACTCAGGACCAGATGCTCCATCCACTAAGGCACAAATGTGAGCAGAAGAACACCAGCTCCACTTGTCAACCTTCCCAATTTCAGTCCTGTCAGTTAGGTCACCTTGAGAGTAGCCTTGAGCAGAGTGTCCATCTAGGCATCTTTGGACGGAAAAGGGTATCCAAGCCAGCCATGACAGGACACTACCTCCTCAACGTCTCCACGTATGGTAGAACATCCGAGAGCAGCAAACGCCCCCACCTAACCAGTAATACAAGCACTGCCCTTGCCAACCTGAAGAAAGAGAAAATCGAAGCGGAGGAGAGTGTGAAAGGGAAGATGGAATCACTTGCAGGGTCTCAAGGACATCCGGATTTCCCAAGGGTCAAAGTAGAACAGCAGGGATGTGTCATAAATAAACCAGATGATGGTTTGACACCCCAACCCTGCTCTGCTATAAAGTCTGAATCTCAATTGCTGAGTTGTCTGTCCAGCAAAGACGAAGGCAGCACTTCTATTAGAACCAAAGAAACATGCTCAAGAGCGCAGCTTGATATGTGCAACAGTATACAGGGTAAAACAGAGCCATATCAATTAGGTGACTGTCACCAGCGCACGTTCTTGTCTCAGAAAGCCCATAATGGACCTCAGTATGGTGGCACTATCAGCATGTCTGTCCCTCATGCACTGGCTGACACTCCGACGTCTCCCACTGTGTCCTGCAGCGGTGATGGTGAAACTGCTGGAGGTGTGATGTCTTTTTCCGTCACCGTCACTGCCATACCTGCCGGTCACCTGCTGGATCAAAACAGTCAGGGTGAAAACTCACCTGAGCAAGCCTTCATGGAAACCTCTGGGATGGAGGACGTCCAATCAAAGTGCTACTGTCGGCTGAAGGCCATGATTATGTGCAAGGGTTGTGGCGCATTCTGTCACGATGATTGCATTGGTCCATCCAAACTGTGTGTCTCGTGTTTGGTGGTACGATAATGGTCATGAGGATAAACTGAGACTTGTTCATTCATTCATTCAAAAGGAAGCAATCGCTGCAGAGAGTACAACAGTGACACGGTCGCTGTGGTGACTGTTCATGTATCCGTTGTCATTTGAGCGGCACGCTGTTGCTATATGGGGGAATTCACTAAGAATGAATTGTGCCCGCTAATAGTGCTGTTTATTTGCACGTACCTTCTGCTTTGTTTTAGCGGCCTATTCAGGAGTTATGCAAATCAGGTTACATGGCCTGCAAGTCTATGTTATTCTTGCAGTTCTTAGTACTTAGTTGTGGCGAATACAGCAGACTACCGTTATCTGGCATACTTTACTGGGACTGTTCAGTATGGCTGTGCTAATGCAATCCAGACTTTGGCTCTTTAAAGTGCCGAAATTGCGCTCGACTACACTGTATGTCTGGATATGTGCCGTGCTTTTCTTTATCATTTGCAGTTTCTGCGCTTTAAGCGCCTGGTTAAACTGGATTGCGGGTGCTTAGTGAAGACGCCGAAGGGTTTTGCGCTAAATTGCAGCGTGCAACTGTTTAGTGAATTCGCCCCTTTGTTTTTCTTACAGCACAAACAAATAACATGCTAGAAGATGAGGTATGAAAAACGTGCAATGCCGAGTAATACTTCCTCTCGTTTATTGAGCACCTTGTTTTAGACTCAAGACTCAATATTGAATAGTGGCAATATTTAAGGCTTGTTCTATTTCTGTTCTATTTTTTTAATATAATTTTAGAAATGGAAATGAATATACTACTATTTTTGTAGATGTTAAAAATCATGATTCCCCCACCCTTCAAATTTTGGATCTTTTACACGTAACTCACATTAGTTTATGGAAGCTCGTTTCCACCACTGAATAAAAATAAAAAAGGTAGTTGCGAGTTTTTATCTGATAATTCTGACTTTTATTTCTCGCAATTGCAAGTTTACATATTACAATTATGACTTTTTTTTTTTAGAATCGCATGATATAAACTTGCAGTTGCGAGCTCTGAAGTCAGAATAGCGGGATATAAACTCACAATTCTGAGGGAACAAAGTCGGAATTGTGTGTTTATATTTCACAATTTTGACTTTATTTCTCAGAATTGCGACTTTATTTCTCAGGATTGCAAGTTTTTTTTTCACAGTTGTGAGTTTATATAACGCAATACTGACTTTTTCTTGCAATTGCGAGTTTACATCTCACAATTCTGTTTTCTCAGAATTGCGTAATACAAACTCGCAGTTGTGACTTTTTTTCAGAATACCTTGACACACTCTATAAACTCTATAAAAAGAGCTATAAAGTCTGAATTGCGAGATCTAAATGCATAATTCTGAAAAAAAGAGTTAGAATTGAGAGATATACACTCCCAGTTCTGACTTTTTTTTCTCCAAATTGCATGATATTAACCCACAAATGCGAGTTATAAAGGCAGAATAGCGGGATATATACTCGCAATAGCGCGAAAGTCAGAATTGCATGTTTTTGAAATTTCTCAGAAATGCGACTTTATTTCTAAGAATCGCGAGTTGCAATTTCGAGTATATGTTACGCAATACTGACTTTATAACTTGCAACTGTGAGTTTATATCCTGCAATTCTGAGAAAAAAATTGGAATTATATCAGTTATGACTTTTTTTCTCAGAATTGTATGATACAAACTTATAATTACAAGCTATATACTCACAATTCCCTTTTTTCCTCAGAATTGCATGATATAAACCCACAATTACGAGTTATAAAATCAGAGTAGAGGAATATAAACTCGCAGTTGCAAGAAATATTTAGAATTGCAAGTTTTTGAATAAAAAAAATTTCATAGTTGCAATTTTATTTCTCAGAAATGTGTTTAAATCTCGCAATTCTGATTTTCTCTTGCAATTTCAAGTCAGTATCATGCAATACTGACTTTAGAACTCACAACTGCGAGTTTATATCATGCATTTCTGAGAAAAGCCAGAATTATGTCAAATGACTTTTTTTCTCAGAATAGAATGATATAAACTCACAATTGCGAGCTATAAAGTCAAAATTGCAAGATATAAACGCGTAATTCTGAGAAATTAAGTCAGAATTGCGAGATATACTCCAAATTCTAACTTTTTTTTCAGAATTACATGATATAACCCACAAATGCATGTTATAAAGTCAGAATAGCGGGATATAAACTCACAAATGCTAGAAAGTCAGAATTGCGAGTTTTCTAAAATTTCTCAGAATTGTGACTTTATTTCTCAGAATTGCAAGTTGAAATCTCGCAATTCTGATTTTTTTCTTGCAAATGCGAATATGTGTCACGCAATACTGACTTTATAACTCACAACTGCGAGTTTATTTCATTCATTTCTGTTAATAAAAATTGGAATTATGTCAATTCTGACTTTTTTTTTTCACAATTGCGTGGTATGAACTCGCAATTACGAGCTATAAAGTCAGAATTACGAGATATATACTCGCAATTCCTTTTTTTCCTCAGAATTGCGTGATATAAACCAGCAATTGTGAGTTATAAAGTCAGAATAGCGGGAAATAAACTGAGTTGCGAGAAATAGTCAGAATTGCAAGTTTTTGCAAGATGTAAATCGAGAAAAAAAGTCAGAATTGTGGGATAAAAAGTCACTATTACCTTTTTCTGTTATTTATTTAGTGGTGGAAAAAGGCTTCTATATTAGTTTGCTGGATTAGAAAGAGATAACATCAATATTTAGTCTTTGCATATCCTGCAAAGCTATTTGTTGGTTGGTTTAAGCCTTTGTGACACAAGCAAAGAACCACACAACTGAAATACCAATTACTTTGCAGAATTACTGTGAATATGTAAACCTAAAACGTTAACCTGCCTTGTTACTAGGTTTATATGGTACTGTTCAAAGTTATTTATGGGATTTAAGGGAGTTTTGTCAAATATGTTAACAGGCTAGCACTTCTCTTAGATTGGTGGGTTTTACTTGAGAGAAGAATGTAAGAACAGGTTTATACTGATAATGGCAATAATTTGTATATTTACAATATTTATAAAATTGAGCATTAGTCCCTTACATCTCATTTTTCTTCAAAAAAAAAAAAAAGGATTTATTAGGGTTGCACTTTTTTATGTTCGGAAAATGACTTTGCTAATGATCTATATCTTAAAAAATTATGATTTTTAAGGATGAAAGAATTAAAGCACTTCTTAAACAATCTATTGTATACCCTCTCAGGAGCAAAACCAGGTCTTAATCATTTCAATAGCCTGTGTCTAATCATTCGAGTCGTTTACGCCACATTGCCTCTAATTGGAATAGCAGATACTCTGTGTAACCTTAGCTTTTAGGAATAGGAAAAATAACGCAGAGTATCAACAGCAAAACTATATGAGCAATGAAGTTAAACACTCAGAAGGGAGATTTTATGAAGATACTGTTTTGTTTAGTATTGTAAATACTGACTTTCTTTTAGATGTACAAAAATTTCTACAAAGCATTCTTGTATCTTGCCTAAACATATCCAATTGTCTGATAACTAAAGGTTTTTATTTGTGAAATACTGTCCAGCACATCAATTTTAATCATGTCGTGGCTTAATTTCTGTCCTGAAACAATTCTGCTAAACATTTTGATACCGATAGTTGCATTCTGAATTAGTCTTTTTTTTTAATCATCTGCCTTCCAGGCAATAGAAATGTTAAAAAAAATTAGATATTTGCTTGGTAATATACCAAAGTCGATTTATGGGGACTAGATAATCAGATTTTGTTTTTAATGTCTGTCTAGTTAAGCAAAGTAATATATTTTAAGTAATATATTTTAATAAAAAGAAGTCTATTTACAAATCATTTTACAAAACATTTAAGAAACAGGGTATTTACTATCTTTATATTGGCTGTCCCATTTTGGTATACCTTTGTCTAAGGTGTACATAAACTTTTTACACCTTTTTTTCGTACCAGGGCCCTTGTGATCTGATCTGTTGATCTTTTTGTGTGGCTAGTTTTGCCTGCGATGAATTGATGTGTCCTCAGTGGATTTTTAATTGACTAATAATATCTGTGTGAAACTTGCAGCTCACTTTATTGATTACTGAAAGTCTAGCTTCTGACAGGAAAACAAAACCCATCAGGTTATAGTGTTTGTGTTGTATGAATAAAATTAACTAGCGTGGTGGTTGGGTTGTGCTGAATGTCTTTGGGTGAGAGGTTGTTTTCAAGGTAAATGGCTTTCATTGACTTTTGTCATGGGTAAACTGTCGCTTTCATTTACATACATATACATATGCAGCATTTAAACATACAAGAGACTCGTAGAATATAACTGTGATACCTCCATTGTACTTTTTATATCGGGCCTTAGAATTTGAATTTAAAAAATGATATTTGGATTAACTCAGTTCTTGGAAATGTTTTAATTTGTCAGAGCTGTAAAGAGCAGCGGTTAACTGTTGTTGGTTATTTACTGCTTTTGTTTCCTTTGATAGAGTTGCAACGCATGACCTACCACTGCCTCTCTATCGCCAACCTTATATGCCTGTGACATTTTACAAAACACTTGGATTTTTAATTAATGAGGCGATGTTTTCCCCTCCGGAAGGCTTAGTGCAGGAGGTGTTGGTATTCCAGAACTTAGAGTGGCTTCCACAATTTGTGTTGTTTTCTGTTTTAAAAGTCAAATACTTTATGTAAAATAAAGGTGAATGTAATATAGTAATTGTAATCAGCACTTGTAAGCAAAAGTGTATTTTATCAAGAAACAGTATGAATAAAACGCAGTCAAACAAATGCAGTGATGAGGTGTTTTTTATATAACTCAGTTGATTTCATCTAATTATTTAAATAAATAAAACTAGTGATACACGGCTTTTACTACGTATTAAAAAATTAAGAGTTCAAATTTTCACCATGACGGAATGTTGCTATGCAACAAAAGTGATCTGCTGTGGGCTGTTTTTGAAAAGGTGAACAGGTGTTTGCATCATAGCTGAATTTTTAAGCAATGGAGCACTGTATTGACCATTCTGAAGCCAGGACTGGAACTATAAACCCAGTTATAGCATCCATTTACATCCAACATACTATAAGGCAATTGCACGTCATCATAAAAGCAAGTGGTGAGTTTGGTGGGGGTAAATGAGAATGAATAGAGACCGAGCGACATGCGTCATAATCTGAAAACCACGCCCACCGGTGGCAATCCAACGCTTTCCATTGACTTTGTATTGCGGGAAGCTGCCTCCTTGTCATTTCTGTCTTATAACAAAAACAGAACAATGTCTAAAAGCTGCTATGTGACAAAGGTGTACAGTAAACAAGCTAAAAAAAAAACAGAACTATGTTTTTATAAGCTGTTCCCCCCCCCAAAAAATAATTTTGTCCTTAAAATGAGTATTTAAGGACAAAAGTAGAACTCAAGTATCATATTACTCTAAGAACTACGCCCACTGGAGGAAAACTTAATCGCGACAGGAAACAATCATTATTTTTAACCACTTTAAAGGATTATTTCACCATCCTATGTAAACCTGAGAGGAAGAGATATATTGAGAAACTAAATTTTATTGGTCTATGTCAGTGCTCCTTTTTTTTACTCAACTGAATGGCCCAATGTGAAATACCCTGACATCAACTATTTGTGTCCTTAAACACTCGTTTTTTGGGTTAGACAACTTATAAAAACATAGTTCTGGGTTTTTAGCTTGTTTACTGTACACCTTGTCACATAGCAGCTTTTAGACATTGTTCTGTTTTTTGTTATTGTCCCGCAATACAAAGTCAATAGAAAGCGTTGGATTGCTTTCCACCCTGGTGTGGGCGTGGCCTAAATGTGCTCTGTCTCTATGAGGAAACATGTGATAGGAGGCAATGCCTCCATCACGATATGATTGGATATGACTGGTTATGTTCCGCTGTGACTGGTTCATGCAATAAATCCCGCCTCTTGTGTTCGCGAATCAGTATGAATGAACAATGTAATGGTGTTAACGGGAAGACTCATTTGAGGGGTCCTATGATGCTCTTTTACAAAGTCTTGATTTTGTTTTGGGGGTGTACTAGAACATGCTTTCATGCTTGGTGGTTCGAAAAAAACGCATTATTTTTAATATAATTTACATTAGTACAATACATTTCTCCCAGCCTGGCACATAAGGCTCGATTAGTTCCGGGTTTAATGAAGGCCCGCCTTCCGAAAAACGAAATGTGTTGTGATTGGTTAGCTGTCCCACTGCATTGCGATTGGCGAACGGCTTAGATGGTGTTTCAGTACTGCCACGCCCCTTGTTGAAGACGCAAGTTCCGTGTACAACTGTTAGCGCAAGCTAGATTAAAGTGATTCTTACGTTTTAAATGGAAATTTTTCCTACAAAAATACATCGATTCGCTACAGGAGTCCTTTATTAACCCCCCCGGAGCCGTGTGAGGCATTTTTTATTATGGATTGATGCACATTATTGGACTTGTTTTGGACTGATGAGGAGAAACACCCGTCTATGCCGTTCTAAAGCTTGGGAGTGCCAGGATAAATTTTAATATAACTCTGATTGAAGGGGTCAATTTTAATATAACTCCGAAAGAACAAAGTCATATACACCTAGGACGCATGGAGGGTGAGTAAATAATAGGCTACAGTAGTGTTGGGTCCTGTTGTCAGCCTGTGAGATCACCAATACATGATAATATCGTGCTTATGTATTTAATTATTTACATACTTAGTTTCATTGCCCGAAAGCAGCTCCAGAATAAGGCTAAAAGCAGCCTAACATTATCAAAAAACATCATCAATGATTAGCCTAGCCTATTCTAGTGCAAGTTCATGTATTTAAAAAAAAACTCACGTTATAAGTGAACCTATCTACACTGTATGATGAATAAATGTAACTTCGTAGATCTTTTTTATACCCAAAGATACAAACCACATACTGACTAAAGTTCAAAAAGTGAAAAAGCATAATAGCACCCCTTTAAAAAAAAGTAAGTAAACTAGTCACACACTTAAATATAAACACTTTGTTACATCAAAATTACTTAAAATGCCATGAAAACATGATCTGTGGGAGTTTTTAGTGAGTAATTTAAAGTAAATCTCTGTCTGCTTTGATGACTGATGATCATAAATACAACAACTTGGAGGACTTTGCCTCCTCATATGTTATACAGTATATTGCTATATATATGTGTGAATATGTGTGTGTGTGTATATGGTATTTTGAATAAAATTTTAAAGATTTTTTTTTATTCTGTTCACTTATCCTTGCAGCAAAATGTAAATAAGTGCAATTTAAAATGATATATTTACCCAGCTAAGGAGTTTATAAGATTGATATGTAATAATGAGGGTTTTTTTTTTTTTCATGTAAATTTGAACCTAGATATTTAATTGGATATATATAAATATATATATATATATATATATATATATATATATATATGTATATATATATATATATATATATATATATATATATATATATATGGGTTGTTGATGTGACATGACATTTTCATTTACATGACATGACATTTTCACTGTCCCACAAGATAAAAATGAATATACTTAATATTGTCGTTATTTAAAATTCTGTTAATTGTTTAACATTTTTCATCCTACATGGAACTGTTGTTAAAAAAGCTGCAATGTTATTTGATTTTTTTTATTTTTTGACTGTCTCAAGCATGGTTCAGTAAATTACAACTTTTATAAATCGGAAAAGCATAAAAATGTTAATAAATACATCCAGAATAATTGTACAAGTGTCTATTTTAGTAAATGGCAATAATTTTTGAGTAAAAAGTGTAGGAACTTAATACATTTTGTCTCTGGTGTGACACCATATCCTGATTCTAAATCTGCTATTCCTCTGTCAACCCCATGACGTGTGCACATGGCCACTTTTTGTCTCACAATTGTTCAAATATTTAACTTTTTTGAAACCACTACAAAACCGTTATGCTTTGTTGTCCCTTTAGTGTGACACCCCTAAATTATATTTTTTAATAAAAAAAAAAAAAAGTATGTTAAACGACATAATAATGGAAAATTATGCAAATGTGTCTTGCTAACTGCTAATAACAGGTTAGCTTGAAATAGCAAGATTAATAATTGACACAAAAGGCTAAAATGTCCTATGGTGTGACGCCTGTACTGTCACACCACATAGGACAAAAAATGTCACACCAGTGGACAAGGTTTCTTGAAGAAGCATTTTAAACAATTAAGTAAAATTTGTTAACTCCTTTATTATTATTATTATTATTATTATTATTATTATTATTATTATTTTCAGTGTTCTCAAATGCAATAATTACATTAAACTATTTTCTGATGTTTTTACAGAAGAGTAGAAGATTTTCAGTAGCATACCGATTGAATGAGACAGAATTTTGTTAAATTAAATAGAAATACTTTAATAGCTACCATTTCTGTCCTTTAGTGTGACCTAATGTCCTATGGTGTGACACACATAAAAGAACCACAGATATTTTTTTATCTATCTATGTTTATATATATATATTATAAGCATCTAGCCCTGTATACTGGGGCCTTAAAATAAGATTTGCTTGACTTGTTCAAAATGTAATCTTTTAAGAATCTATTTCTTACTTTTGCTTTTTGTTTCTCTAATGCACTTTGTATTATTAAGTATATTTCAGATTGTATGGACTTACAGTTTTACTTATGTTAGCCTATAATGTTAATGTTGAAATGCAAAATAAATAATAAACGCCTTTATGCATTTTCGACATACTATATGAACAGTTACTCAGCATATTCAAGCATATTGCACTGCATTACATTAAACTAGCAGTCTTTTAATGGCTTGGTAATAATCGTGCACATGAAGAGCAATAGTGCTGCTCAGTGATGGGAAAGGCAGGAGTGCTCTGCTGTCCTCTGCTGTTGGCTGATGCTCAGAGAAGCGCTCGTACTGCAGTTCTTACAAGACCGAATCAAACGGAACGGTAACCACGGCACAAATATGACGATGGGGGAGCGCAGCGCTAGCAAACTGCGGATTATTGGCTCGGTATTTGTCAGCCTGTATTAAAAAAGTGAAACGAAAGAGAGCTGTGATGAAGATGATGATGATACGCCAGGAATCGAGTGCGAGATCGTTGATCGCTCTCATCAGATGCTGATGATGGTCGCGCAACCTGCGTGATTTCCTCCCGCTGGTAAGATCATCCGCTAATGATGCTTTCACATTCACATGCAAATGCAAACACAAGCAAAGGGCGCACAAGCAAACATGTCCTCAGAATATCATCTTACGGATCCAACTGTTTTGTGCATCATGTAGCATCTTATTTATTTAACACACCAGGTACATAGGGAGTTAAATAAAGATAATATGGCCGTATGCATTAAGATAAGACGCTGTCATATAAACGCATACTGGTTTAAACACGGGAGTGTTTGCACAGTGTGTATTTCCTTTGGTTAGTAAAAAAATCCTCACGTTGAGTCACGTCAAACGCGAGTCATTATACTAAGGTTCTACCTTAGTGGGCCTTATGTTCACTTAGTAGTAACCCTGCAACATGCGACTAGATTAGCAAAACGAATTTGAAGCCAGAAGTCATAACGTCAGCACTGTCTTTAACGGGCAGGAATGACATAATGCTTTCTAGTGGTGTTTCGAATCAATGCTTTTGAGCGAATCTTTTTTTAAGTGAACGAATCTTGTTCACTGACTCGTATTTTTTGGTTCACTGAAGTGCCTCCCGCTGCCTTTCAGTCATTAAGATCCAATAGGCCCAGCATTTGAGGGCGTCCTGTGAAGAACGGTTCGTTAATAAACAAATTAGTCAGTTTATCAAAACAAGCTTCTAGCTAAATTCGGATTAGCACTGTAAAAACCAGCAGTTTTTGCCTCTCCACCTGATTTCATCTTTTACATTTAGTATTTGAGTAAATTAATGCATATAGGTTGGTTCAGTCATGTGAAATAATATTTGTGACCTGAATAAAACTAGTTAGGCCTAATTTTTGATGTGCAACAGTTGGGTTACGGAAGTAAAATTCAATTGGGAAATTGATTTTTAACAATAACGTACGAAGTTTGTGAGCTTCGACGTTGTTAATCAATGGCATGTGCATTTGTTTAAAACTTATTTTTAAAATAAATGGTTAACAGCTGAATTTGTGATGGGAAACTACATTAACCAAGATGAATTTCCACCAATTAGAGAATCAAAGTGGGCCAAAAGATCTCTGCAGGGAACACCCTCAACAACTTTAAATGCAGAATTTTATCCACCTTATTCTTCCTGTGAGTGAGGTGCGACCATTTGTAAATTTTATGGGTGTGGCTTCCGGTCTCACCCGCGTCCAGCTATTTTTAGCTCTACAAAACATCTTGTTTTGCTGCTTGATATTGCAAATTGATGTGTCTTACCATATTATTTTAATGTGTTATCTTAATTATGAACACTTTGGTTTGTAGTGCAAACAATTTTACCGTTTACTGCACAATGTTATTCTTCTCGTTTTTTCCCTATAGCGGCTTATGATCCGGAAGTCTCATCCATAGGCATACTTCCACATTGAGGAAAAAGGTGGATATTTCACCATTGTTTTTCATTTGATTATGTTCGCAATACATCTTGGGATTTTAGCTATTTTTTCACTAAAACCGTTAAGTCTTCAATACTTGAAGTAAAAGTTTATAATGTTATGATTCACCTTGTAGCTATTTGTCTTTGTTTGTGGCTTAAAATGCTTTAATATAGACTTTTTTAAAATCCCAATGGTAAAAATGTATGGAAAAATCACTAAATCAGTCATCTGATTTGAGTAATGCTCTGCAGTTTTGGAAAAAAGATCTGCAGTCTGTAATATTTGTCTCACTCTTTTCTACAAATCTCTTTTTAGATCAGACACAAACATTTAAAAAGTATAAAAAGTCAAGTTTAGGTCATAAACAGCTTGTTTATTACTAAATTGTCGAGTGAATGATTAAATAAGTAGTTCAGCCCAAAAAAATTTACTCAGCCTCAGATCATACAAAGATGTAAAGTTTGTTTCTTCATTAAAACAAACAGTGCTGGGTAGTAACCGATTACTTGTAATTTGGATTACGTAATCAGATTTCAAAAGTACTTGTAATTACATATTACATTTTAAAATGCTCATCAGATTACAGTTACTTTTTTATGGATTACATGATTACATATTACATATTATTCATACAGTGGCAGATTATTTATAATTCATTTATTCTCCCTAATTTTTCTTTTTTGTTTTTTAAAGTTTCTTTTCTAAAAATTAGGGCTGCCCCCTAATAGTCGACTTAGCGTTAGTCGATGAGAAGAGGCTTGGTCGATCAAAATTTTATTAGTCGCTTAGTCAGAGCAAAAAAAAAAAAAAAAATCCACAGGATGTGACGGATAGATCATTAACGGCTGGTCTATGTGGTAATATAGTAGATCTGGCAGGACATCCAAACGCTCACCTATCATTCATCGACCTCAAATATGGCTTTTCATCTAAAAGATATATATAGTAGCAACTTTACATGGCAGCTCAATCTAATGTTAACCTAGAAAAATGTGCGCTATTCAAGTGTCTGTGCGGAGTGTGGAAGCTGAATAGTAGCGTGCTCACTGCATAACAGATGGAAGCACCAGTGCGGTCACTCGCTCTAGTCATTTTTGCTCATGCAGATAAAAGTAATACATCTTTTGAATCTGCAAAGACTCTGTTTATTTGTGTGCACTCAGAATAACAACGAAACGTTGTGCTTTTGTAAAATAAAGAAAGCATGTGCTTTCTGCCGTCTCGATCTCTGTGAACTTAAGTGTGAAACTTCGAAACTCTGTGCGTACTTGCCTTGCCTGTACTTACAGACTTGCAAAATGTATCTATAGAGAATGAAATGTCTACTTTTAAATGAACTGATTCAAATAGAAAACAAATATTCTCAGATTATGTAATCTGTATAAAACATGCATATAGGCGCATAGATGCAGAGATGACGAGTCAGTGTCGCCGACTTAGTCTCTTAAACTGAAAACAAAGAAAGCACTAGTTTATCAATAAATTATTAAAACGTAAATAAATGCTACTTACTGTTTTTACCTGACACATTCATAATTGTTATATCTGCCTGTCCGCTGTGGCAAGCTTTTGTTGCATTCGCTTGAGCGCTTATTAGGCTATGTAGACAATTAAAGACTCATTATTATAATTTATATGGTTTATTAATATACATAATAGCCGAGTAAAATGCTTAAAATGAACGACTACAAGTCGACCAGAATTATCTTTAGTTGAGGGCAACATCAGTGGATCCTCTGCAGTGAATAGAAAACACAATAAGTCGTCTCACCTGAATAAGGTGAGAAATATTCACAAATCAAAACAAATAGGTCAGTGGATTTTGATGTGAGAGGACAACAGTGGATGAGCTTTTTCACTAGAGAAAGCATTATTATGGATTAAGTGATGGTTTAATGTCAATATCCCTTGATGATGGATTCATTTTGTACAAACACGCAGCTTTTCACGTCTTAAGAAATTAATTGATGGACTGGAGTCATATGGATTACTTGTGGATTATTCTGGTGTTTTTATCTGTAATGAATCACTCACAGCTTGCTGCATAACAATTTATAACGTTGTAACCTGCAGAAAAGGTCACTGAATCAGTGAATGAATCAGAAGAGATCATCTCAGTGAAGTGATTTGTTGACAGCTGATGTAATGTTTAATGGTGATGATGTAAGAACTACAGTTGCACAACAGTAATAACTCTACACATTGCTATAATATCAAGTATTATGTATATATTTTTAAACTCATAATTCTTCTTTCATTGTCTTCATTGTCTTTTGTCCCTGCACGTTATTTTTACTCATTTTAATGTATAATATGCATGTGTCATCATACTCAGAATTCTTCCTTCACAGCGTCTTCATTCTCTTCTTGTCACTATTAAGTGGCTCCTTAGCGGCTCTTGTTTCATTAGCTCGCAGGATGCAGTCTGTGCAGACACTGTTGTCACACATAATCAGCGCTAGCACAGAGCAAGCGAACTCAAATGGCCTTTTGTGAACGGGGGATTTATTCCAGGGTTTATTTTTGTATTTGTGTGTGGGCTGGAT
This sequence comes from Labeo rohita, assembly GCF_022985175.1. Taxonomy (NCBI): domain Eukaryota; kingdom Metazoa; phylum Chordata; class Actinopteri; order Cypriniformes; family Cyprinidae; genus Labeo; species Labeo rohita. Next base: position 24,309,878 of record NC_066885.1, on the reverse strand, counting down.
TGGGGGGAGGGGTATTTCCCCAGATGTCAACATCAAAATGTTTTTCCTTTCGTAGGAGCTTCCTGGTCCCTTTGCATCACCTTATCTGAGTCCCAGCCAACCTGACAGGTGAGTAATAGAGTCTTAAGGAGTTTCCTGTGGATTGAAGATATGCACCATGAGTTTGCAAAAGATCGTTCTGAAAGTCTGTTGATTAAAGGAATGTGGAATATACACATATATAGATAGACAGCTGTTGTAATTTCTCTATCAATTTCTTTATGAAATATTTGCAAAATCTTGTGATTTTTTGCGGATATTATGAGTTGTGTCGTCTTAATGTGGCCGTGGGTAAGCTGTGGTATTAAATGGACCTTTTTGTGTTGTGTAGAATGATTGAAGAGGGAAGTAAAAGCAGCAAGTCCATGGTGGAGAAGAGGCAGCTCTTCATGGAGATGAGTGAGTTGCTTTCAGAGTTAACAACATTTCCTGCACAATGAGCCACACACATACACAAAGGCCTTGTCGAAATCTATTCGCTCTTCACTGCCACAGGGCAGTAGAGTGGCACAAACTAGTGTCTCGAGTTGGAAGGCAAAACTGATTTTGAGAATCAGGCTGATGGTCCAAGTAAAACTGCTGTGTGAATGTCACATAGTTGCTTTATATATTCAGAGTATTTTTGTGCATGTCATAGATTATACATTCTTAAAAGGTGTAGTTAACTCAAAAATACTCACCCTGATGTTGTTCCAAACCTGTGTTGTATTTTTTCTTTTATGGGACACAAATGGTGTACAAATCATGGTTTTATGAAAGTTTGAAGGTCACTGTTTTAGCTTTTCATGGGTGAAATCTGGTCATTTCTATAGGAATCTGTGGAACCAGGAGTTTCGCGTGAGGGCAAAAAAGTTTCACAAGCAGATTTTGCTCATGTTCAAGTTGGTGACAAATAGGGGTCGACGGATATGTGTTTTTCAGAGCCCGATTATTACAGATCAAGTAAACCGATAACCGATATTTTGAACCGATATATGTCTGCTGTAAAAATGAAAATGATTGTCAAAATTAAGAATAACAAGGTCTCTGGCAAAAAAATGTTCTTTTAAATTATTGATCGACTAATATTGATTTTTTTATAATCGATACCAATAAGTTGCATGTTTATGTGCCCGATATCCGATATTTACAGTATTTATTGTTATACTTCTGTTTTTGACACAATGATTACAACACCACTGAACTGAACAAACCATTTTATTTATAACAATCACTCCCTCATTGCATACAAAAACATATTTATAAAAAGCATCAGCAGCAACACTATTAACAATAAGCAAAATAAATGTAGACTGTCTAAGGTTTTCAAGTGGAGAAAATAAAGGACAGGGGAGTCATATCAACTTTGCAGAAATGTAATACTTCATTTTAAACTACAGTTTTAGTAGATTTATAAGCACTTTAATAGGCTAAAGAGTGAAAAATAATTTGCAGGATAATGTTAATTAACTGAATAATATTTGCTGGATTATTGGAATATAACAAACAAAACATCAGATTTTATTGCATTTCTCAACTGGTATGCTATATAAGAATTATTAACAATGTTTTTCTAGTTCTAAATTATGAAACGCCTGTTGACAAAGCACTGTTTACTATGCATTTACACAGAACTATATTCAAACTGCAATCATTCATGGAGATAATAATTAATTTCCATTGAGTTGTATTTATTTAGATGCTTATTAGCGAAATAATGGTTATATAGTAAATAGAATTTAGTGAACCTTGTTAAAAGTTACATGCGGTGGCCGTGCTGGTGCATTTCCTGAGCATCAACTCGGTGAGTGAACAGCAAAATGAAAGTGACTTAAAAATCATATTAAGCGCTTTAATTTCCAACATGAGCTCATTCATGGCTGTATTATTTAATTAATGTAAAGTCATGTCTTTATTGGGACTTGATTATCTTAGCTTTTGTGGCTCTGTGAGTTCTCTATTTCTTAGAAGACAAGCTGCATAAACTAGCCTACATATCAGGCATTTATGTAACACATCTAATTGGTGCATTAATAACTGTTATGTTAAAAAAAGTTTACTAATTACAGCAAAGCAAATAAGTATACTTTACTTGTGAACGCCATTGTTTATATCTCATCTCCCCTCAGATGAGCTGCAATGGCGATTCTGCGCGCAACACCCACAAGATGGCGGTGTTTATCGGTGAATCCAATATTACGAAACCGATATCCGATTATGGTAAAATGCTTAAATATTGGGAAAATGATCAGTGAATTGATACATCAGTCAATCTCTACTTTAAATACTTATTTTACTTTAAATACTTAATTATTTTATCTGCAAATCGGTTTTTAAAATGACCAATACCGACAACTGTACAAATGCTTAATATTAGAGATGCACCGATTGCAGTTTTCTTGGCCGATTTTTTTGTAAGTGTGACCTGCCGATACTGATTTTCTTTCTAAGAAGTATAATTGACAGCATATACAAACACAAATATATATTTTTTTCCAATGCCAAAAAATGTAAACACCTCTGTGTTGCTCGGAGACATGCAGCAATTTTGCTGTGGCTTTGACTGGAACTATTTTCTGCAACGAAATTGAGCAAAAACATTCAATATTGTGTCTAAAATGTAAGTCACTTAATTTAAACTTCTTGTTTATTGAACTACTATGGTATAAAATCAGTGTCACATTGCAGTCATGTTAATATTTAGGGATCATATTGGTCATGCAATGTTGGGTACCTAAATCATATTATAAATACGTTTTTTCTACTGCAGTATCTATAACTTTCTGTGAGTGCTGTTGCACTCATATGTTTTGATTTCTGCACGAGTCTCTCTCACATACTCATTTTAAGCTGCACAAGCTTCATCTGGGGGAGAAATGCGACAGTTGTGTCCGAATGTCGTGTGCAGTGGAAAGGCGGCTTGAGTCTATGCTTGAGTGGCGGCTTATTCCGATGCCTGGCCGATCGATCGGCGCATCTCCAACATTGACACCGATAGTCTGCCAGGCCGATAAACGGTCGACTGCTAGGTCGTGCATTGACCAACAGAACGCTGCTTGGTTTGCAGGGACTTCTGTGTAAGATGTGCTTCATATATCATTACACTACTGACAATAAATCATGAATATGTTTTGGCCACAAAAATTTGTTAATGTGACTAAATGTGACACCCTTTTTAGTGAGGGATTTCTGTCATTTTAGATCTCGACAGCTTGGATCCCTACATTCTTAAAGATAAACCTTTAACATACAAGGAAACTTCTTCATAGTACAGGTTCTTTATACAAAAAGGTTCTTCAGATTATTAGAGAGGTCATGACTTGGATTTAAAAAAATATTTGAATAGGATACTTGAGTTTTACTTAGAATAATAATAATAATAATAAATAAACATATGGAAAAATTATTATTTCAACCCTTATTCTGACCCTCTGTCTGAAACAACTTGTTTTTAAGGGGCTTGTCCTTTAAGGCTTCTCAGTAATTGGCCACTGTTATGATTTGCTAACATCGTTGCATAGGAAACCGTATCAACGTCCCCTCGCTATTACATGTGAGTGTTTTGACAACAAAATCAAAATAAATGGACATTTCCAGACAAAGCAGTATGAAATCATTTACTTACGATTTGTGATGCAGCTGCGGTCAGATCTAGTACCGCTTCATCTTTCAACAAATCTCCATGACACTGTGCCTCGTTTACAAAACAAAAAGCTCAGAACAATGCTCTGACATGATCTGGGATGTCATTAAAAATAATCTATCAGCTTGTTCCTGATGCTGGAATCCTTCTGATATCTGTCCAAAACAAATAAGACAAGAGACGTCACCTTGCCCCTCAGATCCAAAACAAGCCGTTTTTAGAGCTTGATTAAATGAATGCTTTGTTTATATTGAGAATATGTTTTAAGCTATGAAACTTGAAGGATGTTTTAATGGCACAAAGACCTCTTATATGCCAAATGATCAAGGCAAATTTGTTTTCTCATGTCATGACTCCTTTAAAATGTTCTTTACATGAGCAGACAGTGCATTCTTTAACATTTCTGTGTTCCATTTAAAAAAGAACGTCATACAGGTTTGGAACAACATGAGGCTAAGTAAATAATATGGGTGGGAGAAAAAAATCGATTCTCAGATATATTGCGATTATTATAGGATGTGTACTTTGCTTGACAGTATGCGGTTTCACTCAGTGGTATCTCATCGGTTTCTCTTCCAAATGCTCTATGAAGGCATCATTTTTGCTTTTTGGAATGCAATATAAATTCAGTACAACTCAGTGCACTTGTATCTTGCACTTAGGGGTGGGCAATATGACCAAAAATAAGGTCTTTATGATATCATAGTTTTTGATACCATAGAAATTTCACAATTCTTGTCAATATCACAAAAAAAAACTAATACTAGCCTAAAAAAACAACGTAAAAACTCAAGCTCACTGAAGACAAGTTAATTAGTATTAAACAGTTAGTTTACTAACTTATTAGATAAGAATAAGAAACTAATTATAAGCAACAGGACAAACAACAACAAAAAAAAACTACATTAGAACAAATAAAAAAGAAATGCTACATACATTGTATAAAGTAATCAAATGAATTAAAACACTGCATTTTATTCACTGTGTAAAGTAAATATTTTTTCTAATTTAGTCAAGAGCAGTAAGAGATTTTCTCTTTTGTTGTTTGATTAACATGAATGACAGACAGCAGGAATATTATACTGTAGACTAGTATTTATATTGCATTTAAATGTAAATGTAAATGTACTTACATTAAGTAATTTAATAAAAATGCACAATTAAATCCAAGAATTATTTTGGAATCAGATTGTGATTCCCAGAATCAGAATTGAATCAGACTGTGAGTCCACCCCTAGTAAATAATGACAGAATTTTAATTTTAGGGCAAACATTTAGTTAAAGGGAACTGAAAATGTGAAAGTAACAAAACTGATGCATTTTATTTTCTCCAGGGGCACAAAACTTTGATGTTATTCGTCTCTCAACATATAGGACGGCATGTAAGCTACGATTTGTTCAGAAACGATGCAACCGTAAGTCCTGTCTCCATGCTACTTATTTTAAAAAAAACATTTTGTGACGTACAAAGTCAGTTTGGTTGTATATCATGTAAATTTTCTTCTTGTATATGAAAAACATTTCCATTATTTTTAATGATCTCACTGGTGTACTTTTCCTATCGTAGTTCATTTAGTGGACGTGTGGAACATGATCGAAGCTTTCCGTGACAATGGGTTGAGCACACTAGACCACAACGCGGAGATTAATGTGTCACGCCTGGAGACCATTTTGTCCTCCATCTTCTACCAGCTCAACAAGCGGCTGCCCACCACCCACCAGATAAACGTGGAGCAGTCCATCGGCCTGCTGCTCAACTTCATCGTGGCCACTTATGACAGGTGTGTTGTTAGTGCAGGAGATTTGTTTTTCTCTCAGGGGGTCCCTTGTGGCAGTATGTCCCTGCAAACCTGATGGACTGTGAGTCATATGCATCGTGACAAGAGTGAGTGTTAGGATGGCATAGGCTCTGTTCCAAAACATAGTGGGCTGCCTACGGAGGCAGCATTTCAAGACATTGTGAATACACTGCCAAGGTGAAGGCAACCTAATTATATTGCTTATTAAGATACCACACTTCATTTTGGCAAAATTCTAAAAGTGCAATCACATTTAACATTGTTTGGTGAAATTTCACAAGCAAAATCCAGACAGTTAAATGGAGATCCACTCAGTCTGGAATTTCGATTGAAGGTGAAAGATTTCCCCATGCAGATTTTGTGCTGCATACATAGCTATACTATTGACAGTAGACAATGCATGCAAGATTTTGTCAAAATTTTGCTAATATGCATTGTGATGTAAGCCCGTTTCTGTCACTGAATAAAAAAGGTAATTGCAACTTTTTTTCTCACTGTTGCGAAGTTACATTTTGAATTTTTTTTTTTCTCAGAATTGCATAATACAAACCGACTTTTTTCTCTGAATTTTGTAATATAAACTAACAATTGTGAGTTATAAAGTCAGAACATTAACCCAAAATTCTGAGAAATGAAGTTAGAATTGTGAGATATAAACTTGCAGTTCAGATTTTTTTCTCAAAATTGCATGATATGAACTCGCATTTGTGAGTTATAATATCAGAATCTCGCAAGTGCGAGTTTATGTTCCAATTTTGACTTTCTCAGAATTACAAGATATAAACTCACATTTCTGAGTTTATAACTTGCAATTGGGAGTTTATATCATGCAATTCTGACTTTACTGTATATCTCGCAAAACTTTTTTTCTCAGAATTGTATGATATAAACTCGCAATTACACATTATAAAGTCAGAATTGCAAGATATAAACTTGCAGTATGTACTTTTTCTCAGAACTGCATGATATAAACTCATAATTGCGAGATATAATATCAGAATTTATTTTGAGTTTATATCTCGCAATTCTAACCTTTTCTCAGAATTACGAGATATAAACTCACAATTCTGACTTTATAACTCACAATTGCAAATTTATGTCCTGCAATTTTGATTTTTTCTCAGAGTCACTATATAAACTCGCAATTGCGAGTTATAAAGTCAGAATTGTGAGATATAAACTTGCAGTTTGTACTTTTTGTCTCAGAATTGCTTGATATAAAATCACAATTGCAAGTTATAAAGTCAGAATCTGTTCTAAATTTTTATCTCGGAATTCTAAATTCTAAATCTACCCCTCAGTTCTAACTTTATAATTTGCAATTGCGAGTTTATATTCGGCAATTCTGACTTTACATCTCGCAATTCTGGCTTTTTTTCTTCAGAATTTCATGGTATAAACTCACAATTACGAGTTATAAAGTCAGAATTGCAAGATATAAACTTGCAGTTTGTACTTTTTTTCTCAGAATTGCCTGATATAAACTCACAATTGCAAGTTATAAAGTCAGAATCTGTTCAGAGTTTATATCTCGCAATTCTTTTTTCTCAGAATTATGAGTTATAAACTGCAATTGCAAGTTTATATCCTATAAATATAATAAAAACTTGCAATTTGTACTTTTTTCTCAGAATTGCATGATATAAAATCAAATTTGCAAGCTATAAAGTCAGAATTTCTCAATTCCAAGTTTCTATCTCGCAATTCTGCCTTTTGTTTTTTCAGAATTGCAATATAAACTCATAATTCTGATTTATAACTCACAATTGTGAATTTATATCCCACAATTTTGACTTTATATCTCATAATACTGATTTTATAACTTGCAGTTCTGACTTTATAGCTTGCAATTCTGATAAAAAAGTCAGAACTGCAGGATATGAACTTGCAATTGCTAGAAAAAAGTCTGAATTGTGAAATAAAAAGTTGCAATTACCTTTTTTAAAAAATGTTTTGTTAAGTGGTGGAAAGAGGCTTTCATATCTAACTGAAAAAAAAGAAGAAAAAGTTAAATATGCTTCCAATTGATTTAGTACTGGCAGGCAGTGATTAAAATAGTTTAAAATTATTGACTATTTCCCCCCAAATGTTCTTCTTGCATTAGTGTTGCTGCCTATGTAGAGTGTATTAGATTGGTCACTTACAGTATAAGCCATGGGTGTTAAACTCAGTTCCTTGAGGGCCGCAGCCCTGCAGAGTTTTGTTCCATCCTTGCTCCAACACACATACTATGCAGTTTTCAATTAAGCCTTAAGGACTTGATTAGTTGGATCAGGTGTGTTTAATTAGGGTTGCATCTAAACTCATTGATTTGATGATTTTAAGAGGTCAGAGTGTGTTGCTGTGTCAAGAGCAGATGAATGTCGCTTCTGCATGTCTGTACTCCATCGCAGATTTCATTGGCTAAGGGCCGCCTAGGAGGGCATTATGTCAAGTCATTGTCCCTACAATAACATCAGTGTGAAACCAATAAAACAATAATTTAAGTTTACTCCAACGTTTACTCAAACAATTCAAACAAAAATGTATTGCATAAACTTCAAATACTTTTGAAAATTAAGCATTTAGGTTAGCATCACTGTCATAGATGTAAATACGATGGCTCCAAAGCGATCTCAGTTATGATTGGCTGCACCAATATTTTAATATTTTTCGCTAAACACAGCTAACACCTAATGAAAGTCAAGAAGTAACAAACTGTTAAACACACACACACACACTCACACACACACAAGAAAAGAAGATGGTGCACAGGGACTGAATGAATGAACTGATTTGGTGAGTCGTTTTTGAACTGGTTCATTTACATGAATCATTCAAACGAACCAATTCACTAAAATGAATCAGACTTTTCAACACTGCAAATGAGCTAGAGCAGTGGTTCTCAGGTCCTCTGGGCTCACTGCTCTGCACATTTTGTATGTCTCCCTCATGTAACGCACCTGATTCAGATCATCAGCTCGTTAGGAGAAAGATCCATGAACTGAACTGGGTATGTCAGATTCAGAAACATACAAAATGTGCAGAGCAGTCTCAAAGACTGGAGTTGAGAACCACTGAGCTAGAGGACATTTTAGCTTCCTGTACAACATGACAAAAAGGGTGATGTAGATTTTTGTAATGCTACACTTCTGCCTGTTGGAAAAAGTAGCTATCAACTGAAAAATGTATACAAAAACAGCTACAGAAAACGGAATGTAGTATCTACTTACTTTAAAAGTTAACAAAACAGAGAAAAGTACTAATAGGATGTTTTGGCTATATGGTTGTGGGCCTTCTAACACTATCAACATTATGTAGTCAAACATATTTTGTTTACACATATATTTCCAACATACTGCCTAGAAAAGTATGAAATTTGGTGTAATCCAAACACTAAATGTAATTTAAAGAATCTTAGGATTGCTATAACAGAACTTCTTCTGATAATGTGTTGTTTGTGTTTCAGTGAAGGCCATGGGAAACTTACAGTGTTTGCTATGAAGGCAATGCTAGCTACAATGTGTGGCGGTAAAATACTGGACAAATTACGTTGTAAGTATAATGCTTATTATACAGCAATTGAGCAGTTATTTCACAAAGACAAAATAGATATTTTCCATCATAAGGAGAAGTTCATATGCTGTAAAAGGCAAAACTGTTGTTTATTAGCACTGAATCTAAGTAGTCATTTTGAGCTCTTCTTTTTGCTAAATTTTTACAGTTCTCTCTGCTAAACTATCAGTATTACTCAGTTTAAATGTTATGTGATATAAAACAAGTCTGCTGGAGTGAAATCCACAGGCTTTATTTTAAAATAATACACAGAAAGGGCTTTTATGGCGAAAAAAAGTTTCACTGAGAGTTTGGCTCCCCCTTCTGTACTGAACTTAAAATTACATTACAGTTTAATAATAACAATAAAGGTTTGTTTTCATCCCACAAGTGCCTTTTAGCTCTATGTACAGGTTTGGTCAGAATTCTGTCATCAAAAGTGCAGTTCTTCACATTATCTTGATTTTTTTGTGTGTGTGTGAAATAATAATTAATTTTACCAAGATAATTGTTCCATTTCACAGATTTAGTTTTTTCGAATAGTTACATATTGTATATTTAAATGGTGCAAATTTATCATTTCTATCACTCCACATTCACAGCTATGAGTATCATTTTATCATTCTTATTATTATAATAAAAAAAGACTAATGCAAATTATTATAAATCCTCATGCATTGTAAATAACATGTAAATTAAGCACTGATTCTGAATTTTTTGTTCTTTAAAAAGTATCCATGACATGTCATAACTCAAAATCACTTCTGTCTCTTTAAGATATATTTTCCCAGATATCAGACTCAAATGGGGTGATGGTCTTTGCCAAATTTGACCAGTTCCTGAGGGAAGTGTTGAAGCTCCCCACGGCAGTGTTCGAGGGCCCGTCCTTCGGCTACACCGAGCACTCTGTGAGAACATGCTTCCCTCAGCAGGTGAGTACACTAATCTGCTTCAAATAGCAGCGAGAGTCCCTTTAAAACGATCAGGATCTCGTTCAACCTGTCTCGGACTCTTAGAGGCTTTCACTAAGAGTGTCTTATCTGTGCTTTGCCAGAAGAAGATCTTGCTGAATACGTTTTTGGATGTGTTGATGGCAGATCCACCCCCGCAGTGCCTCGTATGGCTACCTCTCATGCACCGACTCGCTAATGTAGAGAATGGTACGTGCTGCGAGCGGATTGTACGTGGGTTTTTTATATCTCGTTTCCCGTCGCCCACTCCGTCTGGACACCTCACTTACAAAATACGGCTCAAGGTTTGCGAGTGTCTGAAACCCTTTGTGCTGCCGTCCCACAGTCTTCCATCCAGTGGAATGTTCGTATTGCCGGAGTGAGAGCATGATGGGTTTCCGGTACCGCTGCCAGCAGTGCCATGGCTACCAGCTTTGTCAGAGCTGCTTCTGGCGTGGTCATGCCAGCGGTCCCCATAGCAACCAGCACCAGATGAAGGAGCACTCCTCATGGGTATGTAGCGTTAGTTCACCCAAAAATGAAAATTTAGCCTTCATTTACTCACCCTAATGTTGTTCCAAAAAATACAGTTCAATGAAATGCAAAAGATGTTATGTGAAATATCCAAGCTGTTTATTTAGCTTATAATCATAGTGAATTGTGATTTAAAATACTCTAAAATAACAAAAATATACTATAAAGGTACATTAATCATTAAAGGTACAGTATTTCCCCTAGGTGCACACCTTTTTCGGTACTTTACTCCCTGTATAATAACAAAAACATTTATTTCAGTGAAAAAAAAGGTCCAAAAATCTCAATTTCAACATTTTTCATCATACAGTCTTTTTCTTTCTTTTTTTTTCAGAAATTTTTGTGTTTTAATTTTTCTGATAATCAAATGAAGGCAATTAATTAATTTATTTTTAATCAAATGAAAATTAAACCCTATTATTTTTTTTGGCAAACAAACAGAGGTTTACTGTTAAAATTAATACATGGAAGAAATTTTGTGTGAATATTCTGTTAAAAAAGTTTTAATAATAATTGTAGAATTTTTCTACAATTAAGAGGTTAATCTGGTTGTAATATTTATTTTTTATCATTTAATTGTTTTATTTAAATTGGCCAGAAATAGAAATATATAAAGACTTACATTATACTGTACAAAAGTAATACAAGAGTAATATATTTCTGTTACACGTTAAACTGTACTTTTATTTTGACGGGTTGCCGTGGAGTTTCTGTGTGTATACAGTATGATATGATGCTATTTTTCTCAAATAAAACGGTAAAATTCACATGAAATGGGTGCCCCCTAATATAATAGCAGGGGAAACAGTGAGGTACATTGAAGTCATTAATCACAACAGATCTAAGTTATGCAGTTTAAAGGGATAGTTCACCCAAAAATGAAAATTCAGTCATTAATTACTCACCCTCATGTCCTTACAAACCCATAAGAACTTTGTTCATCTTCAGAATGCAATTTAGGATATTTTTGAAGAAATACAAACTTTCTACCCCTGAACAGACAGCAACACAACTGTAGTAAGCACAGGTAGTAAGGACATCGTTAAAACAGTCCATGTGACATCAGTGGTTCAACTTTAATATTATGAAGCTACAAGAATACTTTTTGTGTCCAAAGAAAACAAAAATAATGACTTTATTTAACAATTTCTTTGTCTTTACTACCTTTCTGGGCCTTGAACGTGTCAGTTGCATTGTTGTCTATGCAGGCTCAGAAAAATGTTGGATTTCATCAAAAATATCTTAATTTGTGTTCTGAAGATGGACAAAGGTTTCATGGGTTTGGAACGACATGAGGGTGAGTGATTAATGAAAGAATTTTAATTTTTGGGTAAACTATCCCTGTAAGGTTTGATATAGTTCTGCATTAAAAGCTAAATTCTTCTCCAAGAGCCAAAATGATCTTTTTATATTAGCAATGTTTCCCCTACCATTATATTAGGGGGGCGCCCCGCACCCCTATTGAAGGTTAAGTTAATTTTAATTCATTTTATTTTATACATAGCACCAGATCACAACAGTTCATTTAAGGTCACCTTTCCTATAGAACAGGTCCATACCTTGTTCTTTTATTAAACACACTAAATAGTCTTAAATAAGATAAATAACACTAAATAGTGTTATTTATCTTATTTACACAACGGCATTTCTGTCTCTACATGAATATATTGTATACAACAGTTCAATAAACAAGATGTTAATATTAAGAGACTTACGTTTTAGACAGCATATTTCCTGTTTTTGCTCAATTTTGCCAACTAAAATCATTCCAAACACAGCCACAGCACTGTTTTGTGTCTCTGAGCAACATGACGTGTTTCGTTCCTGAATGAATCAATCGTTTAAATGATTCGCTTCAATCGCAGTGACTCACTTAACAACGATTTGCTGCCACTTATTGGCGGTTTTAATTTCACATTTAAAGTAGCCTTTCTTTTCATTTTTAAACAATTTCAAATATGTTTAAAATATCTAAACATTATTTATGCATTTGTAACTACAGGTTAAAGCATTACATGTCTCTCTGAGCTGTATTAAACACTGTGTAAATACATCTAAATGCCACTTCAGATGCAGCCTCTGTGTTTCCTCTGCATTGCACAGATTAATTTTGTTGATACTGATAGAATTTGTTTAGTAACAGCCCAAATGTCTTATTATTCTAACTGACTGGTTAAATGTAAAAATTTGACTCAAAAGATGATGCAAACTTTAAGAAAAAATGGCTTTATAAAGGTAAAAATGCCTATAAAAGGTAAAAAGCCTTTAGGGGCCGTAAACCTAGGGGAAACACTGATTAAAATTTGTTTAGAACTAGACACATTTTAAATATTAATTAATATTAATATTACTTATACATATTGTTAATAATTTATATACTGCTTTACTGTTATGTGCTGGATAAAGTGCACAAGACAGAAGAATCTAAGCAATCTTTCTTTAATAATAAATCAAACAGGAATACACTGGAGATATTAGGAGCTAATGCAATACAACCACAGAAGCAAACTTTGCAGGAAACACAGGGCTTAAATGCATGGACAGATATTTACTGAATGGGAACAGGTGAGAACGAATCGATTAACTAGGCGCACAGGAAAACTAGGTCAAATGATAGAGAAACAGACGACACGATAGAACAGAAAACAGATCAGAAACATGACATTTTATTTAATAATATAATAATACTAGGTAGAAATGTATAAATATTTACATACTGCTATTCAAAAATGAGTCTTGAGTAATGAAGTCTACTGAAGAATACTGTATTTTTAATGAAATAATGTAATGTGAAATATTATTTATGATATATTATATAATATTATTTTATATAATATATTATTTTATTATTATTTATTATTAATATTATATTATTATAATTTTAAATAGCTTTTTTTTTCTTAAAAATGTAATTTATTCCTGTGACTTCAGTGTCACATGATCCTTCAGAAATCATTCTCATATGCTGACATATATATATATAACATTTCTTATTATTATCAGTGTTAAGGGCACCTATTATGCCCCATTTTACAATATGATATATAAGTCTCAGGTGTCCCCAGAATGTGTCTGTGAAGTTTCAGCTCAAAATAGCCCACAGATAATTTATTATATCATTTTTAAAAAGCCTGTTTTGAGTGGAAGCAGAAACACTGTTTTCGTGCATGTCTCTTTAAATGCAAATGAGCTGCTGCTCCCCGCCTCCTTTTCCAGAATAGAACTCTGCTTTTACAACTGGTACCTCAGATACTCTGCTAAAATACATCTGTTTGTTTAGTGTGCTGAAATCATGCTTTTAAAGCATATTAATTTAAAGTTCTGATATAAGGTTTTCTGAGCACACACTTCCAAAGCATGCACACAGAAAGCGGCTGTCACATGCCACGTGAGTACTAAACTCTTTGAGTTAGTCATGTGAGTACTAGTTCTCTTTCATGTCTTATTGCGCTTAAACTGTCAAATACACACAAGTTATGTTAAAAACACACCAGTTGCAGAAATAGTCAGTTATGTCTTTGAAGGTAAACAGCTGGGAAAGAAATTGGATCTTTATATTAGATCTGTGCGGAAGAAGTGTAATATACAGTAAATCTATTGTTCTCTTGTCTCCTCTGAGGCTGGGACTCTAAATAATGTTCTGTGCTTGTCTGTGCAGCCAAAGACAGAACAGTTAAACAGAAAGGTGAACTTTCGCAATGGCGTTAGAACTGGTACACCAAAAAAATGACGTCACTATGGGTGGAAACATGCACATTAAGAGGCAATAATATTATGATAAGTTCCCCTTACTACGTCACAGTGGAGCGAAATCTGACACGCTAATTTTTTCAAATGCTTGCAGCAAAAGGATTACCAAAACAAAGTTACTGGGTTATAATTCTTGATGATTTCTGGGTTGGTAGATCCTTTGATGATTATAAAAATTCAAAAGAACATCATTTATTTGAAAGAGGAATGTTTTGTAACGTATAAATGTCTTTACTGACACTTTTGATCAATTTAATGCATCCTTGCTGAATAAACATAATTATTTTAAAAAAAAGGGGTGGGGGGACCTCAAACGTTTAAATAGTAGTGTACTTGTTTATAGCAAAATTGTTTGTCAGTGGGTGAGGGATGGATGAGCAGCAAGTGTTTTGTTTCCCGTTAAACGTCATTCGTCTCTAATTCAGGATTTCAAGGGGTTGGTGTTTTTCAGCAAATGAGTTATATTGATTAAATTTTATTACTCAAACGTTGTTCCAAAGCTCAGTCACACTGCTGAAAATTACAGCTTGGGAAACGATTTCACACAGCCTCCCAAATCCAATTATAAGAGTTTTTCCCCCTCATTCTCACCACCTCGATAAAGATTTTTTTTTTTTCCAACCACAGAGCAAGGATTTTGCTGAATCAAAGAGAATTTTTCATTAACTTTAAATGAAACATATCACTTATACATCTACATTAAATTGCATGAAATGTTCCAGCTTTACATGGGAAGTAAGTCAAGGCAACTTTTATGTACAGATCAAATGTGCATTCATTCCCAATTATGCCACAAACTGCATCTACAGTCATGGCCAAAAATATCGGCACCCTTGCAATTCTGTCAGAAAATGCAACCCTTCTCTCAGAAAATGTTTTGGTTCTTACATGTTTATATTTTTTTTGTTTGCATTGGAACAACACAAAGAACAGAGAAGAAAAGTCAAATCTGATACAATTCCACACAGAACTCTAAAAATGTACTGGACAAAATTATTGGCACCCTTAACTTAGTATTTGGTAGCACCCTCTTTGGAAAAAATAACTGAAATCAATCGCTTCCTGTAACCATGAATGAGTTTCCTCTCTACTGGAATTTTGGACGAGTCTTCTTTTGCAAACTGCTCCAGGCCATTCAGATTTGAAGGATGCCTTCTCCCAACTGCTGTTTTGAGATCTCTCCACAGGTGTTCTAGGGGAATCAGATCTGGACTCATTGTTGGCCATTTCAGAACTCTCCAGCGCTTTGTTTGTAACCATTTCTGAGTGCTTTTTGAAGTGTGTTTTGGGTAATTGTCCTGCTGGAAGACCCATGACCTCTGATAGAGATGCTGCTTTCTGATACTGACTACTATGTTGAGCCCCAAAATTCTGTGGTAATCATCAGATTTCATGATACCGTTCACACAGTCAAGACATCCAGTGCCAGAAGCAGCAAAGAAACCCCAAAACATCTTTGAACCTCCACCATGTTTGACTGTAGGGACTGTGCTCTTTTCTTTGAAGGCTTCATTTCTTTTTCTGTAAACAGTGCCATGATGTCCTTTACCAAAAAGCTCTACTTTTGTCTCATCTGTCCACAGTACGTTCTCCCAGAAGGAGTGTGGTTTTGTCACATAAGTTTTGGCAAACTCCAGTCTTGCTTTTTTATGCCTTTGTGTCAGCAGTGGTGTCCTCCTGGGTCTCCTACCATAGTGTCCCTTTTCATTCAGATGGTGTAGGATAGTGTGAGCTGACACTGTTGTACCCTGTGTCTGCAGATCAGCTTGAATTTGTTTGAAAGTTATTTGGGGTTCTTTATCCACCATTCAAACAATCCTTCGTTGTAATTTTTTATTAATTTTCCTCTTCCGTCCACGTCCAGGGAGGTTAGCTACAGTGCCGTGGGCTGTAAACCTTTTGATGATATTGAGCACAGTGGACACAGAAACATTAAGATCTCTGGAGATGGACTTGTAGCTTTGATATTGTCCACGTTTTTTCCACATTCTCTTAAATCCACAGACAACTCTTTACACTTCTTTCTTTGCTCCATGCTCAGTGTGACACACAACAGAACTTTTCTCCATTTTAACTGGTTGCAAGTGTGATTACTATATTGCCCACACCTCTTACTTGCCACAGGTGTGTCTAAATACAAATTACAGGAGCATCACATGCTTGACAAGCAATTATTTCTTACAGTTTTGACAAGGTGCCAATAATTTTGTCCAGTCCATTTTTGAGTTCTGTGTGAAATTTTATTAAGTTTTTTGTATTGTTGCAGTGCAAACAAAAACAGTACCAATACGTGAATACCAAAACATTTGCAATTGGAACAATTTTCTGAGAGAAGTGTTGCATTTTCTGACAGAATTGCAAGGGTGCCGATATTTTTGGCCATGACTGTATTTGAATTACATTTGATTTCAGTAATACATTTAAGTACATGTAAGGTATTTTGGGGTTGTATTTTGTACTTATTTTTAACTTCTCAGATTTTTTTTTTACTCGTTTTACAGAAGTCTCCAGCAAAGAAGCTCAGCCATGCCATCAGTAAATCTCTGGGCTGCATGCCGATCGGAGAGCCGCCTCACCCTGTGTTTCCAGAGGCAGCGGAAAGACCTCAGGACCTCGCACACACCACGTAAGTCCTCTGGATTGCTTATCCAATCGTTTTTCTCACTGCTATCTCAGCTCTATGACATACCCATCTTAAACCATTCATTCACCTCATTTCTGAGTAGTTTTGAACAAACAGCTCGCATTTGCTACATTATAAGAACGCAAAGTTAATCCAGACAGGTCTGTTACTTCATAAGACTATGAACGTTTTAAATTTATATAACAGTCAGGTTGTAATTGTAATCACGTCCTCTTGTCTGAAATTGCACAGTATTTGTTTCTTATTTCTATAGCGAGAGCGAATATTGATCTGCAGATCTGTCATGGGAAAGAAATGTAATTAGGAAATGCCAAGAAGAAAGATATTGTGTGTAAAAATATATGGGTACAGTTTTCTCATTTACTGAATTATAAATATCTGGGAGCTGAATCAATCTTGCCAGACCTTCGCTCTAAGGAACAGGCCCTGGTCTATCAGTACTTTTATTAACTGACACATGAACTCGGGGATTGATGAAGACCATAAAATTGCTGAACATATGTGCCCTCCACTGGAGGGAAAGTGTAGCAGATTTACTGTGTTAATTTATTTTTCTAATAAAAAACCAGCGTTATTTGATTATGAACCAGATAAAGTATTAACAGCTCGGAAAACAGTTGCATGATTGTATATCATCATGCTTATAGCGTTTGAAGTGTGGGTGAGGAAAATGAACCGCAGTAAAGCATGTTTCAATATGAATGTAAGACTGCATCTTTTGAAAATTAATTTTAGTCATAGTCTTTTGATGGGATTGTTGTTTTAATTTAGTCAGTATTTTGTTTCATTCATCAATTTTAGTCTTGATTTTCATGACATATACTTTTAATGACTGAAAATGTTCAAAATAACCAAATATTAAAAAATTAATAAACAATACATTTAAAATAATGTATGTTTATAGAAAGAAATAATACTTTATTCAATGCTGATGCACTAAATTGATCAACAGTGACAGTAAAGACATGTATAATATTGCAGATTTATGCTTCAAATATTTTTTTTGGTCCTTTGATCTTTGTTTTCATCAAATAATCCTGGAAAAATCATCACGGTTTACACAATAACATTAAGCAGCACAACTGCTTTTAGCAGTGATAATGAGAAATATTTCTTAAGCTTTAATCTGCATATTAAAATTATTTCTAAACGATTATGAGACATTAATGATGCTGAAAATTCAGCTTTGATCGCACAATTAAATGACATTTTGAAATATTATTTTTATAAAACAACAACAGCAACAAAAAAACAAGTAATATTTTATTTTACATGCTAAAAATTGTCAGTTAATCCGTTTAATTCCTGGACTTCAGTATTGTGCATTGATGATCAGCATTAAAATCTGACCTTGAGGAGGAAGATGTGTCACCGGGATCACGGCAGTCAAAACAAAGTGCATTGTGCTGTTTATGAAGTGAAAAAATGTGATATAAAAAATAAGATTTACCGGTCCTTAGATTCCATGCAGACAGACAGTCTCCTGTGGGAACTAAAATAATAGCTGAAGTGCACAGTCATGCTCCAGTGGCATTTCTGAGTTGGCAGAGAATAACTGCACTAAAACTGATGGAGTTTTAAATTTAATGGAGGCCGCTGATAGTACCTGAGGCACATACCCTCGGGGATCCCGCTCTGTATCTTTATAGAGATATACAAGCTTTTTAAAACCAAATGCTTCTCTCAGACATTCCCTCTGACCCTTTTTTGTCTGAAGCAAAGGATGGTGGATGACTGCCTCTGAAACAACTTAACATATTTTTGGACTTTTTCAACATTTGAGTCACCTTAATCCATACCAAAATTGATTATTTTTTTAGTGCACATAACATTCCTGGTCTTATTGAACGAGGTCGCACATTATTTATTTATTTTTTAATGTTTGTCTTTGAAATCCTTTAAATGTAATAATTTTCTCTGCCTCTTAAATGACTTTAGTTTTTAACTGATGTCATAAATACTTATTTTTTAACTTTCTCCCCCCAGTCTCCAATCATCGTTCTGGTATAAAATGCATACTTTAACAATCCAATCAATTTCTGATGGATAAAATTAAGCACAGTATGTCATTTTGTCCTGTTTCATTCATTATGCCACATTATAAAAATAAATATGCTGCGAATGATGCAACATGTTATCTACAGAGGCAACTATACACATTAAAACTGCAATAATTCATCGCTGCCTGATAAACAATGATCTTGGGCTTTATACTGACACCTGGAGGTAAAATCACAGTTTCCCAAGTTTTTGGATTTCTAGTTGTATTTACTTATTGAAGAAACTATTGATTTTATTTTTACATTATTTTAGCTTTAATATTTTTATTGACAGTGCCCTAAAGGGAATACATTAAGAAATGCAGCTTTGCAGAGAAAAGTGTACTGTGTTCAGTGCAGAAAAACTCTTATAAAGATGTTTATAAATTCATCCAATTTAAGAGACAGTTGCACTTACACAAAAGGCAGCACTTGAGTAACATTCACTGGCTTCAACAATAAATTTCAAGTCAATTAATGCCAGATTTTAAGTTGTTTGCTATTATTATTCCTATTATACTCTACCAGTCAAAAGTTTTTGAACAGTAAGATTTTTAATGTTTTTTAAAGAAGTCTCTTCTGCTCACCAAGTCTGCATTTATTTGATCCAAAGTACAGCAAAAACAGTAACATTTTGAAATATTTTTACTATTTTAAATAACGGTTTTCTATTTTAATATATTGTAAAATGTAATTTATTCCTGTGATTTCAAAGCTGAATTTTTAGCATCATTACTCCAGTCACATGATCCTTCAGAAATCATTCTAATATTCAGATTTGCTGCTCAAAAACATTTATAATTATTATGTTGAAAACATCTGAGCAGAATTTTTTTGGGTTTCTTTGTTGAACAAAAAGTTCAGAAGAACAGCTTTTTTTGAAATAGAAATCTTTTGTAACATTATAAATGTCTTCATCATCACTTCTGATCAATTTAAAGCATCCTTTCTATAAAAAGTATTAACTACTATAATATATATATATATATATATATATATACACACACTCTATGCTTTTGAATGGTATAGTGCATAATGTTATGAAAGATTTTATTTCGGATAAATGCTGATCTTTGAATCTTTTTATTCACCAAAAAATACTGGGAAAAAAAAGAACTCAACTGTGAATATTGATAATAATGATAATAAAAAATGATTCTTGAACAATAACTCAGCATATTAGAATGATTTATGAAGGATCATGTGACACTGAAGACTGGTGTAATGATGCTGAAAATTTAGCTTTGACCACAGGAATAAATTACGTTTTGAAAATATTCAAATAGAAAACAGTTATTTTAAATAGTAACATTTTTTAGTTTTTGCTGTACTTTGGATCAAATAAATAATTATTTAACAACATTAAAAATCGTACTGTTCAAAAATGTTTTACTGGTAGTGTGGGCATAAAGTGTAGCATTTAATTTTTTTTGTGTTGACTTTGGTTTTGTGCAATGAAAGGTTATAGATATTTAGCTTGTATATTTTCTGAATATCTTTAAGTTGCCAATTTCAAAGGCTCCACATGATTAATCTTTGCTTTTCATGTTGGTTTATTAATACATGCAGATTTTGTGCTTTGTGTTCAACAGCTAAACTCCATTTGTTTTTAAAACATGCTGTTAAGATGTATTTAAGATCAAATATGTATTTAAATGTTTCCCTAGAAATTGAATTCTAAATGCAGTTTTGCGTGTAAATTAATGCTGAAATAATACATCTTATGAAAGAGTGTTTAAATTTTACCGTCTTATTCCCACCTAGAATAGATTCAGACTTAATGATGAAATTGCCCCTGAACTCACTGTGACCGAAGGGCACATTTGCCAGCTCGTGTTCTGCTGCCAGCATCATCTATTTTTAGTTCCCAAATTCAGATTGCTAAGCAATTAAAACTGCTCTTGAAATATCCCTTTGTACCACTCGAATAGCATCAGCTTCAAATAGTCCTCGTGTGAAAGACTTGTAGAAATTTATTTTCAAATAGCACTTCCTATTTATGGATAAAGAGAGCAAGAGGCTTTCGTAATGCTTTCTTTAATTGGCCACGCAACAATTCGAGAAATGAAAGAGCTGAATTGGAATAGATGAATATCAGACCTTGATTACAATGCAAAGCACATTTTCACACATTTAAAGACATGAAATGCCATTCACAACCCATTTAACTTCTCTAATATGACATGTTTCAGAATCAATCAGGATTTAAATGAGAAAATTTTGTAAGTGACAGGGAAAATCATTTCAGAGGTTGAGCAAGTTAGCGCATTTTGATTAAAGACTACAAAGACATACATTTTTCTTCTTTAATGTGCACAGATAAATCATTTACAATAAGAGCGTTAACGTGTAATAAAAAGAGTGCATTAAACATGAATACTCAGCTGTTTGACTCCTCCCCTTCTGTCACAGATTGTCTTCTCAACTTATCTAAATGCAGTTTGATCTGCCTGTGGGCCACTCCATCTCTTTAGTGCTAAATCAATCTCAAGCCTCCAGCGTTTTCTGTTTACTATGACTCTGGAATGTAACAATGCCACTTTTATGGAGTCTAACAGATATTATTAGTCTGTTTCATTCGTCTTCCTCAGCACAGATAGAGAATTATGCATTCATATAATGAGTATTGAAGAAAGTGGTTCTGTTGTGATAAATCTCATCAGTAGTCATATTATATTATTAGTTATACTTGCTAATGCACATATTACCAACCTAGGCTGGAAATACCAACCTGATCTCATGACAAAGATGTTCTGTACCTCTGGGAACTTTTTACGCAAGATGCAAAATACATACCGACATGTATGTTTCGTGACATATTCAATGTGAAATGTCCACTTAAGGAGTGTTTTTTTTCTTGAGACATATGTTACGTTTTATGTGATGTTGGTTTTGTACGTGTCTCCACAGTTCTGACTTGAAATGTCTCTTGAGTGGCGCTGGAACTCTAATGCTCCGTGACATTTTAAAATAACACACCATCTGCATTACACCTAAACATTTTGGCAGAAAACGTAGCTGAAATAAACAGATTTTATTCCTTTTTACACAAATTATGACTAGAGGTCATAATTAATAAAGTATCAATTAATAAAGACCCTGCAAAATATTATGTTATGACCTCAAAACACTGACCTTGGTGCATAATTTGTAAATTAAATAATTTTGACATTTGCATCACATAACCAGCTCCATTTATGGCTTTTCTTACATGGTAAACTTGCTCGGTAGCGCACCTAGTACACCACTGCATTTGCTATACAGAGGCATAAGTCACTAAAGAAAGGTCTTAAAGACTTGAATCAAGATCAGAAAGGGATGATTTCTTTTGCAAATGTGTTTTTGATTCACTTTTGCTTTTGTTAACACTATCTTTTAGGTTTAGTTTAAGTGGTAAGTGTTTGTTTTTAAATGCGACAGAGCATAAAACTGCCTTTTTTATTATTTTGTACTGTTCTTTGAGGTTCACTTATAATGTATAATGTTATCTAGATTTTTACATCAAAAACATCAAAATTTACAAGTAATAAGCTATTTTCTGTCCTGTTTTGACCCCCCTCATCTGAACGCTCTGTTGTAGACTTCGAAGTGAATGCCCTCTGGTATGATTGGCTAACAGTTGTGTATGTTTGACAGCCTACATCCTTCATAGATGGACACTGCTGTGATTTAGGTTAAAAACGCATAAATACTCAGTACATATTAAATGATCTGTAGTAACAGACAAAGCAATAGTGACCACATACAGTAATAAAAAGTTATTTACACTTGTGTGGTGCGACTTTAATGTTGGATCCAATATAGTCGGCACTGCATTGTCTTTTAGTTTCAGTCTTTCTGAAAATACTCTTAAACACTTTGAATTTGGTGCATAATTTGTAAATTAAATAATTTTGACATTTGCATCACATAACCAGCTCCATATATATGGCTTTTCTGCTTGGTAATGCACCTTGATACAGCACTGCATTTGCTATGCACTGTCATGAGTTACTAAATAACGTCTCAAAGACGTAAAGCAAGATAAAAGAATCTTGGTTTCTTCAGCAAATGCTTTTAACTCACATTTGCTTTTGTTAACACTGTCTGTTAGGTTTAGTTTAGGTGGTAAGTGGACTTTTTTTGACTGCCTTTTTTATTATTTTGTTCTTCGAGGTCCACTTATAATGTATAATGTTATGAAGATTTTTACATCAAAAACATCATAGTTTACAAGTAATAAACTATTTTCTGTGCTGTTGTAGACTTTGAAGTAAATGGCCTTTTCTGACAAAGTAAACTTGCTCATTAGCGCACCTGGTACAGCATTGCTTTTGCTATGCAGAGTCATGAGTCAATAAAGAAAAGGCTCAAAGACTTGAAGCAAGATTAAAAAGGGATGGTTTCTTCAGAAAATGTGTTTTTGACTCACGTTTGCTTTTGTAAACACTATCTGTCGGGTTTTGTTTAGGTGGTAAGTAGTTGTTTTCAAGCAACAGGGCATTAACACAGCCATGAACTGTCTTTATGTATTTTGTACTGTTCTCTAATGTCCACTTTTAGAATGTTATCAAGGTTTTTACATAAAAACATCATAATTTAGAAGTAATAGGTTATTTTCTGTTCTGTTTTTAAGCCCTGTCATCAGAACGCTCTGTTTGAATAGGCATGGTGGATTGTAGACTTGGAAATAAATGTCCACTACTGTGATTGGCTAACAGTTGTATATGTTTAACAGCCTACATCCTATACAAATGGATGCTACTGTGATTTAAGTTAAAAATGCATAAATGCTCAGTATATATTAAACAATCTGTCATAACAGACAAAGCAATAGTGGCCACATAATGAAAACAGTTACTCACATTTTGTGTGAAATTACTGTCAGATTCAGTGTAGTCGGCACAGCATCATCTTTTACTTTCAATCTTTTATACACCTAAATACTTTGACCTTGGTGCTTAATTTGTAAATTAAATAATTTTGACATTTGCATCACATAACCAGCTTTATGTATAATACTATTCTGACACGGTAAACTTGCTCGGTAGCGCACCTGGTACAGCTTTGCATTTGCTATGCAGAGTCATGAGTCACTAAAGAAAGGTCTCAAAGACTTAAAGCAAGATAAAAATGCTTGGTTTCTTCAGCAAATGTTTTTTTGATTCACGTTTGCTTTTGTTGACACTATCTGCTAGGTTTTGTGGAGGCGGTAGGTGGTTGTTTTCATGCGACAGAGCATTAAAGCAGTAATGAACTGCCTTTGTTTTTTTTGTATTTTGTACTGTTCTCTGAGATCCACTTACAATGTTTAGGGGTGTAAGAAAATATCGGTACACGTCTGTATTGCGATATTTTGTTTGGCGATACTGTATCGATTCTCAAAAATGGAATATCGATATTTATCGATATTTATTCATGACAGTTGCTTCATTTTGAGCTTCATTTTGAGCACATTATTTTCCCCCTTTACTCGTACTACACAAAATATGATTCAATAACATTGAATGGTTTGCATATGGTTGTATTCTTAATTACAGCTTTCCTAAAATGATGTCCTATTCATAGAATAAGAAATGTCCCAATATATCACCTTGTTTACAGTATCGTAACATATCGTATCACAACCCCTGTATCGTGATACGTATCGTATCTCCAGATTCTTGTCAATTCACAGCCCTAATAATGTTATCAAGGTTTTTACACTGAAAACATCATAATTTAGAAGTAATAGGCTGTTTTCTGTCCTATTTTGACCCCCTCATCAGAACGCTCTGTTTGAATAGGCATGGTGGATTGTAGACTCGGAAATAAACGCCTACTGTAAACAGTAAACTTGCTTGGTAGCGCACCTGGTACAGCTTTGCATTTGCTATGCAGAGTCATGAGTCACTAAAGAAAGGACTCAAAGACTTGAAGGAAGATTAAAAAGGGATGATTTCTTCAGAAAATGTGTTTAGACTCATGTTTGCTTTTGTTAACACTGTTAGGGTTTGTTTAGGTGGTCACAGGCTATTTTCTGTCCTGTTTTTAACTCCTCTCATTAGAACGCTCTGTTTAAATAGTCATGGCTGATTGTAAACTCAGAAGTAAACACCCACTGCTATGATTGGCTAACAGTTGCATATGTTTGACAGCCTACATCCTTCACAGATGGACACTGCTATGATTTAGGTTAAAAACACATAAATACTCAGGACATATCAAATGATCTGTAATAACAGACAAAGAAATAGTGACCACATAATAAATCTTACACTTGTGTCACTCACATTTGTGTGGTGCGACATTACCACTAATTGGACTGGATTTCACCTTGTCACAAAATGTGCATATATCTAATCTCATGATTTCTGTTATTTGATACTGCCATCGGTTGCATCAGTTTTGGTTAGGAACAGAAGATCATACAAATCAGCATCCTTATTATTAGAGCTCTGCCCCATCATGACCATCTCTTGGGTAGCTGGCAGATCAGCGTAAACATGTCTGACTGCCCGTTACTGTCCCTCACAATTGGTCAGCATAGTGTTCCTGTTGGCTTTGACCTCTAGGTGACATCCATCAACATGATCCTCTACATCCCACTGTCACAAGCTGCAGGCCGCCTCGTTCTGATTGGTCGTGGGCCTCGTGGCAGAGTCAGAGAAATGGAAAATCGTGTCTACTCAGCCCCATGAATCAGACGGACATAAGAACTCTGTGGACAGAATTGTTGTTGTTGTTTAAAGTGAGATGAATTTCTCTGATGAACTACTGGAGTGTTGTTTTTATCTGACAGCTGATGGCATGTGAAGGCATGCCTTTCAGATCTTTTTCTGTTTGACAGATGGAGTTCTTTAGGACATGCTGAACCATAGGCAGGGACAGATGTCTGTGACTAATTTGCAGTGGATATAAATGAAACAAATGGCACAAAGCATATCGTTTCTTGATCCACAGACAGAATGTTTGTGGGTTGTATGTATGTTAAATAGGTCAGTGACTAACACTTAAGATCTGTTAAATCATTCAAAAATACATACATACGTAAAATGACTTGATTACACGTCTTGTATGATGAAACTCTTCTTATTTCTGGACTAAAAATCATTGTGATATTTTGGAGGGCATGAAAAAACTGAAAAACTTTGAAAAAGCTCAGAAATTTCTAGTGCATTTGACAAACAAGTACAAAGAAATGGCAAGTAACAAACTGAATTAAACATTAAATGAAAAAAGTAGAAGTAGTAGTAGAAGTAAAAAGTAGAAAAACTAAAATATGTAAAATCTGTTATTAATATGTGATGTGTGAGATATGTTAATATGAACAATTTTAATTTATTGATTATATGAATTATATATATATATATATATATATGTGTATATATATATATATATATATATATAATTATTATTTTGAAAAATATATAATATATATTAATATATAAATGAAACTGAAACTGTATTTTCTTGTAAAACATACTCCAATAATCTTGTCAGAAAATTGATACAACTGCCCTATAATTAAGAGCAAGTAATTATTCTAAAAAGTAGTGTTATAGTCTTTATTTATTCTTTATTTTTATCCATAATATATCAAAAATGTATTAATATGTAAAAACAATATGTGAAATATGTTATGTAAATATGTGAAAAAATGTTTATAATATTAAAAGCATTGAAATACTTTTTTAATAATTCATATTTATGAATTCATTATATTTGTTTAAAGAAAAAAATGCATAAATAAATAAATAAATAATAAGTATATATAATTTATTAAGATGTCATTGACCGAAATACAATTGTTCCTGTTTTAACTATGGTTTAGAAAAATAAAATTTTGAAAAATGAAATATACCAATTAGTGCTGTCAAATCGATTAATCGTGATTAATTGCATCAAAAATAAAAGTTTGTGTTTACGTAATTTATGTGTGTGTATTGTGTATATTTATTTGTATATATACACACATACATTTAAGAATACATGTTTAAGAAATATATGAAATATATATTTATATATATTTATATATATATACAAATGTATATAATCTAAATCATATAAATATGAATATATATGCATGTAAATATTTCATAAATATGTACGTGTGTGTATTTTATATAATCTATATGTGTATATATATATATATATATATATACACCGTACACAAACATATAATGTAAACACAAACTTTTATTTTGGATGTGATTAATCACGATTAATCGTTTTGACAGCACTAATACTAATACTAATACTAATACTAAACCTTGTTTGGAATAAAATGAGTCATGAAAAATAAGAGCAGGGATGTAGAAAGTCAATAAGGTCGATTGTGATTTCATGTTTATTTAATTAGAAACTTGTTTACCAAATGTGCATATGCCATTCCTCTATCTTTTTGCTTAATCAGTATGAATCAATGTAATGTAGCTGAAATAGACAGTGACTGTTAAAAACAGCCAAGGTCATATAACACTAATGTGTTCACTGCAGATGTGCAGCATGGGCCCAGAACCAGAGGCACCAGAGGCATAAACCGGGTGGAAGGCAGGACATGCATTGATAACTTTCAGCTGAGACGGGATATTAGATGCTCCATATTTCTCCCGCTCGGGCTCTGTGAAAGTACTCACTTCACTGTAATTAACCAGAGGAGAAGAGCGCCTGTGAACGGCCCTCGATGTAATTCATTTGACCTCATAAAAAAGATGTGAGCGTGATTTTCGCCTTCCTCTCTGAACATCGGGATGAATAAATCTACATTCGTAGCACGTCCGACATCTAAGACTTGTCACTCTCCGGCTTTGAATCTAGAGGAGTTTGCTAATCAAAGTTTAGGAGACGGTTTCATCCTGGTTTGATCTGCTTGACGAATTTGAGTGGTTGAAGATTAGCTAAAATGTAGCATTTGAGGTTCAAATTAGAGCTGAAGAATCCGGATCCAAAGACTGATGGAAGTGATTGGGTGGCACCTGCTAGCAGTGGGTTACATTTTAGGATCATATTGCACCATATGCACATTGATTATAGAGATACATCTAACTAGAAAGGCATCAGAGTTTCTCAAGTTATCGCATAAATCTAGCATGGAGGAATACAGTAGTTTACAGCTCTCTTTAGTGACTGTGCTTATGTGGGACAGGTTAGGACAGATGATTTGTCGTCTGACAACAAACTGTGTAGTGTTGAAACAATTTTGACTGGTCAAAATAACCATGTTAATTTTTCCATTTTAACAGCGTTAAAAAACAGCGGGGCTATGATTAGCCAACCCCACTGACAACTGCTGCTTCTGTCAAGAATTACATTTATTTACAGTCATGGCCAAAAATATGAGCACCCTTGCAATTCTGTCAGAAAATGCAACACTTTTCTCAGAAAATTGTTCCAATTGCAAATGTTTTGTTATTCACATGATTATTGTTTTTGTCTGCACTGCAACAACACAAAAAAACAGAGAAGAAAAGTCAAACTTGATAAAATTTCACAGAACTCAAAAATGGACTGGACAAAATTATTGGCACCTTGTCAAAATTGTAAGAAATAATTTGCAACCAGTTAAAATGGAGAAAAGACAACTCAACCTTTGTGTTGTGTATCACACAGCATGGAGAAAAGAAAGAAGTGTAAAGAGTTGTCTGTGGGTTTGAGGGAAAAAAATTGTGGAAAAACACGGAAAATCTCAAGGCTAAAAGTCCATCTCCAGAGATCTTAATGTTCCTGTGTCCACTGTGCGCGATATCATCGAGAGGTTTACAGCCTATAGCACCGTACCTAACTTCCCTGGACGTGGACGGAAGAGCAAAATTAATGAAAAATTACAACAAAGGATTGTTCGAATGGTGGATAAAGAATTAACTTTCAAACAAATTCAAGCTGATTTGCAGACGCAGGGTACAACAGTGTCAGCTCGCACTATCCGTCACCATCTGAATGAAAAGGGACGCTATGGTAGGAGACCCAGGAGGACACCACTGCTGACACAAAGGCATAAAAAAGCAAGACTGGTGTTTGCCAAAACTTCTGTGACAAAACCACAATCTTTCTGGGAGAACGTACTGTGGACAGATGAGACAAAAGTAGAGCTTTTTGGTAAAGGAGATCATGGCATTGTTTACACAAAAAGAAATAAGGGCTTCAAAGAAAAAAACACAATCCCTACAGTCAAACATGGTGGCGGTTCAAAGATGTTTTGGGGTTTCTTTGCTGCTTCTGGCACTGGATGTCTTGACTGTGTGAACAGTACCATGAAATCTGATGATTACCAAAGAATGTTGGGGCGCAACATAGTGGCCAGTGTCTGAAAGCTGCGTCTCCACCAGAGGTCATGGGTGTTCCGGCAGGACAATTACCCAAAACACACTTCAAAAAGCACTCAGAAATGGTTACAAACAAAGCACTGGAGAGTTCTGAAATGGCCAGCAATGAGTCCAGATCTGATTCCCCTAGAACACCTGTGGAGAGATCTCAAAACAGCAGTTGGGAGAAGGCATCCTTCAAATCTGAATGAACTGGAGCAGTTTGCAAAAGAAGACTCGTCCAAAATTCCAGGAGAGAGGAAACTCATTCATGGTTACAGGAAGCAATTGATTTCAGTTATTTTTTTCCAAAGGGGATGCTACCAATGCAAGGGTGTTGCAAGGGGTAATGTTCCAATGCAAACAAGATAAATATACATGTGAATACCAAAACATTTGCATCAATTTTCTGAGAGAAGGGTTGCAATTTCTGACAGAATTGCAAGGGTGCCGATATTTTTGGCCATGACTGTAGATGCAGAACATCTTTATGACCACATCAAATGGGAGAGTTTTCAGACGTGCACTACAACTTTATTTCAGCACCAGGCCCTAGTCAAACGAGTGTGGCAAAGGTACAGATGATGAGGGAGCTACAGTAGAATAACAGTGAACTGTGGTGAGATGAGATGTTGTGGGGCCATATTTCACTAAAAACTAATTTTCCTGTCCTGTCAGCCACACACACAAATGCGGCGATGCTCACTGAAGTTCACAATGTATCTTTTTCTACTTGCTATTAATGTTAGATGTATAAATTATGTATAGTTCAGTAAACACATAACTGAATAAACATAAACATGTTAATTGCAATTGATTTGTATTTTTTTATGTCTGTGAATGAACCCAGCTGTTACCGATATTCAGTTAATTTTTGTCTTGGATTAATTTAACATACTTTTAGTTTGTTTTGATTTAGTTTGCTTTTCATTGGTTCTAGTTCCCGCCAGTATTTAGTTGACATGGGCTGTATCTGAAATCGTTCGCCTACAATCAAAGGCAGTATAAGGTCATTGAAACGAAACAGACACTCTGGTTGCAGTGTTGTCATGTAGCCATTGAAACCAGAGATTTTGGCTTGTGACGTCGGAGTGTGCGTTTTTTTTCAGGCTTCTGATTGGCCAACATGGCCATGGTCACATAGACGTCTCCGAGATGTACATGTGCTATCAGGGTTTTCATGTGGTCGAGATTTGTCCCAGATAGCACACGTATGTCTGCAAGATGTCTGTTAAAGAGCAATTGATCTGGAAAGCATTTGCTGCGTACAAGCATCTGACTGACGTCTGTAAGATCTAAATTATAAACATCTTAAAGACATCTAATAGACGTCTTTTTGACATCTCATAGGAAACGTCCTATAGATGTATTGCAGATGAGCAAACAATCTAAAAAATACATCTTGTAGATGTAAATGCAGACGTCAAATAGACGTCTCCGTGATGTACGTGTGCTATCAGGGTTTTTATTTGGTTGAGATTTGTCCCAGATAGCACACGTACGTCTGCAAGATGTCTGTTAAAGATCACTTGATCTGGAAAGCATCTGCTTTGTACAAACATCTGACTGACGTCTGTAAGATGTCAGTTTTACATCCATTCTAAATCATCTTAAAGACATCTAATAGACATCTGTTTGACATCTGATAGGAAACATCCTATAGATATATTGCAGATGAGCAACATGAGCAAATGTCTACCAGATGTAAATGCAGACGTCAAATAGACGTCTCAGTGATGTATTAAAGAGGAAAAACTCTGTTTATAAAACACTCGTGGACTAAGCCTTCATTTGTCTGGTCCTGTCAGTGTTATGGTTGCGTTCGGTTTGTTTGGATTCCCTTCAGTGTGGATCTTTAAAGTGCTCCTTTTATGCCTTTTCAAATATGACCTTTCGTGCAGTGTGTCATGTAGCTGTATGTGAACATAAACTATCTGCAAAGTTGTGAAGCCGACAGTGCACAATAAATAAAGTTATTGTGTATCAATAAAAAAAGAGTCGGCTCACAATCGCCTCAACGAGTCGTCAGGAATTTGAATCTTATTCTGTTACGGTTATACGTCACAAAGTAACACATTTGCATAATGTCCGCCCACGTTCTACGTAGCAAACAACTTGCCCGCCCACAAACACAGTAAAATTTCCATGTGGTTTACATCATGTCGAGAAGACGCTGTATCCTACGCTGTGAGAGTAAATTTGTTTTATATTCACTTCCAAAAGATGAATCTACAAAGATTGTATTTTCTAGCGATCTATCAAAATACATAGTTGTGTATGTTATGTTGTGTAACAATCCTGCACACGTCTTGCTAACCAGCTAACTAATGCTTCTGTAGTTCTGTTGTTCGGCTGGACCCACTGTAGTCTGACAATTTGTGACTGATGCAGCTTGACTGTCTCTCTGTCTCATAAGTTGGAGTAATGATAAAGGATGGCGCACGAAGCGGCTTTCACAACGGATGTGGAAAGCTCTGCACTATGAAACCCATTCATTTCAATTGTTTGCACCGCGTGAGGACGGCTTGTTTCTGCGTTGACCAAAGCGCACGCACAACGGAGCGCACCACTGGCGCGCATGCCGCCAGTTCAAATGAGTTGAACTTTCCGCGTTCGGTATGAAAGTTGCCTTAATGCATTATACAGTGTTGAAGTTTACAACATAGAGGTGTGCCCGGTTCACTTACATAAGCAAATTGCGAGCACTTTCCACAGTAGTCCGTGCTAACTTGTCGATCAGCCACTTCAGCCGTTTCATCGTCAGACTCCGGCTCGAATTGGTAAGGTCAAATCGATACCATCTTTTCTATGTATTGACAAGTATCCAGGCCTGTCAATCAGTTATGGCAATGGGCGTTTCGTTTTCCGACACGTGCTGTACGCGGTAAATCAGTCATCCAGGACTGCGCCATCTGACCAATCACAGCAGTGAGGGCTCACGGAAAGGAGGGGTTTAGAGAGACTGATTCTTCGAACTGCTTCAGAGTCGTTTATGAATCATTTAGAAATGAGGTAAAATTAAATCTATTTTTTGGAGAAGACTAAAGTGATTTTTGACCTTGCATACATGTAAACCTGTTTTAGTAGTCTCGTAAAACAATATTAGCAACCTTTAAAATGGCATAATAGGAGCACTTCTTCTGGAATCTTCTTTTTGTGCACTTTTAATAACCAAGCTGTGACACCAACTCTCTCTAACATTTCTGAATTTATCCCTAGAAACAACTGTTTTTGCACCACCACCTCCTCAACACACATTTCAGGACATTTACTACCAGCTCTTTTCACACATGAAACCCATTATATTTAGTAAGTATGCAAGATTGCCTCATCCGGTAAATGTAGTACATTGCTATTCACACCCACAATGGCTTTCCGTTCTTTACTTGTATTGCTTCCATTCACACATCAGCGCCAAAATGTCATTAGCCGGAAATGACCTTTAAACAGTTGTACCATTAAGCGTCTGGTTATTTTGGTAACATTTCTTTCCACAGCGTAGATTATCGCATTTTCACAGGTTCACACGGAGTATCTGCATCAGCTCTTTCAAAACGTTGTAATTGGCTGAAAAGTGTGTGGAAATGGCTGTGTGAAACCTGTCTAATTTTACAGAACTAATTCAGACAAACTTCCAACTAGTCAGTCTTGAAAATATGTAGATTTGCATGGAAAGTATTAGACTATTGTTTGTGTGTAAGCTGCATTGTGTATAGTAATTGTGTTGTAAATGAAGGGAAAGGGAGGATTGTTTGCTCTGGATTATGACTAATGTGGGTGGCTGGAAACAAAGATTGAAGAAATCTAAAGGGAAGAATATAGCATGTATTTCTGAGTGGCTGAAAGTACTGTACGTGCGTCTCAACCGAGGAGCCGCGAGCCTGAAAGAGAGAAAGAGAGAGAGGAGAGAGTAAGAGTGTGTCTGGATCGTCACCGTGTCACGTGACTGTCAGGTTTCCTTGGAGACAGCAGCAGTGTTGTGCATTGAGATGCTCCTTCAGTTGAGCACAGAACAGGACAGGCAGCTGGACAGAGCGGTCACCGCTTACGTCTCAGCGCTTGACAGACGGCCACTCTTTGCCTTGCGGGAGGTGAGTGAGTGATTGCATAGAACAGAAGCGCTTTGCTCATTCAAAAATGAGTCTTTTGTGTTTTTAACGTGCAGTTGTAGTAAACGTCTAGCATGTTGTTGGGGATTTTCTGGCCATGTGTTGGATCACTTTGCTCGATCCTGGTAACTGTTTCCTTCAAGGTCTCAGAAGGATGCCACAGCTCGGCTGCTCGGATTGCAATATGACGGCGTTTCACGAGTCGTGTGACATGATGCTAGCAGCCTTGGGGAACATTAACATTAGGACGTCTCAGAAATGCAAATGCGCCGAACCTCTGAGCGACTGAACTAAGAAACCACATTCTTTGGATGATTCCTTTCATTTGAAGAGATTTTGTTTTGGATCGTAGTAGACAAACGCTTCGGATTTCCATCCCACAGACATGGAAAACCTCGGAATGTCAGAGAATATTAAAATGATAATTTTCAGACTAAAAAGTCCACGAAAAGTTGAATTTTTATCATTAATATAGATTTTTCTAGTTGTGCTGAACTCTAATTTTAGATTTTAAAAGAATCTTTATTAATTAATCATAAATAACAAAACAAAGGGAAAACTATGAAAATTTATTAAAGATAAGGTAAAAAATAGGAACGAACTAGACAGTTTTCACTCAGATTAGCAAATTTCACCATTAACAATGAAAACTTACAATGAAACTGTAATTAACATATTGAATTATTTAAAGTATAAACATTAAATTGTATTTTCTTGTCAAATGTACTCCAATAATCTTTGTTTTATTTAGAGTTTTTTTTTTTTTTTTTATCAAAAGTACAAAATTGTACTTTCAGTATTTTAGATTGTAGTAGACAAACGCCTCGGATTTCAATCCCAGAGTCATGGAAAACCTAGGAATATTAGGGAATTGTTAAATTATGATTTTCAAAATAAAAGGTCACTGAAAAGATATGGACATTTCTATTGTTAATACATATTTTTCTAGTTGTGCTGAGCTTAAATTCCAGATTTAAAAAAAAAAAACCTATTCATTATGTATAAATAACTAGAAAATAATGGAAAATGTGTGGAAATTTATTAAATGAGGTAAAAAAAATAATAACTAGACTAAAAAATGGTTTTCACTCAGAAGTTGCTAGCAAATTTCACATTGAATTATACATCAAATGTTAAAGTAGAAAGAATGAAATTGTATTTTCTACTAAAATGTGTTTTTTTTTATTTTTTTTTTTTTTACTTTGTTTTATTTTTTAGTCTTTGTTAGTCTCGGATTTCAATCCCAGAGTCGGGAAATCCTGGGAATAGCAGGGAATTTTGAAATTATGATTTTCAAACTAAAAAGGTCACTGAAAAGTTATGGAAATTCCTATTGTTAATATACATTTTTTCTAGTTGTGCTGAACTGTAAATTTCAGGTTTTAAAACCCCGTATTTATAATTTATAAATAACTAGAAAAATTATGGAAAAAATATGAACATTTATTAAACGATGTAAAAATAGATAGAAAAATAAACATGAAAAAACTAGACTAACAAATGTTGGTATAGAAACAGTTTTAACTCAGAAATTGCAAGCAAATTCCACAATTAATTACAAAGAAAATAAGTAACACACTGAATGTGATTTCCATCCCAGAGTCATGAAAAACCTGAAAATGTCAGGGAATTTTGAAATGATGATTTTCAGACTAAAAAGTTTTTAATATAGATTTTTCTAGTTGCGCTTAGGGATCTTAAAATCCCTATTTGTTAATTAAAAATAACTAGAGAAATGATAGGAAAATTATAAAAAATGTATTAAACCAGAGCTAAAAAGTTGGAACTAGACAAAAAATATTTTAAAAAGGTATAGACAGTTTCCAATTAATTCAATTCAGTTAAGTAATTACAAAGAAACTGTAAGTAACACATTGAATGATACATCAAATTTTAAAGAAATTAAATAAGCATGAAGGTCAACACCTAACCCTCAGTGGGTCATAAGCAGATTTGCATAAGCAAAATTGAAAGATGGGATGTTGTGAATTAATAGGAATTAATGACCAGTTTGCAAAAACCAAAAATAATGAGTCGGCAAAAAACGGTGTATAACGCCAAAATTTGAAAGTACCCTTATCAAATGAAGCGAAAAGTTCTGTAACGTGTGTCCATCAGGACTGGCGGGCATCAAGTCCAGATGGATCCCGCGGCACTGTTTACTCACACAAATTACCTCCTGCAATGTCACCCCCTCCCGTTTCTCCCAACCTTCTCAGATTTCTGCAGCTTTAATTAGAATTTCTCCAGACCCTTTTGTCGTCTTGTCAACTTAATTAAGTTTGAGCAAATAGCATTAAATTAAAACGCGTACATCTGGAAGGCGATTATGACGAGGAAGTTTAATGTGCGCTCAAACGGTGTACTTCAAAAATAACATCGCTCCTTAGAGCGGTTTGATGTCCCTCTGAAAAGCTTAGAGCGTCAACCGTAGGTTTGTGTCTAGGCTTGACTCAAAACTCTGTGATTTCGCAGTCAGCTGAGGCCAGTGGCCAACGACATGAACGATACCGTTCTCATTTCCTCCGGGGCGCCCACGCCTTCAAAAAGGTAAGCGTTCCACACAGACTTCTGTCTGCATGCTGATTGTGTGTGTGTGTGTGTGTGTGTGTTTTTAAGCTCCTCCACTTAAGCCTGTTATGTAAAATGGCTTGTTTTGAAATTATGCTGCGCGCGGATGAGTAGAAGATTGTAGCATCTTTCTCTGGGCGGAATATTTTCCATGTTTATTGCATCGCTGCAGAATTAGGTTGAATGTTTGCCTTTCAAAAGCAGATGACTAAAAGCACTGAATCGAGAAATTGGCCTGCTGTCTCCGAACCCTCTGCGCTTCCCGGGCTGGGCTGCAGCCCAAGGTGATCCGGAAGATAAACTCTGATGGAACCAGAGCCTTATCTTGTAAATAAAGAGTTAGTCAGGTTGGCTTTTTCAGTTTTGTGCTGTTGACATTAACCCGGATTCCCAAGATAAATGCTTTTGCTTGTAGTCACTTAAAGGGGTAGTTCACCCAAAAATGAAAATTCTGTCATTAATTACTCACCATTATGTCGTTCCAAACCTGTAAGACCTTCGTTCATCTTCAGAACACAAATTAAGATATTTTTGAAGAATTCCAAGAGCTTTCTGACCCTGCATAGACAGCAACACAACTGATACGTTCAAGGCCCAGAAAGGTAGTAAGGACATCGATAAAATAGTCCATGTGACATCAGTGGTTCATTTAATTTATGTGATGATTTATGAAGAAAACGATGGTTAGATGAACGTGGTGGCAAAAAATGTACAGCAGTTATGAGTTTGTTTTACATTCTTGTGGCAAGTTCTCACACAAAGGTTTTCAGCAGCTGAAAAATGATCATGCCGTCACTCCAGCAGTATTTCATAACATGACATTTATAAGAGATGGTTTGATGCAGTGTGTGAATTACAACAAAACTTTCAGAGGGATTGACTTCAGAGTTTTGGCAGAAGTTTCCTGCACAACCAAAATTGTCCCTAGCACTGTAAGCTGTTTTACTGTTAAACTAAATTACGTTTATGATTTATATTTGGACATTTGGGTAAATGTTTTTAACCGAAGTGACTTGCATTGCATTATAGGTACAGTTGAGGTCAAAAGTTTACATAGAATTTTCAGAATCTGCAAAATGTTAGTTATTTTACCAAAATAAGAGGGATCATACAAAATGCATGTTATTTTTTATTTAGTACTGACCTGAATACAATAAGAAGAAAATTATAGTTTAATTTATAAAAAAATTACCCTGTTCAAAAATTCTTAATACCGTGTTGTTACCTGAATGATCCACAGCTGTGTTTTTTTGTTTAGTGATAGTTGTTCATGAGTCCCTTGTTTGTCCTGAAGGTCCCACGAATTCTTTGATTTTTCAGCATTTTTGTGTATTTGAACCCTTTCCAACAATGACTGTATGATTTGAGATCCATCTTTTCTCACTGAGGACAACTGAGGGACTCATATGCAACTATTACAGAAGGTTCAGATGCTCATTGATGCTTCAGAGGAAAACACAATGCATTAAGTGCCGGGGGGTGAAAACTTTTTGAATGTGAGGATCAGGGTAAATATGGCTTATTTTGTCTTTTGGGAAGCATGTAATTATCTTCTGTAGCTTCTGAAGGGCTGTAATAAATGGAAAAAATATGATATTTAGGCAAAAAAAGAAAAATGTACACTTTTTCATTCTGTTCAAAAGTTTTCACCCCTCAGCCGTTCTGTAATAGTTGCATATGAGTCCCTCAGTTGTCCTCGGTGTGAAAAGATGGATCTCAAAATCATATAGTCATTGTTGGAAAGGATACAAAAAATGGACACAAAAAGGACACAAAAATGCTGAAAAGCCAAAGAATTTGTGGGACCTGAAAGACTTTTCTGAAGAACTGCAGGCAGTTTAACTGTTCAGGACAAACAAGGGACTCATTAACGACTATCACTGATCAAATGTACAAATAAATCAAGCGTATGTAAACTTTTGAACAGGGTCATTTTTGTAAATTAAACTGTTATGTTCTCTTGTGGACTATATGTAAACATCTTTTATGATGAATATATTATTCAGGTCTGTGCTGAATAAAAAATAGCATACATTTTGTATGATCCCTCTCATTTCGGTAAAATAATTAACATTTTGCAGATTCTGCAAGGTGTATGTAAAGTTTTGACCTCAACTGTATATATTTGATCAATTCATGCAATTCCTGGGAATAGACCCATGACCTTGGCATTGCTAGAGCTGTACTCTACTTTTTGAGCTACAGAGATGAAACTTGAAAAACTACTGTTTATAGTTTGATGTCTGTTGTACATTCTGACACTTTGTTGAAAAAAATATACAGTACACTTGTATGTGGGAAAAAAAATTTAACCAGTTTTTCAGGGTTATTTTAGTATCATTGACTTAATGACTTAATTCATTCGTTTTTATTTTTCCATTTTCCATTTTCTTTTTAATTTTTGTAAAATGTTTAGTAATTTTGCTGTTTTTGTCATATTTATTCACTATTTTATTCACTGTTCTGTTTTTATACAGTTTTTATTTATTTTTTTTCGAAGTTTTAGTTTTAGTTATTTTAATCAAGCTAAACTAAATGAAAATGAGATGTTTCCTTGCCAACTAGCAGAAATGAAACAATTTTGAAATTTTATATCATTTAAAACTTATTTGATTTCAAGTAACATGTTTTTATGGCTTTAATTTTTATTAACTATAATAACCTTGCCTTTTATTTCAACGTCTTCTGTGTTCAAACCTTGCTCAGGGGGACCAGACCCTCCAAACTCATAATTCGCACCCTGGTTTGATGAATTTCTTTCAGAAAAATGCTTGCAGAAACCCACGCTTTATTGCGCAACAATTTGTATTTTATTACACTGGTGCACTCTGGTGCAAACATCTCCATCAGCCGAAAATCTCAGTCCCACTTTTTATAAGATCCACCATTCGCCGTTTATTTACAGCCGCTGCCAAAGCAGCCATTCCTCACAGGATTTCTTGTGCCGCACACCTTCATTTGAACACATATTGGAAAGTAAGTTGTTACATTTGTTGTCGTTGTGTCAGGGCGCTGACAGTACTTAATATCGGGTGAATACTAAAAAACGTATTGAGTCTCACAGCGACTCGTGTCGTGATGGCAAATCACTTAAATGCACCAGATGTGGCATGTTTTGCGCAGAGATCGGTTGGTTTGTGTGTATTCTGCTCTAAATATAGCCTAGCGTCGAGGCAGGACTAGTGGACGGGTAAACACTTCACCCTACATAAAGTCCCTCACGAGTCAATCTAAAAGGAGCTGACTTTACTCGACTCTTTAACCTCAGGCGATCGCAGAAGCGACGCATTTAAATGAGGTCTGTGGTCGAGGGAGATTGTAGATGTTAGTTTCATCTCCGCTTCCATCAATAACGCGCCACTGGTTATGAAATCAAGGACACAGACTGTCAGTCTCTCTGCTTGAACCTTTCACCCAACATCACAGTCTTACGTTACAACACACTGTTTGTGTGAGTACAATGTCAAGTGCTGGTAATGCCTGCGGCGCCAAAAATTTATGCGGAATTACAATGCACTTAATTCTTGTCTCGACTCTTGCTTACTGGAGTCTGCCAAAATGGAGATGTTAGGGATGCAAGAAGTGCTCCTTAGCATTCTTATGTAATTATGCCAGGTTTAACCCGCCACACTTGATTACGTCTGTTAGGGTCGTGATGATTTTCAGTAGTCGATACCAATACCGGTGAAATTACGTGGATTACTAAAAGCATTCAGTCGAGAAATTGGCTGCTGTCTGTGAACCCTTGGTGCATCTCAGGCTGGGTTACAGCCCAAGGTGATCCAGTGATGGTTTATTTGTACGTGCTATCTGCCTTGTTTTAGCACCTCGTTCGCTGAATGAATTATGCAAATCAAGTGAAGCTGCAAGTGCATCAACAAAATCTGTATGAATGCAATTCCCGTTTTTCAGGCTGGATATAAATAGTTTGTTATATGGAAGATGCAGCAGACTGTGATCTGGCAAATAACACTTTACTGGGACTCCAGCACTATTTCAGTCCATTTAGCAACAGGTTCAGTTAGATTGTGGGTGGTTAGTGATTAACCTACAATTTTATATCAACACGAGTAGATTTTCACAATTCTAGTTAGCTTTTTTCTTCCACGGATTTAAAACGGTTATTATTAAAGAAGTTCACTTCCAGATGGCTGGACGATAAATCAGTAACGATAATTATCACGTGATATAAATTTCGATAGATGTTCGATACAATGTTTATGCGACAAAGGCGGAACGAAAGAGCGCTAGTCAAGCGCGCCACTCGGACCGTTTATCCGCTGTGATTAAAGTTCAAACGGCGATGTGCACAAACTTACTAGAGCAGATGCGTTTATTCGCTGATGAGTCTCACTAAATAATGCTGTGAGATCCAGTGTGAAGCGCTTGAATTCAGTTAAGAACACAAATGACTTGGTTTAAAGCCAGATGAAACAGCGCTGACTAGCAGGAGAAACACTGTGCGCAACAATACAGTCTAAAGGCTTTTTAATCTACAAATCACCATAATTTACCATGGATTTACTGTATTAGCACCAACTGCACAGTAGTATTGTGTCAGAAATGTGGGTATTTGTGTCGAATTTTACTATATTGTTAATGTAGACATGTATTAAGGTGGTCATCGGAAGCAAAGTTCACCCGCTCCCATGACAGTTGATTGACATGAGCGTCTTACCTCAGATCAGCTGTAACAGTCCGACCTCCATTGTTTTGAAGTCCATTGTGATCAGTTGAAGTGTTGTGTTGCTGGATGTAATAATTAACATAGTGGTGGTTATTTATTCCCGACATCTGAGCCGCTGAAGATGCAGTGGATTACGTTTGTTTGTGAAGGGAATGCTCCTCCCGATCTACATAAACGTGTCTATGTTCATGCAAATCATTCATGATCCAGCTTCATCTACAGCAGAAGTGAGTGTAAGGGTTTTTTTTATGAATCTCTGCACCTTTCCTAATAGCATGCTAGTTAGCAAGTTTCACGGCTAAACGCGCTAAACGTGGCTAAAGTAAACAATCTCTCAGAGCAGCAGAGAGAAGAGAGGGGCGGGGCGAGCAGAGCTCATTTGCATTTAAAGGAACCATCCCTTAGAATGGGATGATTTTTACAGAGTTCATTTTGACAAGGTAAAAAGAGTGTTGTTTTACACAACCATTGAGAATTTTTAACCAAAGTATATTATAGACTTTTCATTAAGACCCTAAAGAATCATATCAACTTGTGGAAAATGGGCATCTGATGACCCACTTTAAATGTATTGAAGGAGGAGTAATGGAATATAATTACAGTGTTTTTTTTTTTTTTTGTGTGTGTGTGTGTTTAAGCTATAGCATTTATGCTAAATGTATTTAAACTACTGTTTTTCATACAAATAACCATATTACATTTTTACCATGGTATTGAGGTGCTATATTTGTGGTTTTAACCATTATTATCATGATCTAAATGTATGGAAGACCAATGGTTAATTAAAAAAAATAAATAGATAAAAATCCTCAACCAGCCAGAATAATTAAATTTCACCATATAAAAATGAAGTTGCTGCAATTTTTACAGATATTACTGATTTTGATAATGAACATAAATCTACATCTGCATCCTAACTCAAGCTACTAAGAGACAAAAAAAATGTTATATTATTATTAATATTATTAGGTAACACAAACCTGTTTCTTGATTTGAAATAACATTACTCGTTAAAACATGCAGAACTAAGAAATTTTTTTTTTTTCTATAAAGATATTTATTTTGTTAAGGAAAAATGACTTGAAAAAGTGTAAAGAATTGAAAAACATGAATTGTAAACTGTTGTGCTACTTAAAGGGATAGATCACCCAAAAATGAAAATTCTGTCATTAATTACTCAACCTCATGTCATTACAAAGCTTAGGGTTAGGGTTAGACCATCGTTCATCTTCAGAACACAAATTAAGATATTTTTGATGAAATCCAAGAGCTTTCTGACCCTGCACAGACAGCAACACAACCATCATTTTATGAAGCTATGAGAATACTTTCTGTGCGCAAAGAAAACTTCTTAATTGTATATATCTTGGATTGACATGAGGGTGAGTCCTTTAAATATTTTTGTGGAAACCTTGATACACTATTTCTCAGGATTTTTAAAGAATAGCAAGTTAAACAGTATTTATTTGAAATAGAAATCATTGGAAATATCTTTACTGTAACTTCTAAATATTTTTAATGTGTCCTTGCTGAATAAAAGTATCAGATTCCTAAAAAAAAAGTTTCTGACCCCAAACTTTTGAATGGTAATAAATGACAAAGAAATACAGCTTTGGAAAGTAGCTGTCTGCCTGTGCTTGGCTGTGAAAAATGAGCCTCTGTATTACCAAAGTTTGTTTTTTAATTTTTTTTCTTTTAATTATATTATCTAAGTACTGAAGTACCAGAACTTTTGACATTGCTGATGTCTGCTGTTTTGTAAGCCGTGATGATTTTGTTTGGACAGTAATGCTGTGTATTATAGCTTGATGAAGATGACTTTCCAAAATGACATTGCTCATGCAATTTATAAAACAGACAGCTTTATGTACTCTTGCACACTGTTACAAAATAATCATCCTGTTCCACTTCAGTAGTGACACTTGGTACAAACCTGGGACGTGATCTGGGTGGCACACAAGTGGCAGACAGCCACATCTATAAACCTTATGGACAATTCTCAATCTAACAGCCCGATTAAAGAGAAGGCACAAGAGAAATAACTGCAGTAGTTTTTATTTTCGATAAATAGATTAACGAGACCAAAGACTGCCTGTTAGAAATGAATTATTTAACCACTATAGAGACATCAGAGCCAGCGGCAGATTTCAGAATATCTGGTTGAGGTGAGGCTGCTCTCGACGGGTTCTTGAGCGCTG
The DNA here is from genome assembly GCF_022985175.1 of Labeo rohita. Taxonomy (NCBI): domain Eukaryota; kingdom Metazoa; phylum Chordata; class Actinopteri; order Cypriniformes; family Cyprinidae; genus Labeo; species Labeo rohita. The sequence goes on along the minus strand of NC_066885.1, from coordinate 24,267,140 downwards.
AACAGCCACTGATGCCCTGGAGCTCACATCTATGAAAACATCGAAGCAAATTTTCATATAGACGCTATCTTTATCAACAAACTGCATAGTTGGAGTCTAAACAAGTACATTCTCACCTAAAAACTTTTAAAACTACATTCCATAATACAAAAACAGTATAATTTATAAAATTATAGCGGATTTGGGCATCCGCCATGACACTCGAGAAATACCGCAAATGGAGTGATACAAACAGTGAAATGGTTGGAATTCTGTTATCACTAGAATATTGCACTCCTCTCAGCCAATCAGATTCAAGGACCAGAAAGAACTGTGGTATAAATATCAGGGCTTGTCAATAAAAAGTGCCTGATGGGCCAGGGCCAGTGTGAAAGACGCTCAGGACAGTTGACGAATTGGTCACTGGCCCAATCGGGCCATTGCCGCGTTGTCACGAAAGTTTATCTTTTGCATGTGTTTTTAAGCCTTGTTAATTTAACATTTCAAGCGATCACATAGAGACTCTGACGGACAAATAGCCTACAACAGAATGTCAAAATACCCGTCTTGACGAGTAACTTTGTGGCTTTAACAATGATGAACCTATATTTAATTCATACAGTGGAGTACAGATGCATTGATCGAACTGACATATTTCAACCGATTTCTTTTCCAGGTTTGCACACGAACTGCAAGTAATCATTTTTAAAAATGTCATGTGCGTAAATATTATGAACTCTTTACACAATAGTTAACAGAGCCAAGAGACGCTAAAGACGAACGCAAATAGGAAAAAATAATGTAGCAGGCAGAGCAAGATCACGGTTCACAATGCGCGAAATACTGGGAATATTATTCTAAATATTGAAACGGGGGTTTATATGAATGTATCTCTGAGAGGAACTGACTGTTTTAAGAAAAGTTTACATGTTGTTTTCTTTTCATTTGCCTCTGTTTAAAGGGGAAGTCCACTTCCAAGAAAACCAATTTACAAATAATTTACTCACCCCCTTGTCATCCAAGATGTTCATGTCTTTCTATCTTCAGTCGTAAAGAAATTATGGTTTTTGAGGAAAACATTTCAGGATTTTTCTACATAAATGGACTTCAGTGGTGCCCCGAATTTAAACTTCCAAAATGTAGTTTAAATGCAGCTTCAAAGGGCTCTAAATGATCCCAGCAGAGGAAGAAGGGTCTTATCTAACAAAACGATCAGTCATTGTTTTCAAAAAATAAAAAATTGTATACTTTTTAAGCACAAAAGCTCGTGTAGCACAGGCTCTGGAATGCGAGTCCACAGGTCGTTCTTGAAAGATTCATTCATTTTGACTTGGGAAGAACGAGTCGTCTCGAGGAGTGATTCGTTCAGTTGCGCAGTACAGTACAGTACTAAGTAGTTCACCTGTTTCGAGTCTTTGGGTTTTTCGAGTCGTTCGTTCATCTTATGGGGCTGTCACATGATGCTGATTTTGCTAAAATGAACGAAATGACTCGAAAAAAAGATTCGTTCATTTTGCTGAATGAGACTCAAAGGTCCGAGTCTGTAAAATGATCTGAACTTCCCATCACTACTACGAATCACGTCTTTGAATCACACATCGTCTGTGTACTCCGGCTCAAAAAGGTAGAGTATGTCGAAAAATTCCGTGTTATTTTCTCCTACAACTTCAGAATCGTCCGACATCGTTGTAGCTTTTTGTTTGTAAACAGCGTTTGACTTACTTGCACTTTCTTAGTCTTTGCGCGTTCACTTTGTAAACACTGGGTCTGTAGTTCCGCCTACGTTCGGCGTGACCTTTAGACGTGATTTAATAGTACATGAATGCGCATCCCAGAGCCTGTGCTACACGAGCTTTTGCGCTTAAAAAGTATACAAATTTTTATTTTCTGAAAAAAATGACCAATCGTTTCACTAGATAAGACCCTTCTTCCTTGGCTGGGATCATTTAGAGCCCTTTGAAGCTGCATTTAAACAACATTTTGGAAGTTCAAATTCGGGGCACCACTGAAGTCCATTTATGTAGAAAAATCTTGAAATGTTTTCCTCAAATACCATAATTTCTTCACGATTGAAGACAAAGACATGAACATCTTGGATGACAAGAGGGTGAGTAAATTATTTGTGAATTGTTGTTCTGGATGTGGCCTTCTCTTTTAATGCATTTAAAGTAGTGTTCATAAGCACAGCGCTGCTTTGTTTACATTGGTAATCAAGGAAACGTAATATCACTATTTTTCCATTAGCGCCACCTGCTGAGTTTGCATTCTTTCAGTCTGTGCTGTTTTTCCCTAAATCATCTTTTCATTTGTAATAAAATATTAATAATAATTAAAGATTTTTTTAACAAACAAACAAACAATGTTTGAACTTTATAGTTGTTAGGCTAGTAGGTTTTGCTGTGGTATCAAAATAGGAATTGAAAATTGTACAATTTAATTGATATGTAAAATTTTGGTGTCAAATAAGTTTATTTATTAAAATAAAAGATAACATGGGTCAAAAATAATGCTAAAAACAACTATTTTATTTTTTTGTGGCAGGGCCAGTGAAAATTTTGAGCGGGCAAGCAAAAATTTGAACCACTGACCCGACCGGGCCAGCAGAAAAAATCCTTAGCGTTGAGCCCTGAATATATAAATACATACATGCGTAAATAAATAAATATATTACAAGAGGCCCTTGATTTCAAAACATCAGCAGCAAGATTCTGTGCCTTATGAACCTTCATAAGACGTTTTTACTTCTCTCTTTCAACTTCTCTCTCTAACTCATTTTGGGTGTAATTGCATGGCCTTGTAGGAACATCAGAGCTGTAGGTGGGACAATGAGCACGAACGAGTCTCTTTGCTGACAGTGCACCTCTCAGGCACGCGTTCATTTACCGGGTCGGGCCTTCAAGGACAAGTGGCCTTGTGTAGAATTTATCGTCTGCTGGGTCATGGCCAGTCTTGCTGCCAGAACAGAAATATCATTTTCCATTTGCTCCGAATGAGTTTTTAATTCGAAGTTAAGTGAGTATTGACCACCTGTCACTGGATATGAAATCATAGACTCCACCTCTATCACAGTCTCGCCGTACAGAGAGTGCTGATATGCTCTCCATGTCCTTTATTGACTTTTGCGTTGGAAAGGGTCAGAGTGTACTTTTTATTTTTATTTTACTTTTTTTTTTTCCTTCACGTCCATTTAGAATGTAAAATGATGACATTTTTTTTAATGGCTATTGTCTATCCTCTCTTTGACGCTTAGGATATAAAGTGTTTTTTTTGTTAATATTTATTATGAATGGCAGATGTTCTCACTTTGCTTCTAGCAACCATATATAATTTTGTTTTGGTAGTAAATTTGAGGTGGTGTGATCTGTTTTTGATGGTATTTTTCCTTGTTTTGGACTGTAAAGAGGAGGCATGGAAGCTATGTTCAACTGATCTTTAATTTTCCACAAGAGACTGCATGTTTGGAGCATGTTTCTAACAGTTTGTATTTTCTTGTTCTCGTTGTGTGGCTGGTGGTTCACACACGGGACTCCATTGTTATGGTCAGTCTATAAAATTTAGATTGTTTTTTGTTATTGTATTGTTTGGGTTGCTTTGTTTTGTTTGGATGCAATATAAGCATAGGAAAGTGCTAACAAGTTGCAATGTTAAATGTAATATTGTTATTGATAATAATAAAGAATTATAATTATTAATATCATTTTAATTTTAGTAATTTGTAATATTTCAAATGCACTTTTAAAAAAATTAAATATCATCATCATCATCATTATTATTATCATATTTATTTACAATAACTTGAATTTTGGTAATTTGATACTTGGAATAAAGTGTACATAATTTACATGTTACATGTAATGTTTTTATTATTGTTGTTGTTATTATTGTTATTATAATATTATATATAATATTATTTGTAAACTGGCAATTGTAATAATTGAATATTGTTGTAATGTAATAATTATTATTATCTACATTTTAGTAGTGTTTAAAATTTCTAATACAATTTAATGTAATTGAATAATTTTATTTTTAATAATTTTATTTTAAAAAATATTGTTGTAATGTAAAAATAAAAATAATAAAATATTATTATAATTAATAATAATAATAATATAATTTAAGTAAATCAATATTTGGAATAAAATTGATGACTATGAATAACTATAATTATTAATTTTAGTAGTTCTATGTTTTGAATAAAATATACATATTCGGAATAACATTTGAATAACTACATATTACTCTAATATTACATGTAATGCTGTTCTAATAATGAATATTAATCATTTTAATATTATTATTTTAATTTTAGCATTGTTTACAGTTTCAAATACAGTTTAACAATTAAATATCATTATTTGTAATAACTGAACATTGCTGTAATGTGATAATACAAATTAATTAATTAATTAATTATTATTATTATTATTATTAATTTATTTTAATTTTTGTAGTTTAATATTTAGAATAAAAATGTACATATTCTGAATAACATTTGAATAATTGCATATTACTGTGTTGTTGAAATAATAATGAATAATAATTATATTTTATTCTTTTAATTTTAGTAATGTTTAAAATTTTGAATGCAGTTTAATGTAATTAAATATTATTTTTAATAATTGAATATTGTTGTAATGTAATTATCAAAATAATAAATGATTTATTTATTTATTAAATAATAGTTTTAGGAAGACCACTTTGTTTCTCCTAGGACATAGTTATTCACCCTTAGCTTTTCTGCCTAGTGAGGGTTTTTTTTGTCCCTTGCTATGCACTGGTATTTATCTTGAATAAGTGCACATAATTTTAAACATATTTGTCTAAAGTGCTCCTCATTTCTTTGTGTAAAGCTTTTTAATGAGAAAAAATTAGCCAGAGCACCTTTAAGTGTCAATATAAGGGTCTAAGAGTCGCTGTCAGGGTGCCATATCAATAAGTGGATTCCAGTGGATCAATCTCAGCGTGACACTGATTATTATAAACAGCATGTGTGTCTGTGAGACGTCTGGCATGAAAACAAGCCTCTTAATGAATCGCTCCGCTGAGAGCGTGAGAGTTCAGGCAGGTCACGGCGGCGGGGCCGCAGGGACTGACACAGCGCTACACTCATTTGTTATCCTATTGTATTATCACACTAATATAATATTTGTGTTAAGTTTGATTGATGAATGCGGTGCATGCGTTTTGACCGGTGTGTGTGGTGTCTGAGTCACAGAACATACACATTCACACATATGCACACGTGATTCACTCCTAATTGTAGAGCACTTAATGAGGAAGGAAAACATATGCTCCATCATCTGCTCCAGCCATATGCCAAACCCTATAACATAAGAGCCAGACACTCTACCACAGCCTATGCATTCACTGCACACGTCCATTCAGACACAACATACCTGAGACTGATATATTAATAATCCTTAATTAGATAAATCATTAGATAAATAATCTAATGTCTAAAATCTAAAAATTACATTATATTATTTTACATTGTATTATATTGACTTTGTGTAAAATAAACTATATTTATATATATATATATATTACTTAAAGTAAGTGAAAACTTAAATAAAATTATATATCTGAAAAGATATCTGTATTCTATTATAGATCTGGACTTTGTTTACAATAACTATACATAAAATTGCTGTAATTAAATAAACATTTTCAAAATATTTCCTCAAAATTCACTACAAAAAATGTAGAAAACAAAAATATTTACTCAAATTAATATAATATGTAATATAATAGAAATATTTTAAATATTTTAGAAATGTTATATTAATTTTAAAATATATATATATATATATAAATGTTATATATCTTGACTTTGTTTACAATAAAAAACATTTACTCAAAATTCACTAAAAAATTTGGAAAATGCATTATATTATATATACTATATTATAATATACGTATTTATATACACTGCTTATTATATTTCTTCACTTTGTTTACAATAAAAAAACATGCAAATTTTTGCTCAATTTACTACAAAAATTTTGGAAAATGCTTTATATTATATGTGTATAATATACATATTTATATACATTGCTTAAAGTAAGTTAACACGAAATAAAATACTAAAAATTCACAGCAAAAATTAGATTTTTTAAATATTATATATCTTAACTTTGTTCACAATAAATAACGTGCAAAATATTTACTCAAAATTCACTACAAAAATTTGGAAAATGCATTATTATATGATATTATATTATTATATTATTTCTTGATTTTGTGTGTAACAAATGTATATAAAATTGCAGCTATTAAACATTTACAAAATATTGACTCAAATTTATATTATATTATATTATATCTACTTTTTTTTACAGTAAATGTATATAAAATTTGTTAAATTAACATTTACAAATTATTAAAAAAAATGCATTATTATATTATATTATGTTATGTTATATTATATTATATTATATTATATTATATATCTTTGTGTGTAACAAATCTATATAAAATTGCCATAATTAAATTGCATTTTCAAAAAAATAAAAAATAAAATAAAATTACATTTTCAAAATATTTGCTGAAATTAAATACAAAAATGTTAAATATTCTATTATTATACTTTGTGTGTAATAAATAAATATACAGCTGCTGAAATTAATAAAAAAATAATTTACTTGAAATTTCTTACAAAATTTGAATAAATAAATCAGATTAGACTTTAAATGTGATTTTCTCAATATTTCGATTTTTTTTTTTTTTCTTTTTTTTTTGCACCCTCAGATTCCAGATCAAATGTTTCAAATGTTGTGTAAATCTCAATTTCACAAAATTTACCCTTGTTACTGGTTTTGTGGTGCAGGGTCACATATTATGTATCATAACCTGAAGATTAAAAGTAGCCTGTAGCTTTGGAAGTCATGATTTTAGAGTATCTTTGTGATTATTATATTATATTGTTAGTAAAGTTTAACATATTATATTATATTGCATTATTAGTAGTAAAGTTTAATATATTATATTATATTATATTATTAGTAGTAAAGGTTAATATTATATTATATTATTATTATATTATATTATATTATTAGTAGTGAAGTTTAATAGTGTTATAATAAATGATGTATCATGGCTATAGTTACGCTGCTTTGAACAATGAGTAGCTTGTAGCTCGCGCAGCCACGTTTTGGAGTATCTTCCCCAAACTGTTTCCTGATGCTCATCTATCATCTCAGATGTTTCATTACTCATGGTGATTTCTGGAGTTCACATCTGCCATCATCCGTCTCATGCTTCATCACGCTCTTTGCCTCTCTTCTTTCTGCTCTATGTATTTCTTCTTATTCTGTCTGTCTGTCTGGACTGCAGCACCCTTGAGAGTCCCAGCAGACTGGATGAAGAGCATCGTCTTATCGCTCGATACGCTGCTCGTCTGGCGGCGGAGGCCAGCAACTCCACCGTGAGACTCTATTCACAAACACACTCAAACTACACCTCAAGAAAGAAAAAACGCCTTGTTTGTGAAGTTTTCAGAGGACACTTTTTGTGTGGAATTTATTGAAAATCAACAGCATGTTTAGTTTATGTTCATTGTGGTGTACATCTGGCTTTTATTCTCTATAACTAGGCAACATATTTTTTTTTTATGTGTTCATTTATCGGCATCTTTCTAATTAGTTTTGTGCATAATCAGTAATACTAATTATTTTGTCTTTCAGCAATGCCCTCCAACTGATCTGAGTTTCAACTTTGATGCTAATAAGCAACAGAGGCAGCTCATCGCAGAACTGGAGAATAAAAACAGGTGCGGTTTTGAACAGTTGGATATTTCTTAGTATAGTCATTATGTATTCATGTTTACTGTCCCGTAAACGAATAACCATAATTGAAATGCTGTAATAATATTTATTTAATTATTCAACCAATACAAATATTCAATATTTAATTTTAATAAACAGTTAATTAAATTCTATAGTAATAGCAGTATTATTATTATTATTGTAATATATTCAATTTAATCAAAAATGAAATGAAATATTAAATTTCAAATTATTATAACTATTATGGTAACACTTATAGGGACCAAATCTCATTATCAACTAGTTGTTTATTAAGCATGCATATTACTAGCATATTGCCTGTTTATTAGTACTAATAAAGCACATATTCTACCATATTCTACATCCTAAATTCTACCCAATACCTAAACTTAACAACTACCTCACTAACTATTAATAAGCAGTAATCAGGAGTTTATTGAGGCGAACGTCAGAGTTAATAGTTAGTTAGTTATTATTATTATTATTATTATTATTATTATTGTTATTATTATTATTATGTAGTATATGTATAGTTATATAATGTATTATTAATTTAAATCTTCAATGTTTTATTATTATTATTAATAATAATAATAATACTAATAATAATAATAATTACTATTGTTATTATATAGTATATGTATAGTTATTTGGTGTATTATTAATTTAAATATTTAATCTTTTATTAATAATTATAATTATAAGTAATATATATAATTAATATTATTGTATAGTATATGTATAGTTATTTAGTGTATTATTAATTTAAATAAAATTTAAAATTAATGTTTTTTAATTATTGTTATTATTATTATTATTATTAAAGACAAGAGATTACAGAGACTGTTACAATAAAAAATGAATCTTTTATATATATATATGTATATATAGTTATGTAGTGTATTATTTAAATATTTATTGTTTTATTAATGATGATGACAATGATTATTATTATTATTAAAGACGAGTGATTACAGAGACTGTTACAATAGAATTGAGTGTTTTCAGTGTCTATTATTATTGTTATTAATTATTATTATTGTTATTATTATTGTTATTATATAGTAATAATAACAATAATATAAATTATAATAATAACAATAATATAAATTTATTATTATTATAGTTAGTATATTATTAATTTAAAATGTTTTACTACAAATAGTATTATTATTATTATTATTATTATGTATTTTTAACTATTATTATTATTATTATTATTATTATTATTATTTTATAGTTATATAGTATATTATTAATTTAAAATATGTCAAGTTTTACTATAAATAATAATAATCATAATGCAAATAAAATATTTGTATTAATTATTATAAATATATTAATCATATTATTATTATTATTATAAAAGACAGGAGTGATTACAGAGACTGTTACATTAGAATTGGGTGCTTTCATTGTCTATTATTATATAGTTATATAGTATATTTAAATAATTATTAATGTTTTACTACTACTACTAATTATTATTATTATTATTATTATTATTGTTGTTATTATTGTAGTTATATAGTATATTATTTTCTTAATTTACATTTTTAGTTTTTTCTATAAATAATAATAATTATTATTTATTTAATTATTATTATTGTTGTTATTTTATAGCTATGCAGTTTATTATTTAACTTTAATATATTTAAATATATGTAATATAATATAATTTAATATAACTTTAAAATATTTCGTGTTTTACTATACATAATAATACAAATATTATTATAATTATAATTGTTATTATTATTATTATTATTATAATTATAAAAGACAAGAGTGATTACAGAGACCGTTACAGTAGAATTGAGTGATTTCAGTGTCTGTTATTAGTATTATTATTATTATTATTATTATTATATAGTTATATGTCACGGGTAGTCCAAGGAAGACAATAACTTTAATATAATCCACGGAAAATACAACAGGTAAATAAACAGAGGTGACACTGACATCAACGTGAGACAAAGGAACAGAGGAAAACACAAGGCTTATAAAGATTGGAGTGTAATCAGTGAAAACAGACACAGGTGCGGGGCTAATTAACAATCAAACTAAACAAGAACAGGAAAATGACCAAATAAGGAAAACAGGAACTAAGGCTGGAGGGAAAACATGGGAACAAAAGTTCAAACCCTGACATTATATAGTATATTTAAATATTTAATGTTTTACTACTGCTACTAATTATTATTACTATTATTAAGGGCAAGAGTGATTACAGAGTCTGTTTTACATTAGAATTGAGTGTTTTCAATAGGTGCCGGTGAAGCTCATTTTGTTTCCTGTGTTTGGTGTTTACAGGGAGATACTGCAGGAAATCCAGCGTCTACGTCTAGAGCATGAACAGGCTTCTCAACCCACTCCTGAGAAAGCACAGCAAAACCCCACTCTACTGGCAGAGCTGCGACTGCTACGGTACACAGACACATTCACGCACAGCCTTTATACACGCACACACAGAAAACAGTAGAACAGATGTAGTGTTAATCAGACCTGTAAAGAGGAAAAATTCAACTTTAAATTACCCATAACTTCAATTAACCGGAGCGTTTCAGAACATCTGAGGTTGTTAGAAACATAACAAGCTTTGAATGGACTGAGTGGGATTTCACTCCCCGTAGTCATTGTTCAAGTCATTTAAACGGAGTACCTTTCATGGGCACCAGAGGGCATGTAGGAGCCAAATTAGTTTTCATAATAATAAGTTGCTCTCATTAGAGTCAATGTGCATATTTCCATTATGAGCTGTTTTTACTCTCTTTGTTTTAGTTTCATGGAGATTTAGCCACATTTAGTGCATTTCGGAGCAGTGCTATGTTGAAAGGGGTCGTATTTTACACATTTGTCAAGATTTTTTAATTTACTTTTACATTTTATCATTTTCCAGCATCATTTTAATCCTTAAAATCTATGTTTCTGTTCTGTACCTTTAAGAATAGTATATGCGAATATTCTCCACTTGTTGTTCAATACCATCTTAACATTTTCCCACTTAGTTTTTATAAATTGTATGAGTGGGTTGTGGAGGGATCTTTGCATTATGAATGTAGTACAAGGAGCTTTTTATTTCAGAAGAGCAGAGAAAATCCTGTTTTCCATCATATGTGCCCTTTAAGTCGCGTATATTTGGCAGTCATTGATTTTTATGATTCATATGGTGATTCATTTATTCATTTTGTTTGTCGTTTGGTTCAGGCACAGAAAAGACGAGCTGGAGAGGCGCATGTCGGCCCTGCAGGAGAGCAGGAGAGAGCTCATGGTCCAGCTGGAAGGTCTCATGAGGCTGCTGAAGGTACGAAACTTGTTGGGCAACAATTTGGCTTTTCATTTCCCACGGCATGTATGAAACCTTCATTTGTTTTCTCGCTGTATGCTCACTTTTTTTCCTTCACCTTTCTCTCTCCCACCGCTGTCTCTCTGACTTGTCTGCTTTTGCTCACTGTCATCTCTCATCTTCTGGCTGACAGGATGAAGAGCAGAAACAGGCAGTAAGTGTTCCTTTAATACAGCTCAGAAATTCTGGAGTAAACACGTTGGGTCACGGCTGCAAAAGTTTGATCTAGCATATGTGTGGCAAAATACAGACATTCACTCCTTTCTTTTTAATCCCCAAAAAACCTAAACAGCCTTAATTATCAAGCCACTTTGATCTTCGCCCACAAATGCTGACGGACTACCGTATTAGCATATTTCCACCCTCAGCCAGTTGGACGCTGTCCGCCATTTTCTCCGCACTCGAGCAGCTGTAGCATGAGCAATGCCAGTGTTTTGTAGCTGGATGTAAAAATAAACATAAAAGTCTTTATTAGTTTTGTTTTTGAAGGTAACGTGCCGCAGATACACAAAATAAAGGAAGAGGGGGTAAAGTGAGCAGTAGCTCATTATCATTTAAAGAGACATGCACCAAAATAGGTCACTGTAAACAAAGGTAAAAACAAGGTTCGTACAAGGTGCCTAAAGTACTTGATGTAGACTTGGAAAATGCTTGAAAATAGCAATATTCAATACAGCAATATATACAAGAAATATTTTTTTTGCTTATTTCAGTTAATGAGATAAAACTAGCGAGCTAAACCAGTAGTAGTACTGACTGTGTTGTGTAAACATGGCCGAAGACATGAAAAGAGGAACAGATGAACCGAATCAGTTGAGTAATGCATTCACGCTGGAACCTCTCCCAGACTGATTCAGACTCAATGATTCATTTCAGGCAATTCACTAGCAAAAATCAGATAAAATTAAAAGAGACATTTATTATCTAATTTTGGCTAGTAATGATTTTAAAAAAAGCATGTATAGTGATGGGTCAAACAATTTTTTTTTAAACTCTGAATCAGTTAATGTCAAAAAACATTGCGTCACAAAATGATTCACTGTTTTGAAGCGCTCCAATCGGATCGCACATTCAGATCAGGATTTCAAATCGCGTGTCCCAAATCATTTGATTTAGATCGGGGCTTCTCGTATCGTGAATCACTAGATTCAGATCGGGATTTCAAATCGCGTGTCGCGATTCATTTGATTTAGATCGGGGCTTCTCGTATCGTGAATCGCTAGATTCAGATCGGGATTTCAAATCGCGTGTCGCGATTCATTTGATTTAGATCGGGGCTTCTCGTATCGTGAATCGCTAGATTCAGATCGGGATTTCAAATCGCGCGTCGCGATTCATTTGATTTAGATCGGGGCTTCTCGTATCGTGAATCGCTAGATTCAGATCGGGATTTCAAATCGCGCGTCGCGATTCATTTGATTTAGATCGGGGCTTCTCGTATCGTGAATCGCTAGATTCAGATCGGGATTTCAAATCGCGCGTCGCGATTCATTTGATTTAGATCGGGGCTTCTCGTATCGTGAATCGCTAGATTCAGATCGGGATTTCAAATCGCGCGTCGCGATTCATTTGATTTAGATCGGGGCTTCTCGTATCGTGAATCGCTAGATTCAGATCGGGATTTCAAATCGCGCGTCGCGATTCATTTGATTTAGATCGGGGCTTCTCGTATCGTGAATCGCTAGATTCAGATCGGGATTTCAAATCGCGCGTCGCGATTCATTTGATTTAGATCGGGGCTTCTCGTATCGTGAATCGCTAGATTCAGATCGGGATTTCAAATCGCGCGTCGCGAATCATTTGATTTAGATCGGGGCTTCTCGTATCGTGAATCACTAGATTCAGATCGGGATTTCAAATCGCGCGTCGCGAATCATTTGATTAAGATCGGGGCTTCTCGTATCGTGAATCACTAGATTCAGATCGGGATTTCAAATCGCGTGTCGCGAATCATTTGATTTAGATCGGAACTTCTTGTATTGCGAATCGTTTGACTCAGATCGCAAATTGAATAATTCACAATCTGCACTGATCCTGAAATGATAGTTAGTGAACCTTTTTAGATGGGACTTTGCTGCTCAGTTCGGTACTTTGGAGGGCGTATCACAAAAAATCATTTGTTTCAGATCAGGATTTCTGAACAGTTTTTTTTCATTGGACAGTAGAAAAAAATAACCCATTAAGGCAGTTCATTTTTAAAAACAAAACAAAGCAGAAAGAATGAAAGTATTCACAAAGTGATGGGTCAAACCAAGCTTTTCAAAACTCAGAATCAGTTAAACCGTCGCAAAATGATTCACTCCAATCAGATCACATATCATGAATCAAATGATTCAGACCGGGATTTCAAAACGCTGATGGTTAGCGAATCATTATTCAGATGGGACTTTTCAGATCGGAGTGCAGATCGCGAATAATTGGATTTTAGATCGGAATTTCAGAGTGAGTACTCAAATCTTTTGTTTCAGATCGTAACTTCGGAGCATTAATCATGAATCATTTGATTCAGATCAGGACTGTGGTGCAGCTTCGCAAATCACTTGTTTCAGTACGTGACTTCAGAGCATGTATCGCAAATCATTTGTTTCAGATCAGGATTTTGGAGTGTGTTTTTTTTTGTTTGTTTGTTTGCTAGGTTTTTAAAACTCCAAATCAGTTCAACCATCACTGTTTCGCAATGCTCCAATCATTTGATTTAGATCGGGACTTCAGAGTGGGTTCACAAATCCTTTGATTTAAATCGTAACTTCTCATATCGCAAATTATTTGATTCAGATCAGAACTTCGGAACATTAATCGCGAATCATTTGATTTAGATCATGCATCATTGTGAATCATTTGTTTCAGATCAGGATTTCGAAACAGGTTTGCAAATTTATTTTTCTTTTTTTATTAGACAGTAGAAAACAATAAACCATTAAGGCAGTAGAGTAAAACAAAACAAAGAAAAAAGAATGTAAGTATACGCAAAGCAAGTATAGTGATGGGTCAAACGAAGCTTTTCAAAACTCTGAATCAGTTAAACCATCGCAAAATGATTCACTGTTTCGAAACGCTCCAGTCAGATCGTGTATCATTAATCAATTAATGCATATTATTGCGTATCTTCAAATCGTTAGATTTAGATCAGGGCTTCAGAGTTGTTTCATGAATCATTTGATTTAGATTGGAACTCGTATTGCAAATCATTTGATTCAGATCAGAACTTCAGACTGGGTTTGTGAATCATTTTGCAAATTGAATGATTCGAATTGAAATAATGGTTCACATATAATTATTCAGATTCGGAGCATGGATCATGAATTATTGGATTTAGAACGTGACTTCAGCATGGGTTTGCAAATCACTTGATTCAGTTTGGGACAAATCAGTTATCTTTTTTTAGAATTTAAAAGATAAGGTATTAAAAAAGTGAGATCTCTGATTGAAGTCCTTGAAAATCAAAGAAGTAGTGCTTGAAAAGTCCTTAAAAGTGCTGGAATTTCATTTTACAGTATCTGTATAAACCCTGTAAAAAGGGTGTTGTTTTACATCACCATTGAGGAAATTTAACAAAAGTATTTTGCAGACATTTTATGAAGACCTAAAAAATCATACTACTGTAACTTGTGGAAAATGGTCATCAGTGGTGCATCCCTACTCTTTATGTCATTTTTGGAGCATCAGTCCATTGTGTTCCACAAAAGAAAGAAAGTCATTTAGGCTTGAAATTATATAAGGATGAGTAAGTGCTGACAGAACTGCTGTTCTTTTTTTAACAGAGAATGTTCAATAATTTACTACTACTAATCTTTAAAAATGACTGACAAGTGAAAGTTGCTTAATAAGAACTACAAAGCATGGATATCTCATGAGCTTATCGCAGACTATCTCTGTGGGCGATCTCTGTCACGTCTGCTTCTCATAACGAGGACATGAAGCTCCCATTTCCAGTTAAGTCCCGCTGCTTTGTTCCTGTGACCCAGGGAGGGACCACGAGCCGCATGTCTCCCTGCCAAATATCAGAGACCTGCTCTCCTTTCATCAGGGCTAAGCACCTCACGTCTAATGTGACTGCAGTCTGGCCAGCCATCTGCTGCCTGGCAGTGGGCCACAGGCCCTGGGCCCAGCATCAATCTGTGGGACAGTGTGGCCCTTTTCTACCATCCTTTTGCTTCTCTAATGGCACTTGCATGCTGCTCAGCGAGCTCTCAGGCCAAAAATGAATGCGCTACAATCTAAAGAAACAGATCAGATATCTATAGGTGTGTCTGCAGTAGTGGGTTTTTATGAGTGTTTCTTGGGGAGCGAGGGACCGATGGAGGTTCGGGTTGGTACATTTTTATTGTAATTTTTCTTCTCCCTCCTACAGGCTCAAACGGGGAGTTCACCCCACTCATCTCCCAGCCACAGTGCCAGCTGCACCATGCCTATGCCCATCCGCTCCACCTCAGCCGGCTCAACCCCCACACACACGCCACAGGACTGCCTGGCAGGGGTCGGAGATGACGTGCTGGATGCCTTCTCTCAGGGTGAGAAGTCTGAAGCTTTGCATTGACATTATGACCCACACAAGATGTTTAGAATATGTTTGGAAGATGATTAGATGATGTTTAGAAGAAGTTTAGAACAGTGGTTCCCAACCTTTTTTACTATTTTAACGTTCAAAATTTTCAATGACCCCATATACATATATATATATATATATATATATATATTAGGGGTGTAACGATACATGTATTCGTACCGAACCGTCATGGTATGGGCATCTCGGTTCGGTGCATGAGGCTTTACAACGAATACAGGCAATTCACCCTCAATCCAGAAGGGGCGCTGGCAGTAATGCAACTCTGTTTGATAACAGAACAGTGAATGCCAGGAATTACGCACTTAAAAAACAAAGCCCACTAGACTGTGACCATGTGCTGATTCTGAACACGTCTCTCACTGACAAAGGAGTATAACGTTACATTAAAGGCTTGCGCACTCAACTGTCTGCGAAATGGAGCTTTGTGCTCTCGTATCCTACCTCTCTCATTCGGCACAAATCTAAATAATCCATAATATTTCCATATTTGCGATGCATCCAAATGCTAAACTATTATTTATTATG
This sequence comes from Labeo rohita, assembly GCF_022985175.1. Lineage (NCBI taxonomy): Eukaryota > Metazoa > Chordata > Actinopteri > Cypriniformes > Cyprinidae > Labeo > Labeo rohita. Next base: position 24,250,936 of record NC_066885.1, on the reverse strand, counting down.
TAACATAGACTTTGTACTTCAGTCGCGTTCTAACGGTGAGGCGGGCGCACTGATGTTTCGTTCACTGTGTTTTAGTTTGATGAAGTCCAAAGCCTGGAACTGTTATGTTTTGTGTTTGTGTATGCCGGCGCAATTATTTCAAGTTTCCTCATACCAGCAAAATCAACTTAAACAAAAAACAAATAGAATGTCGCTTTCTGCCATTTGAGTTTCCTTTCTGTCACAAAACTGAACTGAAACTCAGCAAATATATGCTTCGTTACGTGTCGCACAGTTTTCTCCCTGATCTAACAGTTAACTGAATTAAATATATTTCAAGTATTTATTCCTTGTATGTATATATGCACTGCAGATTTTATAGCCTATATATGACATTAATTTGATATAATATTTAGTATTTTCATATGTAGGTGGAAAAAATAGTAATTTGTACCACTGTCTGTTTAAAATAAATGAAAAGAAACCTAGTATAGTAGGGTTTTTTTTCTGTTGTACCGAAATCGTATCGAACCGTGACCCCCTGAACCGAGGTACGTACCAAACCATGACATCCGTGTACCGTATATATATTTTAGGGGTGTAACGATACGCGTATTCGTATTGAACCGTTCGGTACAAGGCTTTCGGTTCGGTACGCATTACGAACCGAACGATTCAGAAAAATACTTTTATATTTGAAAAAAATAAAAGAGAATAAAGTGTGTAATATAGCCGCTTTTCCACTATCGTGCCGAACGGTTCTTATAACGGTCAGGTACGGTTCCAGTTGTGTTTCCACCTGAGCCTGGTACGGCACGGCACGATTACAAACTGTTCTCGGCCCGGAATTCTCGCCACAGATAGACAACCGTGCCAAACCGTGCTGATAGAATGTGAGTGCTAAGCGAAAGCGCGCTGTATGATCAAACAGCCAAGTAAACAGCTGTTACGCTGCATTCATAGCTCATGCATTAATACTGTCAATAAATGTGTTAGTTTTTAGAAAGGTTTTACCTTCTGTGTTTGTCTCCGTTGGCATGCACATCCCCTCAGCATTTGTTGGTAACGTTATACCTGTCGTCGCCTTCTGTTTATTTTATTTTTTGCGTTGTTTATAGTTGTGTCCTTTTTTTCTGTTATTTAACGAAGTCCCAAAAACAGAAATATCTTATCATATCTCTGTTTATATTACAATTGCATTAACAAGGCAACGACTAAGGCATTTGTATTTACATTCCAAAGAGTTCTGTTATCAGCACCACAGTGGAAAATGAAACCGTATCCGTGCTGACTGGCCCGGATCGGCACGGAACGGTTAAGCGAAGAGAACGGTTCGGCCCGATAGTGGAAAAGCGGCTAATAATTCCTGCTTTGTACAGAAAAACAAAAGCCCAAATACAGAACCAGTTGGCCGAAGCACCAGCGATTGCTCTGACAACAGACAGCTGGACGTCTTTCTATTAGTTTATAACTACTACAATATTACAATAATTTTTTTATCAGGAGCTTTTTGGTTTTGGTTATAAAGGAGGTTTTGTTTTATATGCTGCTAAAAAGAAACCCCAGAAGATGGGTGAAGAATAGCTCCATCATTGTTTAAAGTAAAAGAAAAAAACAAGATCATACTTTTTTGATGTTTTAATAAATAAAAAAGTGAAAAAAATCAAAGAAATTATCTGGCATTTTTTTTTTTTTTTTGCTGTATCGAAAACATACCGAACCGTGACACCACTGTGTCGTATCGAACCGAACCGTGATTTTTGTGAACCGTTACACCCCTAATATATATATATGTATGTATGAGGGGGGGTTAAAAAGCCCCTAAAGTAGGGCAATGACCATATCCCATATCAACACTTATAATGACCATATCCCATATCAACACTTAATATTTAATTTTCATACCTAAAATGTAGTACATTTTATAGTCACCCTTGTGCAGATTGATCATAAACACAGATAAAAGGCTTTCTACAAGTGGCCATTACAAAACTTAACATCTTGCTCAGATTTATCACAGGTAGAATGCAAAATGTGTCAATACAAGCATTTCAGTCAAATGTAATTTGTGCAATATTTCAAACATTTAACCCACGGTAGAAAATCAACCCTTCACAACAGTTTAAAATCAGCCCAATTCCATGCAAAAAATGCAGAAAACCCTGCATCCAACACAAGCTTCAGGAATCATATTTAACTGATAATGGGAGATTTAAATAATGATAATTAAGATATTTAAATACTCTGCATAAGATAGCGGCTTCCTGATGCAGCAAAATTATACTCAGTATTATGATTGCGTGAGGAGGCGTTAATGGCCTGAAATTCAGTGGGAGTGGGATCAAGAAAACAGTCCTGCATAGGGCACACACATACAAAACGCACACAATGAATGGAGACTGTAGAAAGCAAAAGCTGAATCCCGGACATTTTGGGCGCTGGACGCATTTTTTTTTAGGTCCAAAAAGAGGACATGTCAGGGGAAAAGAGGATGTGTGGTCACCCTATATTAAACGGTACTAACTGTTGGGAATTTCATCTTGGTTATGGTGAAACTGTAACTGCCCTGTTTGTGACCCCCAAATTACAGTGAGCTTGGCGACCCCTTGAAAATCTCTAGCGACCCCTAGGTTGGGAACCACTGGTTTAGAAGATGTTTAGAATGTGATAAGAAGGTGTTTAGAAGATGTTTGGAAGATGATTAGAAGATGTTTAGAAAAAGATTAGAAAATGTTTAGAAGATGGTTAAAAGATGTTTAGAAGATGATAACCCTGATAGCACACATACATCACAGAGAGACGTCTATTTAGCATCTGCATTTACATCTGCAAGGCATATTTTTTCTTTTTTTTTGAGTGTTTGCTCATCTGGGATACGTCTATAGGATATTTTCTATCAGATGTCAAATAGATGTTTATTAGATGTCTTTAAGATGTGTATGACTTAGAATGTATGTAAAATACATCTTAAAGACGTTTGTCATGCAACAGATGCTTTCCAGATCAAGTGATCTTTAAAAGACATCTTGCAGACGTACATGTGCTATCTGGGAGAAAATGTTCAGAATATGATAAGAAGATGATTAGAAGTTGTTTAGAAGATAAATAAAAGATGTTTAGAACATGTTTTTAAAGATGGCTAGAACATGTATAGAAAATGTTTAGAACAAGTTTGGAAGATGATTAGAACATGTTTAGATGATTGGATGACAAGATGATTAGATGTTTAGAAGATGATTAAAGATGATTAGAAGATGTTTAGTTGATGTGTAGAATATGTTTAAACAGTACTTAGAACATGTATAGAATATCATTAGAAGATGATTAGAAGATATTTAGAATAAGATTTTCAGAATATGATGAGATGATGTTTGGAAGTTGTTTAGAAGAAGGTTAGAAAATGTTTAGAACATGATTAGAAGATGTTTAAAAGATCATCAGAAGATCTTTAGAAGATGAATAAAAGATGTTTAGAACTTGTTTTTAAAGATGGTTAGAAGATGTTTAGAAGATGATTAAAGATGTTTAAGACATATTTTGAAGATGTGTAGAATATGTTTAGACTGTGCTTAGAACTTGTTTAAAATATCATTAGATGATGTTTGGAAGATGATATTTAGAAGAAGATTGGAACATTTTCAGAATATGATTAGAAGATGTTTAGAAGATTATTAGAAGATGTTTCGAACATGTTTAGAACATGTTTATAAGATGATTGAAGATGGTTAGAATATGTTTAAAAGATGTTTACAATATAATTAGATGTTTAGTAGGTATGTTTAGATGGTGCTTAGAAATTGTTTAGAATATCATTAGATGATTATAAGATGTTGATAACAAGTTTCAAGAGACTTGAAGATGTTTAAGGGAAAAATGTCCAAACTGATTTTTTCCATAAATGAAGACTGCCCCTTTTAAGCACTAAAAATACTGTAAATGTAGTCTATATAACTGTTATTTTACAACTGACTATATTCCAAAACATCTAATGCCATGTGATAGTTCTGAGTGAGGAACAGACTGAAATTTAAGTTGCTAAATTAATTTTGGATTATTATATTCCTTTAAGCTGTATATCGTGATCTGAAAACGACTCTCTTTTTTCCAGGTGTACCAAGAAATCTCCGTAATGATCTTTTAGTGGCTGCAGACTCAATCACAAACACTATGTCGTCACTAGTGAAAGAACTTCACTCAGGTACTCTTGTACACTCACTTCTGTCCTCTAAGTACCCACTTCATGCTTTCAATGGTAATTGTAATGTTTGTAAATTTTGCAGTGGACGACGGTTTGGATGATGAAGAGGAGAACATGCGAAACGGAAGAGAGAAGGGTAAGTCCCAAAGTCCTTGTTTTCCATTGTACCCTTACTTCTTACTTCTTACTTTACTTCTGTTCTCTCAAAATGACAACTGATATAGTCATTAAAACAGTAAAGGCCCAAAGTCCATTTCTCTTGTAATAAGCTTCCAAGCTTTTGTTTATAGGGATGCACGATATATCAGTACCTTACATGTTTTCAGCCGATACTGGTGATTTTACATAGATATACATTTTGCATTCACCACCATTAAAAAGTTTCGGGTGAAATATTTTAAAGACATTTAATTTAAATTTTAAAGTAATTAATTTTGTAATGACACAAATTGCTCAAAAGTGACAAAACACATTTATAATGATGCAAAAGATTTCAGTGTCATTTTTTACGCTTTCCATTAGGCCTGCCAAATAATTAATTGCAATTAATATGTGTGTGCACTGTGTATATTTATTATGTATATACAATATACATACACATGCATGTTATATATATTTAAGAAAAAATGTCATATGTATATATAAAATATTATACACATATTACACATATAAATATTTTGAAAAAATATATATGTGTATGTGTGTGTATTTATATATACGAAATATATATGAAAACACAAACATGTATTTTGGATGTGAGTAATTGTAATTAATCATTTGACAGCTCTAATTTCTATTTATTAAATAATCCTAAAAAAAAATTTCCACAAAAATATTAAGCATCACAACAGTTTTAAACATAAATAATAACATGAAATGTTTTTGAGCACCAAATCAGTATATTAGTGATGATTTTTGAAGGATCATGTGGCACTGAAGACTGGAGTAATAAATCACATTAAAATATAATTTCTTTTTCACAATTCAGCATTACTGTTTTAAACGTATTTTTCAAACAAATGAAGCATTTAAAACATTATTCAAAAACGTTGGAACAGTAACACATTGGCTGATACTGGTTATTTAAAAAAAAAAAAAAAAAAAAATTAAAAACACACATAAAAAACACTGTTAATCTTCAGCAAAATTAATATCCGTTTTCATACTGTACATTAAACTGCCTAAATTGTAGCAGTTACATTTTTTACTTATTTTCTATTTATATAGACAAAGTAGCATAAATAGTATAAATCATAATATCGGCCATTTAATCGATTCTTGGAAAAAAAAAATTATTGTTATTATTGGAATTTTAATATCAGTGCATCCCTAATTATTAAAGATATTAAACTTCCACACTTTCCAGCCTATAGAATGTAGTCATTAGTTGACCGTAGTTTCCCGGTTTGATTGAGGCCTCTTTTCTTTCTTCTAGCTGAGTCAGAGTAAAAGAATATAGAATATTTCATGTAAGTATACATGAGAACATTGTCTAGTCATGCCCTTAATGCCAAAGTTAAATGTGCAGTGTACCGTGAAGCCATCATGACCCCCTAACCTTAAATTTGTGTTTTGTCCAGTGTCATCGCTGAAGCATTCTGGGAAAAGGCACTCCACCCCTTCATTCTAAGCCCCAGGAAAGAACCAGCGACATCAGAACCTCCTGGCATTCGCACATTGACAAATGCATGCTCTTCCCCAACTGGGTTTCACTATGTGAAACAAACTCTTCATCACATCTTGCACAGAGCAAGTTGTATTTATTAGGAAGTATATAAATATATACATATATATATATATATAAATATAGCTCTATGTCTATCTGTATAAACCCATTGTTATCACGTTGCCCATGAGAATGGCTTGTTTGTGCTTTCTTAAAAACCTTTATGAATTTGTGATTACTACTCTCCGAAACGAACGCACTGTGCATCTTCATGACGTCACTCAAATCGATCTATGCTGTAGCTATTTTTTCCCCACACAAGAAGCTTTTTTGTATAACTAGTGATGATTTTTTGTGTTTTAATGCATGGAGTGGCTCTATCCCTGGATGGGTGGAGAGGGCTCGTATTTGCTCTGCATGTGACATTCATTCCGAACTACTCGAGTGATGCCTGCTCCGTCGCTCCTTGTAGTCTTCTGATCATCAAACTGCTGCTTCTGCATCACACGCATCAGAACCACCATATATCAGGGACGTCTCGTAGAGCTCGCCGTTTGTCTGGGATTTCCGCTACTGTGTTCAGTTTAGCCCGTCGCTGTGACCGTTGTTTTAGCGCTTTGGTATCGCCTCTTAGTTTAGAGTATGTATCTCTCTGTATTTTTGGAGAGCATAAAGGGACTTTAATGGAACACGGATATATATTCCGTGCATCCATAAACCAGCTTAGCCAGCCATCTTTGAGTGCACACGTCTCTGTAAAAGTTACTTCAAAAGCTTTATTGAGTTCAGTTCTTGTGTATACTTGTGTGAAATAAATGAAACCAGTGCTCAGGGACTGTTGAGAGAGGAATGCGGTAGCAACGCTTGTGAACAAATGAGTGGAATTTACTTTGACACCACGAAGGTCAAATGTCAAAGATTAGCACAGGTCATAAAAACTTTATGGAACGACTGAGTGATGAAAACCAGGATTGTCCGTCTCTGCCGCATAAGAAAAAAAAGTGCTTTGGTAAATTATAATTAAGACATGAAAACATGAAATTAGGACAAACTAAGTCATAACTAGAAGATAAAAAGTCAAAAGTGTGTAATAAATAGTCGAAATGTAGGTAAAAAAATTATAATTATGCCATAAAAGCAAAAAAAGTCAAAATTAGGACAGAAGATGCAGTTATGACATACTAAGTCATCATGAGAAGTCAAAATTAGGACAAAAAGTCTAAATTATGACATACTAAGTCATAATTCTGAGAAAAATAGTTATGACAAGTCCAACTTGAAATAAAAAAAGTCATAATTATGCCAGAAAAACTCCATAAATACCATAAAAAAAACGACATAAAGAGGTAGACATACCAAGTCATAAATAAGTCATATGAAAAGTCAAAATTGAGGTTATAATTGACAAAAGGTCTAAATTCTGACATACTAAGTCATATTTGTGAGAAAAGTTGAAATTGACAAAGTTGAAATTGACAGTCAAAATTATGACAAAAAGTAAACATTTAGATTAAAAAAGTCATAATTATCCCATAAAAACATAAATTATGAAAAAAGGGTAGAAATTGACATACTAAGTCATAAATCATATACTGTAGATAAAACGTCAAAATTATGACATTAAAACATCAAAATTCTGACAAGTTATAATTTACCTAAAGTCTAAATTATGACAAACTAAGTTATAATTTGAAAGAAAGTTTAGATTATGACAAAGTTGAAATTGACAGTCAAAATTATGACAAAAACATAAATTACATAAAAACTGACATAAGTCATATAGTTAAATTGTCAAAATTATGAGATAAAAAATCGAAATTATGAGAAGGTATAACTGACAAAAAGTCTAAATTATGGCATACTAAATCATAATTTTGAGGAAAAAAAGTTTAAATTATGACAAAGTTGAAACTGGTAGTCAAAATTATGACAAAAAGTCAAAACAGAGATGAAAAACGTCATAATTATCCCATAAAAACTCATAACATAAAAAACTTAAATGACAAAAAGGTAGAAATTGACATGAAGTCATGAATAAGTCCCAATTATGAGATTTAAAAAAAAATCAAAATTATTCAAAGTTAAAATAGACAAAACTAAATTATGACATACTAAATCATAATTTGACAAAAAGTCAAAATTGAGATAAAAAGGCATAATTATCCCATAAAAACTCATAAACAAATTACATAAAAGGGTAGAAATTGATCATGAGTAAGTCATATAGATAAAATGTCAAAATCACAAGAAAAAAAAGTTATAATTGACAACAGGTCTAAATTATGGCTTACTAAGTCATAATTATAGGCAAAAAAGTTCAAATTATGACAAAGTAGAAACTGACAGTCAAAATTATGACAAAAAAGTCAAAAAAAAAAAAAAATCAAGAGATAAAAGATAAAAGATAAAAAAAATCATAATTATCCCATAAAACTCATAAAAACATAAATGACATAAAAGAGCAGAAACTGGCAAGCTAAATGGTCATAAATAAATCATGTAGATAAAAACTCAGAATTATGAGAAAAAAGTCAAAATTATAAGGTTATAATTGATAGAAAGTCTAAATTATGACATTAAATTAAGTCATAATTATAAGAAAAAATGTTCAAAACTCAAACTAAGTTGAGATTGATAGTCAAAATTATGACAGTTGAAATTGACAGTCAAAATTATGACAAAAAGTCAAAAGTGAGATGAAAAAGTCATAAATACCCCATAAAAACTCAATAATATCATAAAAAAAACAAATGACATAAAAAGTAGAAATTGATAAATAAATCATAGATAAAGTCACAATTACGAGATAAAAATAAAAAACATAAAAAATTATGAGAAGTTATAATTGACAAAAAAGTCTAAATTATGACATAATTATAAGAAAATAGTTCAGATTATTACAAAGATGAAACTGACAGTCAAACTTATGAGAAAAAATTCATGACTGATAAATTTTATCTCAAAAGTTAGACTTTTTATCATAATTATGACTAAGCATATCATAGATTCCACTTTTTACGTCACAATCATGATTGACAAAAGCAGGATTTTTTTCTTGTGTGACAGTGTTGCGTATCAGACGTGAAAAAGCGGTGTTAAGAAAAGGACATGATTAGAGTCTAAAGCTTTATTGTCGTGAGGAAGACAGTTTGACTTACTGTACTTGAATCAGAAGGAATTCAGGTTCAATAATTACATTTATCTAATGATTATAAGTACGTACTTGTGTTACACTCGTGATTTGTTCTTCGTTAGTTTGGTTTTGAAATAAGAAATGGGTTTTAAATAAGGAATAATAATATCCATTATTTAAAAAAAGTTTTGTTTATGACTGCTAACATTTGAATGTTAAATTAGATACTGTAAATCCATTGAGCAGTTTGAAGTGAGTTTTGATGTAGAATATTAAGATTCTTTAATATTTATGAGGGTCATTTGATCGAATGATTCATTCACTGTTTATTACTTTTCTAAAATGCTTGTAATTCTGCATTAGGGAGTCTTTCGAATGGCTACAGTACGAACAAGTGAGGTCTCATTGGAAAAAAGTGTCGCTTCTGTTATAGTGAAAGCAATCATACAGTATATTTGCTTTTCAAATCAGATTTTACATGATCATAATGCTTGTTCTGTGTTGAAGGAAAGAATATTCAGTGTAGTTGGGAAAATATTGTCATTGCTTAAATTTGCAGCTTGGACGACAACGTACGAAAACTCTCAGATGGCAAGTTTGAACGTTTGATTATGTTCCAACATTTGCTACAAATATGAATGCAATCTTCTGATGTAGGTGTGTGCCTAGATGTACTGTATAAAGTGCTGTATAAAATAAAATATTCTTCAGCCCTTAGATAGGAGTTTTAGTATGTGACTTAGTCGGAATGCAGTCTTTATTTACCTGTGATCTTTGGAAAAAAAAAATATTGTTCTGCCTTTAAAAGTTGTGCCAAACTGTTTGCCAACCTGTAGTGTGTCCTTTAGGTATTCGTTCTGTGTATTTGTGCGTGTTAAACCACAATTTATTGATTATGAATTTACCGAAGCAGTCCACCGAGAGGATAACTAATAACGGGGTGCCTTAAATGGTTGAAACACAATACAGTTTAAGCGGAAGGAACCCTGCTTGAAATCAATTTCAAGCATCATTGCGAATTTATATGTTACAGATGGGCCTCCAACGGAGGACCTCCTATGTCCTCAAAGTTAGACGAATAGACAATATTTCAGAAACGAAATCTGTACCATCAGGTTTTCATTTCTTTGGCAACTCTTTGGTGATTTTATTGTGTTCAAACACCCAAACTGTCAGTTGAAGCTACAAACGTTGTTTAATTATTTCATTTGATGGTTTTGCTGCTGTATACAATCACTGATTGCAATGGTTTACGTCCATATTTGCGTTTACGTCTCCCCTATGTCTTTTTGTATACTATTAAAGGGTAAAATATATGGACAATGAGTGTTGTGTGTGTGTGTGTGTCCAGAGAATATATCACAGCTACATTAGGGCTGTCATCAAGGGGATCCTGTGATGACGGGGCCACCCATACAATTTTAAAGTGAATTATGGCAGCCCTGATTGAGTTACAGAATCAGCGTTTGAGTTATTTACCTTTATGTCATGAACAACCATGAAAATTGTACCTTTCCTAACTCCTTAATCTCAGGTCATTCCAAGTGCATATGACTTGCTGTGTTTAGCGTAGCAGAGAAGTAAAAGTTAGGCAGAAATGCTTGTACTGTGTGCAAAAAACGAGTTTTCGGATCCCAGCATGAAAACATTTAAAACATGAGACATTTTAAAGGGATAGTTCACCCAAAAAAGTTAAATTCTGTCATCATTTACTCGCTCTCAAGTTGTTCCAAACACAACCTACACAAAAGAATATTCTGAAGAATGTTTTAACCAAACAGTTGACGGTAGCTATTGATTCCATAGTATTGTTCTGTGTTCAACAAAAGCAAGACATTCATGCAGGTTTGGAACAATCTGAGAGAGAATAAATGATGACAATTTTCATTTTTAGGTGAACTGTCCCTTAACCCTCTGTGGTTGACAAACGCTGGCGCGTTTTGTGGCATTTCTTCCCGATAACGTCTAAAGGAACTTAAACTTTTTGAAGTGCAATACATTATTAGAATCTCTAAAGGGTCTACTTTTATTTGTATTTGTATATTAGCTGTATTCAGAGTGCGCTCAGAAAAATAATTCATTAGATGAACTCAATTTAATTGAGGGCAGGATTTCCATCCAATAAATATGTGTAACCCCAACTCATAAGAAACAAATTCATGCAATAAAATGTAATTAGGTTGGGCCAACTCAATTTGATCAAATATAGTTTCAATGAAATTGATACATTTATGAAGTGATTATTTTATGCTTGTTGAACTCAAACTAAAACATGGTAAACTGGTAAACAAATAACTTAGCAACCAACTTGTCAGGCATTAGCCATAAAATGGCTTTGTTATATCCATGGCATGCCCAAAGTAGTTGTTTATTTTATTATTAAAACAACTTTAACTCATGTTAGGAGGTCCTCAACCCAAGCACATGCTCTACACTTCACCAAAATGGTAACCCCCAAAAACACTAACATACCAGAAACTGTTTTAAGTACAAACATAAAAAAACATTAAACATGAACAAGTTTCCCAATTTTATCATCTTAATAAATAACATTTTATTTCAACATTTACTCTCCTTATCCAACCGTGTGCAAAGCATGATGGGAAGGGAAAATCCACTTCCTAGTTACACAAGTAAAATAATTAATGTACTCTCAACTCAAATTAATTAAGTAAAGTGGCTGTAAGTGGATTAACTTAATTTACTTATGTAAATTAAACAAGCATCAAAATCAATTTTTTGCCTCCTTAATTGAAACATGTTTTTTTCAAAATCAAAATATTGAGTTGAACCAAAACGCAACTGTTTCAAGTCAGTTTGACACAATGCAATTGTTTAAATGGGAAACCTAACACAACGGTGTTAAATGAAAATGATTATTTTAAATAAACTGAACAGTGTTGTAGAATCATTTTTTTGAGTGTGCTTCACTCTTAAAAATAAAGGTGCTTCACGACGCCATAGAAGAACCTTTTTGTCTAAATGGTTCTATAAAGAACCTTTAACATCTGAAGAACCTTTCTGTTTCACAAAAGGTTCTTTGTGTGGAAAGACAGTTCTTCAGATTATAAAAAGGTATGAAAGAGATGGTTCTTTAAAGAACATTTGACTGAAAGGTTCTTTGTGGAACCAAAAATGGTTCTTCATGGCATCACTGTGAAGTACCTTTTGAAGCACCTTTATTTTTAAGAGTGTAGTTGTCTAGTACATTTACTGAAATAAGGCTGTCCTGAGAATGTCCTGAAATTTCAAGGGACTTCAAAAAAAGACCTTGTAAAGCACTTTTAAAGGGAACCCCGGGTGTTAAGACTTATATGGTTTAAAATAATATAAATGATGTCTTTTATTAAAAAATCCACATTGTTTTATACATATTTTGGACTATGGGGGGCGCCATTATTTCGATGATGTCAAATTGTTGTGCTTGGTGTGCTACTATCGCTACCTGTTGCTATTTTTACCACAACACAAATTGGAAAATAAAATACTAATACCATACCACACTGTGCGACTTTTGGTTGTCATTTTCAGCTGAAGGGCAACAAGAGAAGTGATGTAAGTCTAAACCGTTTTCCTGCATATGTTCTCTCCACTTTAGCTCAGATGTCTTTGAGGCTTTTAGTAGACTACAGCTATTGAAAGAGCTTACAAACGGCAGAGACAAGAAACGCTAGATGCCATCTTGGCAGGATATAAACATGCTGATGCTTGTCATGACGCCGCAGACACTGAAGGAATTTCTCTGTGTGGATTTCACTCAATGTCCAGTGGCTTTTATACTCTTTGTAGGGAAAAATTGATGGTACCCCATTTGGTTTAAGTCTAGGCTTATATCCATCACCACTTGTAAGCTCCTTCAGTAGCTGTGGTCATTGTATAAGTATTTTATTTTCAAGTTGTGTTGTGATAAAAACAGCAACAGGCAGCGCTGCTGCACAGAGCGAACTCACTATACACTGTAAAAAATAAAAAACACAATTTGTTGAGTCAGCTTAAAATAATGTGTTACCTTGCTGCCTTAAAATTTTAAGTTCAGTCAACTAAAATAAGTTTATTCAACTTGAAATGTTAAGTTGTACTAAGTAACAACTTAGATATTTGTGTTTGCTAAACTTAACAGATGGGTAAGTAACCCAGCTGCCTTAAAATTTTAAGTTGATTCAACTCAAATATCTAAGTTGTTACTTAGTATAATTTAACATTTCAAGTTGAATAAACTTTTTTTGAGTTGACTGAAGTTAAAATTTTAAGGCAGCCAGGTTACAAATTATTTTAAGTTGACTCAACAAATTGTTTTTTACAGTGTAGAGCAGATACTTTCACTTGCTGATGAGTGTCGGTCACTAAACAGTACTGTGAGATCCAGTGTGAAACGCTTGAATTCAGTAAAGAACACAAATGACTCGGTTTATAGCCAGATGAAACAGCACTGACAAACAGGAGAAAGACCGTACGCAATGATACAGTCAGAAGGATTTTTAATCTACAAATCGCCATCATTTTCCATAGATTTAGCACTAACTACACAGGTATTGTGTCAGAAATATGGGTATATTTGTGTCGAATTTTATTATATCATTAGACATGTATTAAATGTATTGAAGAAGGAGTAGTGGAATATAATTACAGCTTTTTTATGATTAAACTATAGCGTTTATGCATTTATACTAAATGTATTTAGACTACTGTTTTTCATACAAATACCTAGGAACCCTATTACATTTTTTACCATGGTATTGAGGTGCTATATTTGTGATTTTAACTGTTATTATCATGATCTATGGATGATACTATGAAAAAGCAATGGTTAATTTAAAAAAATAAAAATAAAATAAATACTCAGAATAATTAAATTTCACTATATAAAAATGAGGTTGCTACAATTTTTACAGATATTACTGATTTTGATATTGGACATAAATCTACATCCTAACTCAAACTACTATCAAATGTGTATTTCTAAGAGACAAAAAAAGTAATATTATGAGGGAACACAAACGTGTTTCTTGATTTGAAACAATATTACTCATTAAAACAAGCAGATCTAAGAAATTATTTTTTTCTATTAAGATATTTATTTTGTTAAAAGACTGGAAAAAGTGTAAAGAATTCAAAAAACATGAAGGGTTTGTCATGTTCTTACCATGAACAATAGTTTAAAGCCACAACTAACCATCTGGTTTTTACAACTTTCTCATTGTAGCAAAAATCTGCCTTTAAACTTGAAAGAAAATAATTGACATTTATTGTGAAAATTATTGATATTGACTGATATGAAAAAAATTATCGTGACAATTTTTTGGCCATATCGCCCAGCCCTTTTTTTCTACAACATATTTGGGTAAGAGACATCATTTACATTATATTAAGCCATACGAGTCTGAATACCCAGGCTTCCCTTTAAGGCAAGTCCATGAACTTGGCGACCATCTTTGTAATGTCCCCAGGCAGCTAGTTATGCAAGTCCAGCTGCTGCATCTATAAATTGTTTCTTTAGCTCAAATCAAACTAAACTTAAAAATTTCAGGCCTATTATTTAGCGCTATTACAGCTATGTGTAATAAGGTGATGTACGGAGCCCCACCATTCATTAATTAATTCCTAAGATTTATTAATTAGTTCCCTCATCTTAAGTAAATCATGGCCATGTTGTATTAATTTGTTCCCCCAATTTATTAATTTGAGCCCTTGTTTTAGTTAAACGTAGTTAACTTTAACTCAATTAAAATGAGGGAACAAATTAAGTGAAGAAATAAATCCTTAATTCAAGGCCATAATAACTTCTTATTGTCCAGGTCTCCATAGTTTTAACTTCTTCTATAAAACTGCAACTGTGGACATATATTAAAAAGCCAACCATATTCTGCTAATGTATGATGATATGTAACAGTAGCCCCCAAAAAGACAAAGTCACAATGAATTGGAAGTAACTGCATTCACATTATGTCGTCACTACTGTAAGGACAGCTGTAATTACTGAGATGACAACATGTGACATTCTACACTGTGACATTGTCCACATGTTGTTTCTATTAACAAATACTAAAACATTAACATCCTTGTACAATCGGGAATGTTTTGAGAGCTACGACTTCGACCACATGACCACTGCACATTCATTTATTTACCACTTAGGCATTCCGAGTCTTATATCGACAGCTCAGAGTGAAATTCATACGACCGCACTCATTCAAATGTGTTAAAGATCGTATGTATTTTATGAAGTGGCAGATTCATAGGAATTTTTATGAAGGACCACCCTTAACCCGACCTCTAAATGGCTGTGGCTATAAGGGATACAGCTACATCTCGCCATGAAATAATAAATTAAATTTGCTCCCTATCAGATTGTGTTTATTAAAGGAACCCCAGGTTTTAAGACTTGTATGGCTTAATATAATGTAAATGATGTCTCCTATTGAAATATGTAGTAGATTTATGTTATTTCAAAAAGTTTGAACTATGGGGGGTGCCATTATTTTAATGACGTCACATAGTTACACAATGGTTTCTATTTTTACCTCAAAATGTAAAATTTTATGCAAGACAAAAGGCGTTTCCAGCGATTGGGTAGAAAAAAATAACCCAGCTTTAAAAATGACCCAGCAACTTAGTTACAGGAAAAACTACCCATTACCTGAGTTAAAAATATTAAAAATAATCCAATAAAATGACCCAACAAGTTGAACCCAGCATCTGAGATAAAAATAAACCAGCACCTGGGTAAAAATATTATAAATAACCCAATAAAATGACCCAAAGGGCTGAACCCAACATTTGCGTTTAAAAAAAAATAACACAGCATTTTTTAGATTGTAGGAAAGCAGTGAAAACTTAGGCTATGTTCACACTTGGCGTCTTTTTGACAAGAAAAAGTTGACAGCGGCGCTTTTTTAGTAAAAAAAATCTGGCAGCGTTGCAGCCGAGGGCGTTTTTTGTTGCTATAGCAACAGCTGCAGTCGTATGAATCTCGAGAAAAGAGGAAGCCCGCTCTTGCGCTGGTGTTTTATTTTTTATTTTTTAGCATTTTTGCCCTTTACTTGATAGGGCAGTATTTAGACAGGAAGCAAAGTGGGAGAGAGAGAAAGAGAGAGAGAGAGTGGGATGGGATCGGGAAGGATCTGCAAGCCGAGACTGGAAAAAGGGACGCCCGAAGCGCAACGGCGTTCATGTTAACTTCAAAAAACGACACGCGGCTCCAATAGCCTTGTGGGCAGCGCGTCGGTTTTTGAAGTTAACAGGGTGGAAAATGTCGGTTAACAACAATAAAATAAAAGTGCACAGCAATTAAAATAAAAATAAACCGGCACCGTCTCCATTTTTTCTTGTTGTTCTTGTTGTTATGGAAACGTCAGTTCTAGCTACTCACTTGTCATTGGTCAGCTGTCAAAAAGGCGCTCGACGTAGGGCGTTTCTTTCAGAAAAGTTTAACTTTTTTTCAACTTGAAAAGACACTCTGAGCTGCAGAAAAAGACGCCGGCGGTGGCGTTTAAAAAAAGCGCTCATGACTTTTTTGAAAACACGGTTTACTCCATAGGATTATAATGTAAAACAGACGCTGGCAGTTGGAAACATCGCTTCTCTTGTTGTCCTTTAACTGAAAATTACAACCAAAAGCCGCACAATGTGGTCATCGTACCAGTATTTTATTTTCTGAGTTGTGTTGTGGTAAAAATAGCAACAGGTAGCACCAGTAGCCTACAGAGTGCAACCATTTGACGTCATCGAAATAACGGCGCCCCCCACAGTCCAAAAGAGTTTAACTAATTATTCAAACAAAGAAAAAAACGTAGGTTGGACTTGATTGATTGTTAAGTGGGTTTTACTTAAAAAAAAAAATAAAGGCAAATGATTGCGAGCTTGCAGGGGCAGGGTTTAAATAAGCAGACTAATGATTGGAGAAGTCCTGCCTGCACCACCAAAGAAGAGACTGTCCTTTTCACTAAAAGGTCCATTTATGACATTTTAATTGAAATAACTAAAAAATAAATACATTTATAAAACATACGAGGATGGATCGTTCACAATAAGATGTACAACATGCATTTAGAAAAAAGATACGGTGATATTTAATTGAAGCCGACTTTAAGGAAGACTTTAAGGATCGTGAATGAGACATGATGTCTCTGTCTGACAAGCAAGCCTTATACCCGTAACCAACTGTCTCTAGGACCCGTGCGGAGCTGCTGTCGGAGCGCTGGCCTCTGCAGTCAGTGTGAGCGGAGCATCTGGAGGAGCGCTGGCCGGCTGGGGAGGTGGTGGAGGACGGGGAGAGCGAAGCAGAAGGAGGATCCGGGAGTCAGCGAAAACAAAAAAAGGGGTCAGGCCTGGAACTTGGCGAAGCGGGTAAATAACACTGCGATCCACTTGTCTAGAATCTTAAGCCGCCATCGAAATAAGTCTCTGCCGTGGGGCTGGCCGTTTTTCGGGGCGATACGGAGGGGGGCGGCTCGATGTGGCCAGTGGTTTTTCCTGCTCTTACAGATGTGCGACTTAATACACCGCGATATGAGCTTCAACTTGATGACCGTTCATTTGTAACCCCTCGAAAGCGTAGCGTCAATCCACTCTGTTTGAAACAATGGCTGTGTTTCAAAACCTAACGAGCTCCCTACCTAGACAGCATTTTTTGATAATCATTCTGTTCCGCACGCGCTTATGATGCCCCAAAATTAGCAAAAGACACGCTTAAGATGCCCCAAAGTACTGTCTAGGTAGGCAGCTCACCTTGGTTTTGAAAGGGTCTTATTTTAAGCCGCCGTGGCCTGTTGGAAATGACATGTCATGTATAAGAGCCGAATAATCCGAGGAAGCGGATGATTAAAAGAGCTTTTTATGCAGCTATAGATTATGACAGACACGTGATCAATCAACACCTTGTGATTGGGTACCTGTGACACATCTCACCGGTTATTGAATATTAATGACTCTGCTCGTTACCCTTGTATTAATGTACTGTGGAGACCGGAGTTTACTAAAATACCATGCCACTGTAAAATAGTAATAAATGAATACGGGATGTCCAGTTTTGAGTTTTCCTTTATTTGAATGAAAATTGCAATATGAAGTTACCTCAGTTTTATTTTAGTCACTCTAATGTATGTGTGGGATTTGGGTAGAAACTACTGTATGGTTACCACTCTGATTTATTTGTAATTTTTTGATAAGAGTTAGGGATAGTTCACCCAAAAATTAAAATACTGTCATTTACTCACCCTTATGTGATTCACAACCAGTGCCACTATAAGACACATGTGACCCTGGACCACAAAAGCAGTCTTAAGTCGCTGGGGTATATTTGTAGCAATAGCCAAAAATATGTTGTATGGCTCAAAATTATTGATTTTTCTTTTATGCCAAAAAATCATTAAGAAATTAGGTAAAGATCAATGTTCCATGAAGATATTTTGTAAAATACCTATTGTAAATATATCAAAACTTGATTTTTGATTAGTAATATGCATTGCCAAGTGCTTCATTTGGACAACTTTAAAGGCGATTTTCTCAATATTTAGATTTTTTTGCACCCTCAGATTCCATATATTGACATAGTTGTATCTCGGCCAAATATTGTTCTACATCAGTGGAAAGCTTATTTATTCAGCTTTCAGATGATGTCTAAATCTCAATTTCGAAAAATTGACCCTTATGACTGGTTTTGTGGTCCTGGGTCACATATTTTCATCTGAAGCCATATAGGTTTCTACGAACAGACTCATACTTTCAAATCTAATTTGTATATATAATCTTAATAGATTACAATGACATTTAGATCTCTTCATAGATGGCATATTTGAATAAATACATAGGCCCTAAATACGTAATTGAGATTTCAAAGTCAACTATTTAAATTTTGGTCTGGGTCACAAAGAAAGTTATCATATGATTTCAGAAGTCATTTGGATGACTTTTATGAGCTTTTTGGAGCTTCAGAGCCTGTGGTCACCATTTACTTTCATCGTCTGGAAAAGAGCGGCATGGACATTCTGCTAAACCTCTTCTTTTGTTTTCCTTTGGAAGAAAGGAAGTTGTATGAGTTTGGAATGACGTTACAGTAAGTAGAGTATTAATCTACAGAAGACAGAGTATTAATTTTTTTGGTGAACTATTCCTTTAACGATAGACTCGCCTAATTTATTGACCTCCAAATCTAATTTCATGGGACTTTGGTGTCCTACTTGTAGAGAAAGCACATTGAAGCACACATACATGGGAGGGAAGAATAAAATGCACAGATCCCTTTAAAACTGCTCTGAGGAAGAAAATAGGAAATACCATAAAGCGAAGAGTTCATATTTCACCCTAGAGAAGGGTTTTCGTGTAGCAGTCGGAGAATGCGTACATTTTGAGTCAAGTCATCAATACGTTATTTTCTGGTGTAGTAGACTGAAAAATTAAGCATAATTATGGTTGATTTCTCATGCACAACCTGAATGTGACGTCTTATTTGCATACACGTCCGTCCGTATGGCTATATAAGTTTTGAAAGCACCTAATTTCTCATATTATTCTGATCTTCTGAATGTGTCTTTTTATTCTGGATGTTGTATTCGAGTGCTGTTTCTTCTGATTATGGTGTTCCTTTCCACAGGGGATCCTAAAGAAGGAGGGTCATCATTTTTTTCCTTTTTTGTTCTTTTGTTTTGATCTTTTTCGACTTTTGCATTGTATTCAACAGTCACTCATTTGGCGATGCCGTCCAACGCAGTCACCACCGCCGCCGCATTCAAGAGCTCCGACTTCAACTGTGACACGAACGGAAATCAAATGGTAAGAGGTTAATGAGTCCCTGGACATTTTTATGTTCGGCCTGCTGTGGGCCGACTGAAATAAGGCTAGTTACCACATCTGTCACTGAAGTGTCTTGTGTTTCGAAAAGCCTTACTCCAACACTGTATATGCAAAAAGCTTTGAAAAGAAAAGACAATGTGTCTTGACGCTAGAACCTTAAAAAAAAAGTCACTATATTTAAGCATAATATTGCACATGGTTGTTGCAATGATTTCTAAAAAGTGGTGGCAACATGTTTTAAATCCTCATGCAGAATGGAATCCTTAAATTAATATTCATGATTTTTAATGTTAACTCTGTGGCTTAAAGGTGCGTTCACGCTATGTCGGGATTACCGTAATTATGAGATTCCAACTTGTCCTTCTTGTCTTTGTAGAACTCATAAATAATAACGCTGGCGCCGATACCCCCAATACCGCAGCGTGTTCGAGTCCCAACTTGCAGCCTGTCCACTCTCTCTCTCCCCACTTTGTTTCCTGTCTATATATTCTGTCCTATTCTTATAAAAGGCAAAAATGCCAAAATACATATTTCAAAGAAATCATAATTGATGTAAACTCAAAATTTTCTGAGATCTTCTAATTTGTGCCGCCTGACTGCAGCAGTGTCATGTGGAAACACTCAAAGTGGCTATTTAATATCATATAATATCCTATTTAATTATAATCCTGTTATAGACAATTGTTAATGTCTTATTAGTGCATGAATATTATAATTTTCTGAAAATAATTGAAGACATACAGTACAGTTTAATGTAGCTAGCACAAACTGAACAATTAGCTGATGTAAGGCTAAATAAAAGTTTATTTGATAAGGTATTTTAATAATGACCTTTACTTGTGTTGTGGTTTTGTCCATTGATTTCTCAGATTAAACCGATTCATTTTGGCATTAGCATTGTTGCCATAATTCTGGGGATGTCAACATCTGAGTAGAATAGCCAGGTTGTCATCTAGTAATTATGGTAATTATGATGTGATGTGGTATAACATTTGGCCTGATTCATTCAACTGATAAACAGAGCTTTTTATTGATTATGTGTTCATTTGTTCATTTTGGCGTGTTCACACCAAATGCAAATTTAATTATTTGCGTGAGTAGATAACATACAAAGTCAATGCATAGTCGCACATTTTGCGTCATTCACGTCGCCCCCTGCGAATTCGCCTCTATTCAAGCTGAAAAATTTCAACTCGAACAGAAAATTCATGACACGTTCTTGTGCTAGCCAATCAGGGAAGAGCTTAGTGACACGTCTGGTTGTATCAGAAAATGGAAGATAGCATTACTGTAGCCTGAAATTTATAATATAGGTATCTGGAGCATAGAAAACAATTACAATCAGTTGTAGTGGTAGTTATATTTTATCAGCATGGCTACAGAGATGCTGCTATCAATAAAAAAATGTCAGTGTATATACAGTAGTAAAATGTAACACACACATTAATGAAGGATTAATAGGCTACTCATCCACCTCTGGATGGTGTTGTGAACCCAGACAAGTCGGCGTTTGGCTTTCCGGCGTATTTGGGACTTCCACAACAGGTACAAAGCAGCGAACGTAGTTATCTCCACCATGGTTGATGGGGTAATCTAGAGTAATCCCACGAGTAATCTAGAGTTAGTGACGCAGTGCGCATATTCGCTTTGCGTTTGGTGTGAACACACCATCAAATTTATGAATTCGTACAGAAAATAACTAACTCTGTGAATTAATGACATGTATAGTGTAGTGGGCGGGATGCTGCAGATTCTAGAGAGCATTTGATTGGGCAGAAAGTTTGATGAGCAGGGTGATGTCATCAAAATCGTTGATCCATATTGGCGGAAGTTTTAAATGTGAATTCTGTCGTTGTTTTGGAGCACACTAGCTTATGGATAATGTTAAGGCTAACATATTCATGAAAGCCAAAAATGTCCATTTTTTTACTTCATGGGGACTTTAAAACTGTCATTTTTGCACAATCAACTACAATTTTTTTCTTACCACTGCAGCCTACCAAAATAAATCCTTTAAATTATTATTGCAACCTGATCTCAAGTCGAAAATGTACCTGTGGGAACTTTTTCGCAACCTGCGAAATACGTACAGCCATGTACGTTTCATGACATATTCGATGTAAAATGTCCACTGAGTGGCACTAAAAGAGTATTCGTTTTTTTCCATGGAACAGATGAACATACATATGGTATGTTTTATGTGATGTTGGTTTTGTATGTGCCACCATAGTTCTGACTTGAAATAACGTTTTAAAATAACATACCATCTGCACTACACCTAAACCTACCAGATAGTATGAACAAAAGTGAATGTGATGTAAAAACGCAATTGCAAGCATGCCGTTTTAGCTTGTTTTTCAATCTTTAAGAAAGCAAAACATATGGAGCTGTAATCATAACTGCGTACGGAAATGATTACAAGTGCTCGCTGTTTTACTGCCATATTGGGGGACTGTAAGTTTTGAATGTGTATATCTTGTAAATGCGAATTTTGTCCTTGTTTAAAACAAACAAGCTTATAGATAACCTTAAGGTTAACATATTCATACTGAAACCCTGAACCTGTAATTTTTCCAAAATGAATCTTTATTGCTACCTGATCTCATGACGAAAACGTACTTGTGGGAACTTTTTCACAAGATGCCAAATACGTCCCACCATCAGTGTTGCCAAGTCTGCGGTTTTCCTGCGGAATTGGGCTACCTTAATACTGTTGCCACGGGTTGTTTTTCATGTCCGTGGGTTGAAACGACCCCAGTAACTTGCGAATGCGAATTTTACCAGGAGAACCCCACCAAAAAAATGTGTATTTTACCCCCCGGAATGTGATTTGGGCTAGTTTTGAGTAACAATTGGGAGGGTTTTGTAGTGAAAACCTGTCAACTCTGCCCGCCATGTAGGTTTTGTGACATATTCAATGCGAAATGTCCACTAAGTGTTGCTTAAAGTGTTAGTTTATTCCCCCAGAAACAGATGAACGTACATATGGTATGTTTTATGTGACGTTGGTTTTGCACGTGTCACTGCAGTTCTGAATTGAAATGCAGGTTGAGTGGCACTGTAACTCTAATGTAATGTTTTAAAATAACGTACCATCTGCGCTACACCTAAACCTATTTGATAATGTGAACAAAAGCGAATGTGACGTAAAAACGCAATTGCAAACATGCCGCTTTAGCTTGTTTTTCGATCTCTCATCTTTTAGCTCTTTCGTACCCAATGGATCCGCATCCTAAGTCCAGTTCTGTGTCAGCTGAGCTTTTGAACAAACCTGTTACGTCCGAAAAGCGAAACATATGGAGATCATAACTGAGTACGAAAATTATTACAATTGCTCACTGTTTTACCGCCTCTAGTGTTCATTTCTGTTGGAAACTGCAACATGTACGTATTTTGCGTCTTGCGTACATTTTCGTCATGAGATCATGTAGCACTTATTGTCCAAAAAATATAAACAAGGCAACATTTTCTAAAAGTTGACATTTCCATTTTCCAGATGTGATATGTTTTATGTCACAATTAAAGGGTTGGCTCACCCAAAAATTTAAATTCTGTCATCATTTCTTCATCCTCACTTCGATTCAAACCAGAAAGACTTTCTTTCTTCTGTGGAACATTAAAAGAAAATAGTTTGTAGGACCAAACCGTTTTGGTGACCAAATCAAAAACACATTTCTCAAAATATCTTCTTTCATGTTCCACAGAATAGCATTTTTGGGTGAGCTGTGCCTTTAAATCTCTCTTCAAATCCGTCAGTGCAATATTTCATTCAGTATATCATCATAATTTTTCATGATTCATTTCCACGCCGGTGACTTGCGGGGCTATCGGGTGTCAGCGTAGAGGCTCCGGTGAACATAATTAGTAAACACGAGTGAATTGTTATCAGAGATAGTGTCTGCTCTGTTTCGTATGAGCGTTTAGTGACGTGGGTGTTGGCTTGTGTAGGAGAGGCTGCCGTTCGCCTGATTTACAGGGGAATTCATTCTTCCCCGCCCCTGCACCCATGGACCCGTGCTACGCTCGTAGTCCTGTTGCTTGGCAACAGTTCTTGCCTTAAATAACCGGCTGCCGACAGAAATAGAGCAAAGATGTAGACGGTGTTACTGAGTTCACACAAGGCAATGTCGATTTCTGTGCACACCCTTTGTTTTTGTTTGTTTAGACATTTTGTTTGTTTATTTGTAACGTAATGAGAACATCATGTGAGGCTAGAAGGGTTAGTCAGAAAATATGTTGAAAGACCTTCAGAGAATCAAAGCACTGCTAACTCTGCGTAACTATGATTTTAAGTAAATAGATATATTGAAAAATAATACAAATAAATAAATAGGAGTCATGTTTTAAATCTAAATATATTTTAATATATTTACATGTATATTCTTAAAACTTGAGATGCTATTTGCTTATTTAGCTTCATATCAGCTTCATGATGCATTGATAATAAGAAATTCCAGTGGTGTCCCGCCATCTTTCGGCCATGCTGGACTTCTCAGTAGTCATGGCAGACAGGGACAGCATCCTCATTTGCATTCTGATTTAGAGCCGGTGGTTTCATTCAGCCCAGCCCTGAAGCTGCAGCGGCTACATTAGGATCATCTTTTCTCTCCAGTCCACCCTAGGGTGCTTGGCTGGACGAAGAGTGCCTATTGTTGAGGAGGGAAGACACGGTTGTGTTAAACAAAGAGAAAGTGAATGAGGGGAGAGAATGAACCACTGAATGTCTTTGTAACTGTGTCAGGAGAGCGCCCTGAGAGTTCGGGATCTCTCCACGGCTGTATCACCACGCACTTTATCTCGGCTAAAAGCAAGATGCCATTCAAACACTATCTTTTCTCATTATCTAAGTAACCTTGGCGTGAAAGATGGAGAGTGGTATTTAAAAAACTCATTCAGTTGATTCAGGTCTTTGTTGTCTACTGCAATGATTTGGTGTGGTTAAATTACTGTAAAAGTTAAGGATGAACTGATATTAAAATTCTGTCTAATACTGATAAGCTGATAATTATTTTCATGTTATGGCTGATAAAATTGAACAGTACTATTTTGTCTGCATGCATTAAAAATACTAAGGACACACAATGTCAGTTATCGGCTGATATTAAGATTTTTTTTAACAGTATTAATTTTAGGATTTTTGGATATTTACATTCCTGTTCAAAAGTTTGTGGGGTTGGTAAGTGGGTTTTGAAAGTCTTATGTTTGCCAAGGCTACATTTATTTGATTGAAAATACAGTAAATACACTTTTGCTGTATTTTGGATCAAATAAATACAGGCTTGGTGAGCAGAAGAGACTTCTTTAAAAACAAAAAATATTACTGCTCAAAAACTTTTAACTGGTAGTGTACAGTAGTCAGCATTTTAAGTGGATCAAAAAAGTTAATCAAACTTGTCCTAAAACAAGAATGGGTATTGTTTTGGTTTTGGGGCAACTTTTATGAAAGGTTTTGATCCACTTCAAATGTTGACTACTGTATATCACAATGTTATTGTCTTTAGTGTATTTTTGATCAAATAAATGAAGTCTTGGTAAGCATAAAAAACTTAAAACATAAAAGCATTAAAAAACATACAAATATTCCTATCAACACTCAGAACTTTTGAACTGTAGTGTAAATATTCAATAATTGTTCAGTCAACAATACCCAACAGTTGTACATTTTTAAAATGCTCATTATTAGCCAATAACTGATATGGTGATGCCATCACACCATTATGTTGTGTGTCCCTACTAAAGAACATGTCAAAAAAAATTATATATATGTATATATATATATATATATATATATATATTCTAATATGTTTGGAATTAATGAAACACTATGAAACATGAAAATTACAATATGAACTCAACATTTTTAAAAATATGTTTTCTTTATTATCCATTGATCTCAAAATGGCCAAATGCCCAGGAGCTTGACTACAAGCCAGTAAGGGCTTTGGTTAAGCAATGATAGTTAATGATGTTCATTTCTGTGTGTTTAGAATGAGACCTCCAGAATGGACACCGTGATTATTGATGAGATGCCTTCGCTCTGCACTCCTGTCCGCAAGGTTGGACGGCCTGGCCGCAAACGCAAGCACCTCCCCGTGAGTATCCTAGAGACCGAGCTCTCAACACTCAACCAAACCACAAAACACCCAACTTCCCTTGGGTTTCGGTTTATTTTCGTTTATCCACCAGGCGCTAGTCTTGGCAGTGGTTGGGAACGGGTAAACAGGCAAACATGTGGTTGCTGGTAATGACACAGGGGCACCAGACCCATTTGTTTATTTTTTTTTAATTTGCAATCAAACTTAAGATTCGCGCCTGGTGGAGAACCAAACAGACAAAGACTCCTATAGACTTGAAGAAGAGACCTGAGCCATATCTTGTAGGTGATCTCTTGACATGGGCTTAGCATAGCCCACTAATTAAAAAACGTTCACAACACCACCTCAGTGACCACTGTTAACACTTGACGAGTTTGGTGTTTTGGACACAAATTTGGCGTCTGATACAAATTTATGTAATCATAAAGAGTTTCTATTGTCGTAGAGGAAAATGTGAGTTTTTGATTGCTTAGTGTGACGTTCATTGACTGTGAATTAATGCGGCTGTGAATTAATCTTTGTGATGAACTTTAGAGGGTCTCCACAAATGTGGATTGCACTTCTACAGTGTGACAGCTCTTACAGCTTGTGTATAGTGAAGAACCAGTAGGACTCATGACATTTGAACAAGCAGTTTTCTATGACTGTATAAACCCTAGGCTGGATGATTGTATACTGTGCATTTTTCAGTAATACGTTTGTCTTTTTGTGGCTTGAAAATGTCTGTTTGGTTGCACTGTGTACTTACCTAAGAAGTACTGGGTTATATAAGGCAACTACATGGGTTAAGTAGGGTACTATGATTTCCACAACGTGGAAAACGTGGACGGAATCGTGGAATCCAGTCACAGAAATGGAATTTGCTGTATAATGCTGAATATCATGGAATTTGCCCAATTTGAGATCAATAAATCAAAAGTAGGTCAGTACACTTGAATCAAAACATGATTTAGACTAGTGTCTATGAATATTAAGCCAAAAAATAGGCTACTATTTAAATATAAGCCTCCATTTTCTGCATGTCTTTGTGTGAATGAATGGTGCAGACGCTCAGTTTCGTTACCACACACATACTGAAGCGCATGTGGCGCTTGCTGTCTTTTCAGCCTCAATATATGAGTACATGAACACATAAACATCATCTCTAAAACTGCTCCGAGAGTTACTTCATGAACATTTTTCCATTTCTTTTTAAAAAACTACCATATGATATATAAACAGAAACTTAAAGGTCTTCACAGCAACCTGTCAAAATAAAAGTTTGGTTTAACTTGAAGAAACTGTGACAGAAATATATTACTTAATGTGATGATAGTACTACTACTGCTACTACCACTACTACTACTAATAAAAATAAATTAATTCTTTATTAAAATCAATTAATTAGAGATGCTTTTTGATTATTAAAATGTAATGAAACTAATGGAAAATACAGAATCTGGAAAACTGAATTTGAATTAAAATTAAATGTATTTCATAGGGCCTTTTAATAAATTGCTGTTAAATTGTGTACATTTCGTGGTTTAAATTAATCAGATAGTTTTTTTTAATTCTTTTTATTTAACCATTAAAAGAGTCAAAAATAAAAATTGGAAAAAAATAAAACTTTTCCCCTACTACAATTCAACATGCCAATCATGCCTTAAACTTAGATTATGGCTGATCAGTGTTCCCAAGTCCGGAGTTTTCCCCGCTGAATTGGGCTACATTAACACTGTTTCCATGTCCGCGGGCTGAAGCGACCCCAATAACGTAATATGTAGTCCCTGGAATGCTAATTTTACCAGGGGAATCCCACCAAAAAAAAAGTGCATTTTACTCTCCGGAACGCGATTTTCAATGGAGGACCCCCAATAAAACACGATTGGGCTACTTCAAGGCTATTTTTGAGTAGCAGTTGGGCATGTTTTGTTGTGAAAACCTGGCATCCCAGACTTGGATGGCATCATTATTCAAATCAAGGATCTTGCTGCATTAAAACAACGATTCCACTACCTCTTTGTTGGCAAAGTTATGGAACCCACCCTTCAACACCACTGGCCAGTCTTGAAAAAGCATCTCAAACCAACTCTGCTGGAATCTCTGGCCTATCCAAAACTTACAGTACTGTCTTAGCCTTCGTTGATGGAGGATGTTTTCTCAATTTGAGCATCTTGACAGGTCATTACACTAATCCTCATCTGGTTTTTAAAGACAAAAAAATGCAGCAAGAGCCAATGCTGTGAGGTCTTTAAGTCATGAGTCTTTGATGTGTTTGCAGGAAAAAAAAAAAAAAAAAAAAAAAAAAAAAAAAAAAAAACCCCGCACAACTTCCCAGAACACAAACAAAGACAGTCGATAATGAAAAACAATGCCAACAACTTAGGACGAATTAATGTCCTAAAACAGGATCAAACTTTCATGCTCCAAATACTCATGGAAGCACTCACAGAAGTCAACAAGGATCCAAGCCAATCCATCATTGTAACAAAATTTGGACAAAAGGAGCCCAAACCATGAATATAATGTGGTCTCAGTATGGACTACAACAGGTCATTAGACACAGAGAAACTTTATACATGGCAGCCGGAATTCCTAAAGCTGCAAACTTCCACTTTATGTCAGGGATCTGCAAGAAATGGGACCCAGATGCAAATGAGCAGACAAGGGTATTGTATTAATTAGACAAAGACTAGAACAGCAGGGAGAAACAGTCCAAACAGAAGGGCAGGGTAGACGACAATACGGGTAGGGGTGGATGACCATGGAGACCGTCAGAGATGGCAATGAGCTTGGGAGAGGCAGCTCCAGAGGAAAGACTAGGCAGGAACACAGGAACCTGTAGCTTGATGTAGATCTCAGAAGAAGCACCAGTCTTGCTGCCAGGTAGAGGCTCACAGAACCAGAGGCCAGATACTTGAGAGTGAGCTGCAGTCAGGCAATAGGGGTCAGTGGCCAAGGAACTCTGGAAACAGGGCAGGATAGGACCAAACATGATAACAGACAAGACAAGACCCAAGACAAAACAAGACAACACAAACACAACTAGACAAACAAAATGCAAGAACAAATAAGAGAACAGAAACAGGCAAGAAATGATGGCTAACGAAACTAAAGTAAGAGGCGAGGAATATCCAAAACTAGCCAAATAAAATATAAAAGGTAATAGAGCTTAGAACCTAAAAAAGGAACTGGAACTGCAGAAATAAAGTGATAAAAAAAATACTAGATCAAAAGCAGAAAGTAACCTAGGCTATAATGCACCAAAATCAATTACTAAAGAAACACACTTAAAGAAAACCAAATAAAAACAAGGATACGAATTTGCAAGGTAAGAGATCAAAAAGAGCAAGATCAAAAGATTAACTTCAAAACCGACGACATAAAAACACCACAACGAACCAGCAGAGACACAAGGGAAAGGAACTCAATATATGGAGCAGCACACACAAGGACCAGGTGCAGACAATCAAGCAAACAACGGCTAAACAAGGGGGCGTGACCAGGGGAAACAAGGAGGTGGGACAAGAGGAGCACGTGGCAGACACAAACAGGGACAGAACCATGTGCTTAGACACAAAACAAACAGAGAAACATTGAACAAGCACAAGACAGTCAGGCCAAGATCCTGACACCTGGACCAATACCCAATGATCATAGACGACCATTGAAGAACGTCTTCAATGGTATAAAGCCCTATTTTGCCATCATTCTGAACACAACAAAACACCCTGTCAGTAGGATTATCATGACTTGTGGTCTCCATCATCCAAAGCACACTCAAGAGCTACTGAAACAAGCCAAGGAATATGTGTAACACATGGAGGACCTAACTATGAAATGCAGATGCTGCACCTACGCGAGAATGGAGGCAGTATTTTTGTTGACAGAACAAATCCCAGAAAGGTTGGATGAGTGGACTTTTATGAACACCTAC
Organism: Labeo rohita; assembly: GCF_022985175.1. NCBI lineage: Eukaryota > Metazoa > Chordata > Actinopteri > Cypriniformes > Cyprinidae > Labeo > Labeo rohita. The sequence continues at coordinate 24,221,158 of NC_066885.1, read as the reverse complement.
ACATTTTTCACTTTCTTGAGGATATACTCCTGGTGCTTGTCTTTAAAGACATTCACAGGCATTAGGACTGTGCCACGTTATCCATCCTGTCATCAATTATCTAACTCGCACTCTTTACACTCTACTTGGGTTATCTGTGGTGGGAAGCGCCAACGTGGGAGAATCTCCACCACCACTGGACACGTAGTTCAAAGACCTAAAGCAAATGAGAGATTTGAGAATCTTCCCACTGACTGACACACTGTAAGGTGACCCTTCAGTAATTGGAGAAAGCCTAGTGTATATCCTTTCAGGTGACCTGCACGAACACAATGACTGTGTCCCTATTCCTTTGTATGCAGAACAGTGACAGATTTTAGCAAGGACCTGGCTGAACTAAATGTTTTTGGTTACCCACATACCTTTGGAAGGGCGATCCAGCTTGCACAATCTATGGGTTATGACATACAGCACTGTCAGCAGCTAGGTCTATTGCAACTCAAGTTCTTTCCATCCATTGTCTTCTGGGATGAACAGAGAAACCTAAAGGCAAAATGGAATAAGAAAGACTACACTGAGTTATACAGACAAACTGACCTGTAATCTAACGCTAACAGGAGACATCTGCACCAACCTGGGGAAAAAAGCATGTGATTTACTCAAGAAACCTAGTAAGATGTAAGGAAGGTGGCATGCCATGGATGGAATTATGTCTGAGATGACTACCAAGAAGCCTGGAGGAAGAGAAGAAAATCACAGTTCTAACCTTTCTGAGTGGCACTGGCCTCATCCAAAATTGTGATTTTTGTCTCCTTCTCATCACTGCTGTCTGAACTTCCAGTGACCCAAGTACAACTACTAAGGTCCATCTACTATTACATCTGATCCTAATAAACTCACCACGTGTCCACAGAATACATGACTCAGGACTATTTAAGGTGGCCCAGCTTCAGCCCCAAACAAAGAAACATACTCCTGCTCTTCAAAACCCACAGCCATCACCTGAGCACACTGACACTCCAGAACCAGAGAAGCAAGAGGAACAGCTGGTCGAAAGGGTGGTCACCTCAACTGTACCTGCAAACGTCAAAGGAAGATGGACAAATGTAGAAATCACTCTAGTTCACTCTAATCCAGAATTAACTCATGCAGAATAATACAAGGCATACCTCGTCACATGTCGAGAAATGGCCATCCCAACGAGAACCTTTCAGGCATTCAAAAAAAGAGGCAGAGACTACATTAGGTACTGACTGGCATTGGCCTCATCCAAAATTGTGATTTCGTCTTCTCCTCACTGTTGTCTGAACTTCCAGTGACCCAAGTACAGCTACAACAGGTCCATCTCCTATCACACCTGATCCTAATAAACTCACCACTTGTCCACAGACTACATGACTCTGTACCATTCAAGGTGGCCCAGCTTCAGCCCCAAACAAAGAACCAGAGCAGCAAGAGGAACAGCTGATCGAAAGGTTGGACACCTCGACTGTACCTGCAAACGTCAAAGGAAGATGGACAGATGTGAAAATCAACTCATGCAGAAAGCATACCTTTTGTCGAGAGATGGGCAACCCAGCCACAACCTTTTAGGCATTCAAAAAAAGATGCAGATGATTGGGATGACTTTCCTACATGCACGCACAACTTCTCGCTCTTGTTCTTGGTGATGTCCTCCAAGGACAGTTTCATATATTCCACCAGCACCGTCATTTGAACCACTTTAGTTAAACAATGTAGGGCCGTTGTTAATGACGTCACGTGCTGTGGTGGAGTAATAACTTCTGCTGTTCAGCCTACAGAAATTTACTATTTCTGTTCCCTCCTACGTCATACTCTGGGTTCCCTTAGGCATTTATGCACATGCGCGCTATTCAAAAATGGCGCTTATAGAGAATGCACAATAATACAGTTTAAAATGCAGTAGAACTTAGGGGGGTTAAACAGGGAACCCATAAAGGGAATAGATATGAGATGGGAGGAAAAAATATATTTCAATGCTTTCTCTGGGGGCAGTTGTGGCCTAAAGGTTGCGGGTTGGAGTCTCAGGTCTGGCAGGGATTGTAGATGGGGGGAGTAAATGACCACTGCCCTCCTCCACCCTCAATACCACGACTGAGGTGAGACTCTGGGTGTGGGGTGTGTGTGTGTGTGTGTGTGTGCACTTGGATGGGTGAAATAAGAGCACAAATTCAGAATATGGATAACCATACTTGGCCACAAGTCACCTCTTTTCCTTCCTTTAACCTAACCTTTGTGGGGAACTTTTGGTTTGTATTTATTTTATTTTTCTACATTGATATGTACTCCCACTCCGACACCAACATCCTGCACCTAAACGCTAACCATCATGTTGAACTACATGTGCAATGTTCTTTCCTTACATGTTTAGCAAAGTTTGATGTTACTCAAGAACACCTGCTGTATTCTGTCAAATTATTTTCAAATCACTAAGTCCCACCCACCCAAAACACTAAGTCCCACCCACTGGAATATTTTCCAGAAGATTTATTTACCAGAAAAACTTAAATACACAAAACAATAAAAATAATTCTTTATAAAATCAGTTATTAAGAGATGCTTTTGATTATTACAATTTATTGAAACTTTTAAAATGGAATCCAGGAAATTAATGGAAAACAGAATCTGGAAAACTGGATTTGAAAAAAAAAATGTATTTCAATAGGCCTTAAAAATATGATTTTTGTAATAAACTGCTGTTAAATTGTGTACGTTTCATGATTTAAATTAATCAGATATGTTTTTTGTTTAATATTTTTTTATTTAACCATTAAAACAAAGTCTAGAAAAATTGAAAGGAAAAAATGGAATCCAGAAAAATTAAAATGGAAAAAATGGAATTTGGAAAAAATAAAACGGATTTCATAGGGTCCTAGTTAAGGTTAGTTTATAGATTCAGGGTTAAACTGTGTCAGAGCAAATTCATCTTGATAATGTCAGAAAACTTTGATAGAAAGGTATGTAATGGATTACAATCAACCAAAAATTCAATTTACATTACATATTTACACAACTACTTTGTTGACCAATTACCAAAGTATGCTTTTGTTCAGACTGTAGTGTAAAAAGGTTGCATTAGCAATTAAATTAAAAACACTTAAGCAAAACATGGTCAGGTCAAAGTGTCAAATCAAATTTTTCCCCAGATTTTTATCAGTTTTACTGGTACTCCACTCTATGAAGAATTTTTGGGTATAATATGTCACAATTGCTTTGTTTTGCTATCCTAACTTACATAAATGAACTATAGTGTCCTGCACCCACAAGTAAAAAAATATAAAAAATTACATGTAGTGTCTGAATAATTTTGACTGTAGTTATAACCCAGTTATTGAAATCGCTGTAATAAGTACTTAGTATGTACATGTGGAACAGGACTGTAATGTAAAGCGCTACCCTATGTTTCATGGACACCATTCATTCTTGAAGTGAACTTTTGCCTGTATGTTGATTAGATTCGCTGTTTTGGACTGGTATCCTAAACTTGAGAATACAAGTACAGAATGGTGCGTCTAGAGCTTTTCGTAAAGTTTTCAACTGACTTTGTCGACCCTGAATCGTGGCTTGAACATCTTGGCTACAGTATATCGTACTGGCATGCAGTATTGTACACATCGATCGTACAATGTGCCTTTGAATCTCCATGAACTTGAGAATGTGAGTACAAATTGACATGTCTGGTGCTTTCCATAAAATGTGTGACCAGCTTTGTCAGCGCTGAATTGTAACTGGATGTCATAGCTACAATTTATTGTATAGTTTGGTATGAAACACTGCACACATCACATCTGCCTTGTCTATACATAAGTCGTAGCAAGCTTCAGTGTTTGTGTTCTTGCTTGTTTTGCACCTTTCTGACAAACTGCTCAAGGCCATTGTTAGGGAGGAGGCCAATCGGGATATATTGTCCCCGGTCCTGGGAACCCACTATGGTCCTCTATAGATTAGCTTTCTCACTGGACCCTAGAGAGAACTCATAAAACCTTTGTCTTGGGCCCTGTAAATTTTAGAGAGTGAATGTAGGGAGTAAGTCAGTTCTTTTCCACGTCCAGTCCCTGGTAAACGTCCCCCTCTTCTCCGGAGCCAGTATTCCTGTTTTCTGAAAATAATCCGCGCTCTTGCATAATTAATCCAGTGAGGGCATGTCAGGGCATGTGGATGTTCGGTTGCCCCACATCCTCTCCTGCCTTCCCCTGAGGACTTTCTGATTGTATTATCCTCCTATCCCATTCCTTCAACAGGTAATTGCGGTCCTATGAGGAGAGTGATGTCTTACTCTGTGAAATGTAAGCCATGTGAAGACAGATAGAATAATGTTTGAGTCATCTCTCATAAAGGTGCTGACTGTTGATGTGGAGCACTCTATGTTTGACTGCCTCGCTGAAATGTCTTGGAATTGTGAAGCCGTCTGGGGACGGCAAGGCTCTAAGTGACGCATCAAGAGTGATGACCGGAACTTTGAAATTCGTCTCCATTTTTCATCTTGAATGGCATTGTTTTCTACAGTGCTATTTTTAGACACGGAAGTTACAGACAACCCCCCCTCCAACCCTGATTTCCAAACTTTGGTGCTGCAGATACACATGGGAGGATTTGTTTCTAGGTCACATAAGGAAGGTGCTAATATCAAAGCATACCACATTGTTTTGATCGCTGGACTGCAGCCAGTGCCATTGTTTTATGGTCTTCCGGGCATTTCTGTATTCAACTGAGCTTAAGGCTAGATTTTTGTGTTTTCTGAAGACAGTATGAATTTCCATACAGAATGTGACATTGCAGTGCTTAGGTGAGGTGAGTGGATGCTATGTGGTTGATAGTGGGTTGCTATAATGTTCTTAAAGGGATAATTTGTCCACAAATTAAAATTCTGTCAACTAATACTCACCCTCATGTCGTTCCAAAACTATATGACTTTCTTACTTTTGTGGAATGTTCAGTGTTTTTTAAACAATGGGTGCCAAAACTGTTTGGTTACCAACATTCTTCAAAATACCTTCTTTTATGTTCCATAGAATAAAGAAGCTCATACAGGTTTATGTAAATGACAGATTCTTCATTTTTGGGCAAACTATCTCTTTAAAGGGGACATCGGATGCCCATTTTCCACAAGTTGGTATGATTCCTTAGAGTCTTCATAAAATGTCTTCAACATACTTTTGGTTAAAATTCCTCAATGGTCATGTAAAAGAACACCCTTTTTAACTTGTTAAACACAGCGACTTGTTTTGGTGCATGGCTCTTTAAATGCTAATGAGCTACTGCTCACCCCATCCCTCTCTTCCATTTTTTTGTGTATTTGGTGGCGCATTACCATCAAAAACAAAACGAATCCATTGTGTCCTCAGTGGCTCTGACGTCCGACTCTTATGTTCACTTTTAAATCCAAATACAAAACACCTGCATTGCTTATGAGACACTGTTGTCGCGACAGCTGCTCGAGTGCTGAGGAAATGGTGGACAACTGGCTGAGGGCGGGAATATGCTGATACGGGACAGTCCGTCAACAGTCAGGGGTGGGGGTATGATGTCATACTGCTCAGAAAAACAAAACGGCTTGATAATTGACCCTTCGCAAACAGCTTGATTGACAGGCGATCTGACCAATCATAGTGCTGAATCCTCCGTTTTGTCCGATAAACAAATCAGACAGATGAGTAGATATATTACAGTGGACTTAAACTAAAATTGCGCATAATGTATTGACGCCTTTTCACGGTTGAAATAAAATACATTCTGATGTTCATTCATGTTTTAAGTAAAGAGGAAAAGACGATCAGTTCACGTGTCGATTAAGGCAATACAGCGATCTGCCATGACACATTAAAAAGCCACATAACAGTATTTATTGTTTGAATTTTTTAAACAAATGACAACATTTTAAAGCTGAGACCTTGTTTCATACCAGAAGTAACCTGCTCTGTCTTGTTTGTTGGTGTGTTGTCAGTTATTTTTGCTCCACAATGTATTTTTCATTGTGTGAGAATGTTATGTGTAGTGTCAGAGCGGCATTGTTTGTTGGACATAGCAACAGTAACTAAGGAGGGTAGGTTTTTGCCAAAGGTCATTTGAGACTGTTATCAACAGTATCAATTCCCTGCCCCTTCACTATTGCATGTGAGTGTTTTAACATCATGATTAAAATAAAACGGTAATTTCCAGACAAAGCATCATGAAGCAATTTACTTACAGTTTGTGATGCAGCTGCAGTCAGATCTAGTACCACTTTGTCTTTCAACAAATGTTTCTTTGTGAACTCTACATGACACTGTGCCTTGTTTACAAAACAACATACTCCGAACAATCCTTTGACATGGATGCCATTAAAAGTAAACTAAATGCTGGGATCCTTCTGATATCTGTACAAAGACACGAACAAATTATTTAAACCCGTCAAAGATTAGACAAAATAGCAGCAGTGATTGAAATTTCTATTTGCTTTTGATGAAACATGACACTTGCATTCAGCGATTCAAGTGTCAGCCGTTGAACGCCAGTGGGCGGGTCCTATGGTGAGAAGATGAGTATTCGTCTATAGGCACGCTTCCATTACAGATTTGCGCAAAACTTTTTGTGATACTGTATAAATGTCGATAAAAAAGTATCATGAAATGACGGTGATTCCATTAACCGATTTTATGCAAATAAAAGATCATTTTTTCCTCTCGCGATAAGTCATAGCAACATATTTTGATAGATTTTGACTAAGTTTAATCGAAGGAGGCACATGGATGTATCTGTACAGAAGGAACGCAGAGAGCCGCTTCAAACGTGCGCAGCGCGGCTGGCGTAAACACACGAATTGACTAGTAGCGATCTGAGCCACAGATATGTGCAGTGTAAATGGTCTAAGCATTAATGCCAGGGAAAGCCCCTTGTACTTGAGAGTGGGCACATATGAAGTGTTTCTTGAAGGTTATAGTACATTGAAGAATGATCATATGACTTTTTACATACGCCATCTGACCTGTAAATGCGAGAAAAAAGTTTCCATTACAGTTTTGTGAAATATTCCTTTTCATAATTGCTTGAAAACCACCTCATGTGAGAGTAAAATTTTTTTGGTGATATATGGGAGTTTTTGTGCAATTTTCCATTAGGCGTATTTTCAATTCAATTTGCACAATTTGTAGGGTAATGGAAACGCCACTACTGTCTTGCACTGTTTATGCAAACGACTGCGCCCGGGTGGCATTACCTCACTCCTTAGATCCAAACAAGCTGTTTTCTGAGGGTTATTACATAAATGCTTTTTTATTGATGATGAGGACATTTTAAGTTAAAGCTGTCATTGGATGCAATGTTAACTTTTACATGTTGTTTGAACATAAATGTGTGTTGGCAGTGTGTGTACACAACCACCCTATAATGATAATAATCCACCCAGCATCTTGTCTGTGTGAAGACACACGACAGAGGCCACTCCCACGATAGCTGATTGACGGCCTTAGATCCGCCTTGAAAGAGCAGTAACAGTTCATTCGCCGTTGTTTCTATGCCAGAACAGGGACGTAGACAAGAATAGCTCCTAAGCTATTGAGGTGTTCTGTTGTTAGATGTAAGAATGAACATAGTAGTCGTCATTTACTCCCAACATCTGAGCCACTGAAGATGCAGTGGATGACTTTTGTTTGTGAGTGGAATGTGCCTCCTGATCTAAACAAATGCGTCTATGTTTGCTCAAATCATTCGTGATCCAGCTTCACTTACAGCAGAAGTGAGTATAAGGGTTTTTTATGAATCTTTGCAATCGCCATTCCTAATAACATGCTAGTTAGCAAGTTTTGTGGTTAAGCGCGGCTAAATGTGGCTAAAGTAAACAGGCTCGTCACTCCACAGAGAGAAGAAAGGGGCGGGGCGAGCAGAGCTCATTAACATTTAAAGCAACATCAACCAGAACAGGGTGATTTTTGCAGAGCTGATTTTGGCAAGGTAAAAAAGGTGTTATTTACACTACCTTTGAGAAATTTTAACCAAAGCATGTTATAGACTCATTATAACCCTAAAGAATCATATCAACTTGTGGAAAATGGGCATCCGATGACCCCTTTAAGAAACTTGCAGGATGTCAAAAGATCAAGGGATGTTTGGTTTCTCATGTTATGACCCCTTTAAAATCTAGTTGCCAGTAGTGGCATCTGTATGCAGTTTGTTGCACATCATCTCTTTAGAGAAAACAAAGTCATAATGTCCAATTTGTGAAAAAATGACTTGAATCAGTTAATCAATCATTCTTTTGAGACGGATTCTTTCAATGAGTCATTTTGTCCAGTTTATAAAACCGCTATGACATTTGCTCACAAATCAGATTGATTTGTTTCTCAGTGCCTTTTTTGTGTGAAGCTGTTATTTCTATCCCAAGAGCCCATCTCAACTATATTTTGCTCTCTTGAATTGCTCTTAAACGTCTATGGAATTTTTCCACCCACTTTATTGTCCATCAGATAAAATCGTAAGTCCATAAATAAGTCTATAAATCACTTCAACTCAACAAGCCATGAGATTTGACCTATCATTCGTGTCTGTGCTTGTTGCGTTTAATTCCCCAAGTTAATGGTTTGCTCAGATCCCTAACAGTAAGTATAAGCAACAGTAATAGTGATGCTAATGGACAATAATACATTGAATGTACTTTTTAAAGAGACTTCAGGGGTCTTGAAAACGTTTTTCTCACAGCGCCAACTGGCTCTCCTCAGACAAATGAACAACATTCCTCCCATACCACCTCCCCTCTGTAATGTCGAATGAAAAATGAAGCAAACGGAAAGAATAAACACTAAGAAAGTAGAAACCCAGAATCCAGCATTTGTGGGCGGCACGACGCTGTAACCCTGCTTTTACTCAAATTTTCCAGAGTCACCCAGAGTCTTGCTACGACAAGTTAGATCATCATAGGTATGCCGTTGAGCAACTTGACTGTTTTACATTTTCTGTCATCATCACGACACAAGACAGCGACACAAACGAGCACGAGAAGGAACAATCCAGCAGCTGTTTGGGAGATTATGTCTTTCCTCTCACTAAAGTAGAGTAGCGGTTGTGTTGTGTCAGATCACTGTTCGATCTCTCTTTCATGAGAATGGCTTTGACATCCCGAGGCAGCGAGGCGAAGCGGCAGCTGCTCCTCTAAAGAGAAATGCCACTGTCAGATTGGCGATTCAACTCTCTGCGGGCTCCCAGTCTGTTTGTCTCTGTATCGCCAGCCTCTTGTGTCACTCTGGCTTCCCGCGCACATGCTAAGCAGGTGGTTGGATGCGACGAGTGATGCATGTCGAAGTTGTAGATTAATGACTGTACAGGATGTATAGTCATATAGCACAGGGGGTTGTGTAGTTAAGGTGGCTTGATGGCATTTTAATCTTCTATACACTACCAAAAAAAGTTTTATTCATCAGGGAAGCATTACATTGATCAAAAGAGACAGTGAGGACATTTATAATATAAAAGATTTCTGTTTAAAATAAATGTAGGGCCCTATGAAATGCGTTTTATTATTTTACAAATTCCGTTTTTGCAGTTTTCATTTTTCTGGATTCCGTTTTTTCCATTTTAATGGTTAAAGTAAGAAATATTAATCAAAAAGCGTGTCTAATCAATTGAAATCATGAAAATCATGAAATAAAAGTTTATTAAAAAATGTATTTAATGCCCTATGAAATCCGTTTTTTTTCCCCCTCAAATTTTTATTCTTTTTCTTACAAAATTCAGTTTTTTATGAATTTATTGGATTCCATTCGAATGGTTTCATTGAATTTTAATAATCAAAAGCATATCTAATTAATTGATTTTATTACAAATTCTTTCTTTCTTTCTTTCTTTCAGAAATACTGTGTTGTGCATTTACATTTTTCTGATAAATACATTTTGGTAAATTATTTTTGTTAAATATTCCTTAAAAAATAATGTTTTAATAATACATGTATTATTAGTAGTAGTAGTATCATTACATTGTCTATTTTTCTGTGTCCTCTCTTGTACTTATTTCTCTCCCTCAATTCTTTCTCTTTCAAAAACAAAGTATCACATTTTATACTTATTTTCATGGCACTTCATAACAGTACAAGTTTCTGCAAAAGCATCAGAAAACTTGTGATTATTGCATTTAAGAACACTAAAAAAATGATTCAAAAAGAAAAAAGTAGTTAAACAAATTTAATTATTTTAAATGCTTCTTAAAGAGACCTTGTCCTCTGGTGTGACAATACAGGCGTCACACCAGTGGACATTTACTGTCACACCATAGGACATTTCAGCTTTTTGTGTCAATTAATGACTTTGCTATTCCGGGCTAACCTGTGATTAGTGGTTAGCAAGACACATTTGCATAATTTTCCATAATTATGTAGTTTAAAATACAGTTTTTAATTAAAAATATAATTAAGGGGTGTGACACCAAAAGACAACAAAATGTAATACTTTTGTAGTGGTTTCAAAAAAGTTAACTATTTTTAGACAAAAATTTGCCAAATGCACATGTCACAGGCATCATGAATCATGAATGGGGTCCTTCAACTAATTAAAGTTTTTTTTTTGGAATTAGGCAATTTAAAATCAGGATATGGTGTCGCACCAGAGGACATGTTTTTCAGAGATAAAATGTATCAAGTTTCTACGCTTTCAGAAATATACAGATGAAAAAATGATGGCCATTTACTAACACAAACACTTGTACAGTTATGCCAGTTATTAACATTTTTATGCTTTTCTTTTTAATTTATAAAAGTTGTAATTTGTTGAACCATGCTTGACACCATAGGACAATTTTGACATTTGGCTAAAAATGGTAAAAATCGAATAACACTGCCGTTTTTATAACAACAGGTCCATGTAGTACAAAGAACTGTTTAACGATTTACTGCATTCTATGTAACAACAATATTAATTATATTCATTTTTATCTTGTGGGACAGTAAAAATGCCATGTCACATCAACAACCCATACACAAACACACACACACACATACACACCAAAACTAAAATTCAAATTAAAAACTGAAATGTAGGAATAACAGCTCATTTAAAAGCTGGATAATCTCATTTATTGAACAGATCTGACCCCAAAAAATGATTTTTAGGAATCTGACATAATTTCTTCTTCTGCTTTGTCTGCCTTCATTTATCTGTTTTCATGTCTCCAAATACATCAGAGGATATTAAAAGTGGCACCATATGAGCCACTTTTATAATACCCTAATTGAAGTATGAAGCTTTAAAGCTCTACTCTCAATGGCCATACTGCAGTTTGTTATTGTGTTATTTTTGTGTTTCTTTGTAGACAGATGCAAAGAAACATTGTACTCACATTACCCTTAATGTGTAGGAAGAGCATCCATGTCTTCTTTGTTTCAGATTAGATTAGATGGTTCAGATAGGTAGTTAGATGTCAACACAAGGACGTCGGAAATGACCTTATCCCGAGCAGACGAAAGACGAGGCCTAGACTGCAAATGAAAGATTTGACTTTTTACTGCAAATTAGGTCTTCCTCTTTAATTTGCACTCTGTGATTCATAACCGTTTTGAAGTAAGTAAAGGTGTATGACTGTTATCATCAAGGGCCCTTCTGGAAATGCAGTTTATATTAAAAGAGGGGGTGTTTTAATGACAGCTTTATTAAAATCCTCATCCTTGTTAGAGCTATGGTACAAGACGATAAAATACTAAAATAAAGATTTCAGCGTTTCCTGCACTGTTAGCACTGAATCTACAGCCTCACGGAAATAAACCGACACAACCTACGACAACAACACACCATATAAATGCCTCATCTTTACCGGCTGCATGCAAAACATAAACATACAGAGCAAACAGCGGCTGATTCATGAATGAATGATGCTTTTAATGAATCATCGGAAAGGCTTACAATATTTGAATGAGTCAAATTAATTACTATTTGCTTAATATGTCAGAGTGGTTGTTGAATAGGGCTGTAAAATACAATGAATATGTTATATGGTGCAAATATTTAGCAAAATGCTCTTCTCTAGAGTTCATTTTTCTAGCTGACTAAAGAGTTTCGGTCATCGAATATGTTTTTCCTGAGGTAAATGTGACGTTACATGTTTAGAAGCTGTAATATTGACCTCTTTCCGCGGTTGAAACACTGATTGAGCGATTACATGAGACAGGATACGGATTTCGGTAAGATGTACTTTCTTTTATCATACCTTTGGACTTATATTCATGTTTAATTTGTACTGAAACTGGTATTAAAGCTGAGGAGACGATTCGTTTATGTGCGCATCGCGCTGCCGCTTCTCTAAACTGAGGTGCCACTAGCAGTGGATTGGCTAGGCTACATTAAACATAGCCAAAACGGTATTTATTGTTTGAATACTGTATCAAAATAAAGAGGATTTGAAAGCTGAGACTTTGTTTCATATGGAAAGTTAACAAAGGATAAAGCTTAGTGCGTTTTATTGGATGGTAGGCACGCTAAAGTATCCCATTCATTAACTGAAAACAGGCTAGACTAATCGATTCTTGATTTAAGAACTGTTATCATTTCATAAACATGAGAAATCAATATTTTTACCCAGCCCTATTGTTAAATGACATGATAATTTGATTAAAGACGGTACTTTTAAAAAATATTAAAATATTAAATATTACACTGTGTGTTCTAGAGGGGAAAATAAATATTTATGTCTGTATTGATTTATTCATTTTTTCTTACTGTTACATATTTTTTAGTGTGTAAGTGAAGTATTTTTTTTATTGAAATATGCGTTTTTGCAGTTTGTAATCATAAAAGGAGGATTGTTATGGTAAATTATGGTAAATTTAATTAAAATATTGAATCTATTGCGCCGTAGGGAGCTGCTATTGTTTATCAGAGCTTCTTATTAATAATCGGATTGGACAGTCATGCATCTACAACCTATTATGTAATTTACTGCCGCAGGTGGAGTGTTACGGGGCAGTGGATCAGCTGGTGGGCGTGGCTAAGCAGCACAAAGGGGTGGAGCTCCAGTCATCTTTGCAGTCTCAGAATGGAGATGTTGAGAGGCATGAGAACAAATCGTGTGAAGGTCGCCACCCCACGCTGGACAAGAATGCTGCGGAAAACGGGCTCCCACGCCAGTCGGGCTGCCGGGCCGAGTCGGCCTCTGATTCAAGCCTGAGCCCATCCCTGGAGAACGGATTTGTCTCCAGCCAGGACTCCGAGAAGTACGAAGAGGAGACGCTGCCAACTCTGCCTCGCAAGAAACGGGGGAGACGGAAACTGGAGCGGCCGACTAAATGTGAGTTATGCTCAACCTTCCTTAGCATCATGTTTCACAGCTGTCTGCTTACTGAGCCACTCGTGGGCCCAGGGCCAAGAACGTGTCATCGTGATGGTAAAAAAAAATGCAGTATTTAGTCACTAAACAAGTGGGATTGTAAAATGGTTTTGGAGGCTTTGCTGGTACTATTGACTTGAAGGACAAATAATTATTGTTAAATGAGTGCATTAATATGTAAATCAGGGTAATTATGCTCCCAAAAATCAAATTTGCAAACAAAAGACACCAGCCTCCCACACCGTGTACAGAAGCGATTTGGCAAGATTTCTCTCGGCAGCGTTTCATACAGGATTTTGTTTTTTCCAATGGGAGCACCAACCACTCCTGCCACATATTTTCCACAATATTTTTGTTTGGATTTTTTCAGTACCATAAAACTGTTTTGAATGTATGTCTTTTCACTCACAGTAGAGCCTGACAGTAGTTACACCAATTTAAGTTTTACTATGCGTACAAATTTAAGCTTTTATTTAATTTAATTTTTATTTTTAAATTTAATTTAAGTACAATTTAATTTTATTAATTGAAATAATTATTTTTATTTTTATTCATTACAATTGTTTTATATTTTATTGTTTTAATATTGAAACATTTATGTTTTACTATGCATACAAATTTAAGCTTTTATTTTTTACATTTATTTTTATTATTATTTATTAAAAAGTGTTAAAATAAGTGTTAAAATAAATCAGTTTCAATCATTAAAAAAGTGCTGTAAAAGTTACCACTTTTGATATAAGTAATATATTTTATGCTATTTTTATTTTTTATTATTAATGTCGATTTGACATCATAAATGTTATAGTCTATTCATTAGTATGTCTAAAAATCAGAACCTTCAAATTCAGATTTTTCCATTTTCCATTTTTCTGGATGCTGTTTTTTTCCTTTTTATTTTTTCTAGACTCTTTTAATGGTTAAATTAGATTTTATTAATCAAAAGCATGTCTAATTAATGAACAAAACATAAAACATACACAATTTAACAGCAATTTATTACAATTTTAACAAAAAATAAAATCGTAAGGCCCTATGAAATACGTTTCTGAAATTCAGTTTTATTTTTTACCAAATTCTGTGTTTTCCATTAATTTTCTGGATTCCAGAAATAACAGTAATATTGTGAAACATTTTTTACAAATAAATAATAAATAATTAAATAATAATAATTCTAATCATTTTTAAATAAAATCAGTTAGAGATGCTTTTGTTTATTAAAATTTTATGAAACCACTAAAATGGAATAGAATCCAAAACAAAATAAAACTGAATTTGAGGGGGAAAAAAACATATTTCATATTTCAATTAAAAAAATAATAATTTTTACATTTCTGTTAAATTGTGTACATTTCATGATTTAAATTCTGGATTAATCATTAATATTTCATTAAATTTAATAATCAAAAGCATCTCTAATTAATTGATTTTATTAAAAATATATATATTGTTATTTTATTTCTTTTTGTTGTAGTTAAGGATCCCACACATTTCCACCATTCATTCACACAGAAACACAAAGAACGTGTAGGATTCATATTTAAATAGTCTTTTTGTGGCTTAATATTCACATACACTAGTCCATATTGCATTTTGATTTAAGTGTACTGACCTACTTTTGATTTATTTGTCCAAAATATGGCGAATTCTGTCATTCCACGTTATACAGTAAATTCCACAGGGCCCTAAATATAAAGCTGTGTTGACTATTAGTTGTCAGTATATTATCACACAGCACCTGTTTTCTCATTTCATCACTACAGTTCACAAGCTCACAGCTCAGCGATGTTTATTTTTTGCCTTGACACTTCAGGTTCATCAGTGTTTCTGAGATGCTCCTGAATAGCACTGTGCTACAGTGTGATGGCGTCGCCAATTATCAGACCTCTCTCTCTCCCTCCTCTCCCCCCATATTGTGGGGTCAGGTATTGACCTTGATCAGTAAGTGAAGGCTGAAGGCTGGGTAGACAGAGCCTTGTCTCTCCTGGCAGCCTGTCTTGATTGGGCGCAGTGCACGGAGAGACAGCAGGTCTGTGTTGTGGCCATTCTCTCAGTGGAGGCTGTGCCAGGTGCATGGCACAATGCCCAGGGCACTTACACGCTGATCCTGCATCAGTCTCCCTTAACCCACTTTATGGTGATAGAAGCCAACTTGTAGACCTATGTAAAATGCTATAAAGTCTAGACAGTCCATTTATAATGCTTGGAAATACAGTAAAACGTCAAATACCAAATAATCAAAGTATGTGGTGTTTGCTAGCACTGCTAACAATGCTGTCGTCACAGCGTGGGGCAGACAAACACGAGGAGAGGTGGATTTCAGTGCAGCTTACAAAAATAAAGAATGGAAAGGTGATAAAGGTGACCTTGTTTCTGCAGTAGAACAGTAAAGAAAATTATTAGCTGAAACTCTGGTCCTTGGTGATTGATAAAATACAAGTCAATGGCTACCGTCACTTTGACGGTCAAAAAAAAGCATATTAGGCAACACAATGACTGTATGATTGGCTCCTGACAATAAAGTCTTAACTTTGATGCTCATATCAGCAGCTCACCAGTTCTTCGGTCAGAACTGTTTCCTGCGTTCAGTGTACTTTAGGAGTAACTGGAATGAGTTGGCAAAAACTGGTATCATAGGATCATATATGCTGGTATATTGGCTCATTTTGAGTCAGAGTGACTGTCAGGCATGTCAAAAGTGAGTTTTGATTGAGTAACCCGAGCTGTGTTTCAGATAATACAGTCCAATTTGGTGAACTGGTTGTTCATTCATCATTCTGGACTGTTTGCCTGAGGCTGTAGATTAAAGGTAATAATGTTGTGAATAATGTTCAGCTTCTTCCATAGACCTCAGTATATTGTCAGGAGCCACGGATATTAATTTTGTGTTGCCTGATGTGCTTTTCGTGCCTCTCAGATTGACGATAGCCATTGACTTGCATTTTATGAATCACCAGGAACTAGGGTTTCAGCTAAAAATGTTCTACTGAACAAGAGATCACTTACATTTTGGATGGCCTGAGGCTGAGTAAATAAACAGCAAATTTTCATTTTTGGGTGAACTATATCTTACAAGGCTCTTTTGCCCACTCATGTCCCGTAGGGTGTCTCATTTGTCATTTTAGGTTTCAGAAGGGTGTTCACAAACTCCACCTTTGTGGCCGTTATGTGCCCTTAAAGGGATAGTTCATCCAAAAATGAAAATGACCTCATGATTTACTCACCCTCAAGCCATCCTAAGTGTATATGACTTTCTTCTTTCAGACGGATACATTCGGAATTGTACTGAAAAATTGTCCTGGCTTTTCCAAGCTTTGTAATGGCAGTGAATGGCTGTTGAGATTTTGAAGTCTAATAATAAAAAGTGCTCCACACAGCTCTGGGTGGTTAATAAAGGCTTTCTGATCTCATCGGAATCGATGTGTTTGTGTAAGAAAAACATGCATATTTAAAACTTCATAAGCCATAAACTCTAGCTTCCACTTACTTTCATACGCACATTCATGAGAGTGGCATTCCAGCGGATGATATAGGACGTAGGCGTATCCGGTGAGAGATGACAAACACAGAAGCGCAGAGGAGAGAGCATAACAAAACACCAGTCATGAATTTGAAGTACAAAATGAGAATAGGAGACCTGGTTCTCGTGAGACAAACATATTCTCACTGGAGCTACGCTCCTACATCATCCGCTGGAATAGATGATCCAAATGGATGTTAGAGTTATTTAATCTATTAAAAAAAACATTTCATCCCCACTAAAAAAAGAAATTACATGCCAGTAGCACTGCACAGGACTATGGTGAGCAACTACAGAGCCTACAGGTATGTAGAGAGCTTTGCAACATTGGTACGTTAACCCCTCTAAAAGGATAAAGCCAAATCTTTAATGATATAGTCATTTTATTTCACAATAAAAATTTATATCATGATATTGTCATGTTAGTTATTTTATCTTTGTTATTAATGATAAGAACATAGATGCAAGTAACAAACTAAAGGACAAATACAACAAAACAAAGACACAAATGAAATAAATAGGGCCCTGTGAAATCTGTTTTATTTTTTCCAATTTCTGTTTTTTTTTTCTGTTTTACATTTTTTTAGACTCTAATGGTTACATTAAAAAATATTAATCTAAAAGCATGTGTCATTAATTGAAATCATTAAACTAACTTAAATTACATTTTTAAGGCCCTATGAAATACGTTTTATTATTTTTCTCAAATTTAGTTTTATTTTTCTAAAATTCTGTGAATCTGTGTTTTCCATTGCTTTTCTGGATTCCATTTTTAATAGTTTCATTAAATTTTAGTATGAAAACAAAAGCATGTCTAATTAATTTATAAAGATTAATTCGATTTTACAAAGAAATAATTTGTTATATTATTTGTTTCATTTTCAGAAATACTATGTTGTGTATTTACAATTTTCTGTTAAATAAATTCAAGTAAATAATTTTACTGGTAAATATTCCTTAAATAGTGTTTTAATAATGTTTTTATAACTAGTAGTAGTAGTATCATTATGTTAAGTAATATATGAAGAGTTCAGATGCAAAAGCCTCTAAATCCAGCTGATGTATTTCTTTAAAATTAGCATTTCGTTCTGGCTACTTTGTGTAGGTTTCTATGTAAGTACTGGAACTTCTGATTGGGCTGAGGCTGGGATTTTAGCGAGTTTGAAGTAAAAGTATTTGATGGATGTATACTATGTGTCAGGAACATTCACTCAGTATCATTATCTCATTTTTGACCGAGATGGCTTTTAGCTGGTTTTGCATCTGAACTCTTCATATTTATGTCAAGTTAAACCAAGCTTTTATTTTGACAGGTTGCTGTGAAGACCTTTAAGTTTGTTTGTATATGATATGAAGATAGTTTTCTGCAAAAGAAATGGTAAAATGCCCATGAAGTGACTCTCAGAGCAGTTCTAGAGATAATGTTTATATGTTCACGTACTCATATATTGAAGCAGCAAAGGCTGAAAACAGCACAAGCATTACATGCATGTCACTATGTGTGTGTGTGTGTAGTAAACAAAACCGCACTTCTGCATCATTCATTCACACAAAGACACATACAACATGCAGGATTCATATTTAAATAGTGTTTTGGAGACTTAATATTCACAGACACTAGCCTATATCGCATTTTGATTGAAGCGTACTGACTATCCGGAAATCATAGGCAAATAGTGTTTTACTCAGGAAATACGGTTGTTATTAAAATGCATTCTTAAAGTACCAGTACTAGTAAAATGCGGAACCGTACCGTTTTTAAAAGCAGGGTATCGCGATACCGGTATATTGTGCAACACTAGTGTACTTTTTATGATGGATTTATGCACTTTATTGCACTTCAAAATCTCAACAGCCATTCACTGCCATTATAAAGCTTGGAAGAGCCAGGACATTTTTTTTAATATAACACCATTGTATTCATCTGAAAGAAAAAAGTCATATACGCCTAGAATGGCTTGAGGCCGAGTAAATCATAGGGTAATTTTGATTTTTGGGCAAACTATCCCTTTAATGCAGCCTATTTTGGTTTTCACTAGTGCAAACTTCACAGCAGACAATGATCCATTGAAGTCCACATGAAAATGTGTAGACCCTGAGGTGTAATAATTATCAAATTTCTTTGTAAGCAAAATGGACATTGCAGCTGTAATGTACCTAAATAAATCTGAAGTGAATCAGGCAGGAGCATGTAAATCCGAACCGAAACTAATTGGGTAATTTTAGGTCAATTATGCCTTTAATAAAGAGTATTTCACCTCTAATACCAGTAAATTGCGGTAAAATTACCAGCACAACTTTACCGGTTAGCACAAAAAAAACTCTCTTCACACAGGCAACAATGTTCCTTTTTACCAGTAAAGCACCATTCATACACCAGTTTAAAAATACCGGCTGTGCCACCCGGTGTTTGTTTGTAAACATGAAGGGATATACATGGTCAGTGTTTTTGCTGATGTTTTCATTTTTGTGTCAAACTATCACAATCACACAGCTGCATTTAGCACAGAGACATCGTATTAGACAACTTCAAACCGAACTCCACAGTGCGGAGTAAATGATTGGCCCAGAGTAGTCGTCTTACATCATACCGGTTATCTCGTTCTGCTTTCACACAGAGCACATTACCAGTAATTTACTGGTAATGTTACAACTTCTCATATCGGTCAGTTGCCAGAACGAATTCACTGGTATTTTTGAAAATGTCCTGTTCACACATGATCTCTCAACTGCAATTTAGCAGTAATTTACCAGTAAATGCTATACGTGTGAAAGGGGCCTAAAGATCTCACTAATGTTCTTAGACTAGAGTATTGATTGATTGTACGCAGATGTTCAGTTCTAGGGTCCCGATTAGTTTAGTTATTGCAGTTTTTGGTCTGTTTTGCCAAGCTCAGTTGAATCCCATGAACAGATACCAACAACAAAGCTGCCTTAAAGTCACTATCTCTGTTTGCCAGACTTCATTAACCCAACACTAATGCTAATCAATACTAATCGCTAAAAGATTATTGCAGCTAGAAGCTGTTTGTCAATCATTAATTCAATCCCAGCAAAGATTTTATTGAATGAACTCTGTATAGTAGAGTCAAAAAGATCTATCTTTGATTGACAGAGAATGGGCAAGTCCGGCAGTACCTGTGTCATTTTTATCCCTCTACCTAGAGGGTACAGGACGGATTTGAGTCCAGTGAAGGGGAAATGAACGCTCTGAACACGCAGGCTGGCATGTGCTCAAACTGGCACGCCGGAGGCTCGATGGGCACAGCGTGCCAACCACGCTCACAAACCCAGTGACCTTGGCTGTCTCGGCGGAATGAACCCCTTCCTCACCGTACAGACAGGGTTGCTTATTCCCGCCGAGCGACTGAGAAAGGAGGAAGAGACAGAAAGATGCGGTGAGAGAGGATTTGCGCATGCTATAAATGTGAAGAGGACTCACGGGTCAAGGCCTTTTGTTTTGGCTGGGTGTGTGTGGTACTTCACTGGCAGGCTTTTGATGGCTCTTGTGAAGAAAACAAGCTCTCAGGTTTTGCCCACGGCCTCTCGACGCTCAAGTGTTGTGATGTGGCTGGGTGATGGAGCTTTGATAGACTTCAAACAGATCTTCCTCAGGCTAGTGGGTTATTAAAATGGGTGCTGTCTACTTCTTTTGGCTTCATGTCAGTATAGAGACATCATGAATATGCCTTGACAGATTGCCTGTAAGCCTGGTCTAAATCCCACAGTTCTATTTATACAAAGTTGTCCTGTTCATCATTCATACTTGATGATTATCAAAATGAGCTATTTAGAATTTTTCCATGCACTTACTTAGGGTTCTTTCATGCCTTTGTGGTTCAGGCATATATCAGAAAAGTGACAAAATGCAGTTTAATAAATAAGTAGTCATTTTACAGTATTTTTTTGTTTTATTATTATTTAGTTTACTTTTTTAAAAAAAATCTATTGTCGTATTGACATTGTGCAGATGTTAGAGTAGGTCTGAACAGATGCATTAGCAGACATCCATTTAAATTAAAATGTTTATCACACTAAATTTTTGCCCCAAATATTCATCTTGTTGTAAACAGGTCTTTTAAAAAAGCAATTTAATTTAATTTAATTTAGCAGCATATATGAGAAAAATCACACTAAAAATAGCTTGCAGTATTCCGTTGCTTTGAAATAATAATTAAATACTTAAAAAAAAAAAAAAAGATGCACAAAATTAAAATGTTTATGGCACTGAATTTTTGCACCAGATATTCATCTTGGTGCGAATAGGTCTTTATTTTAAAAACATAATTTAATTTTAATTTGATTTTAGTTTAATTTAATTTAATTTAATTTAATTTAGCAGCATATACAATAAAAATCACATTAAAAATAGCCTGCTGTATTCCATTGTTCCAAAATAAGTAAATATTAAATAAGTAAATAAATATTAATAATTGTTAATATCATCATTTGTAATTTATTTATTTATTTAATCTGTTGTCGCAATTTGCAATGTGCAAATGTTTAGATTTTATTTTATTTTAAATTTTTATTTTATTTTTTATTTATTATTTATTTTATTTAGTAGCATATATGATATTAATCAAATAACTATATATATATATATATATATGATCAAAATTATAAATGCAACACTTTTGTTTTTGCCCCCATTTTTCATGAGCTGAACTCAAAGAACTAAGACCTTTTCTATGTACACAAAAGGCCTATTTCTCTCAAATATTGTTCACAAATCTGTCTAAATCTGTGTTAGTGAGCACTTCTCGTTTGCCGAGATAATCCATCCACCTCACAGGTGTGGCATATCAAGATGCTGATTAAACAGCATGATTATTGCACAGGTGTGCCTTAAGCTGGTCACAATAAAAGGGCACTCTAAAATGTGCAGTTTTACTGTATTGGGGGGGTCCAAAAACCAGTCAGTATCTGGTGTGACCACCATTTGCCTCACGCAGTGCAACACATCTCCTTCGCATAGAGTTGATCAGGTTGTTGATTGTGGCCTGTGGAATGTTGGTCCACTCCTCTTCAATGGCTGTGCGAAGTTGCAGGATATTGGCAGGAACTGGAACACGCTGTCGTATACGCCGATCCAGAGCATCCCAAACATGCTCAATGGGTGACATGTCCGGTGAGTATGCTTGCCATGCAAGAACTAGGATGTTTTCAGCTTCCAGGAATTGTGTACAGATCCTTGCAACATGGGGCTGTGCATTATCATGCTGCAACATGAGGTGATGGTCATGGATGAATGGCACAACAATGGGCCTCAGGATCTCATCACGGTATCTCTGTGCATTCAAAATGCCATCAATAAAATGCACCTGTGTTCGCTGTCCATAACATACGCCTGCCCATACCATAACCCCACCGCCACCATGGGCCACTCGATCCACAACGTTGACATCAGCAAACCGTTCACCCACACGACACCATACATGCTGTCTGCCCTGTACAGTGAAAACCGGGATTCATCCGTGAAGAGAACACCTCTCCAAAGTGCCAGATGCCATTGAATGTAAGCATTTGCCCACTCAGATCGGTTACAATGACAAACTGCAGTCAGGTCGAGACCCCGATGAGGACGACGAGCATGCAGATGTGCTTCCCTGAGACGGTTTCTGACAGTTCGTGCAGAAATTCTTTGGTTATGCAAACCGATTGTTTCAGCAGCTGTCCAGGTGGCTGGTCTCAGACGATCTTGGAGGTGAAGATGCTGGATGTGGAGGTCCTGGGCTGGTGTGGTTACAAGTGGTCTGCGGTTGTGAAGCGGGTTGGATGTACTGCCAAATTCTTTGAAACGCCTTTGGAGACGGCTTATAGTAGAGAAATGAACATTCAATTCACGGGCAACAGCTCTGGTGGACATTTTGCTCATGTTCAGCTCATCAAAAATGGGGGCAAAAACGAAAGTGTTGCGTTTATAATTTTGGTCAGTTTTATATATATATATATATATATATATATACTAGAGGAGACTATTTTTAACTTGATTATTTATAATTTGATTATTTAGTAAACTGAATTTAATTTAATTAAATTAAATTTAATTAAACATACACAAAAACACAGTACTACTGCCAGTACCATAAAAGTCTAAAATGCAACACAGTGGCCAAAGATGTCTATCTGAATGTGTGTGGTTGGTGTATGAGACAACATTTTAAGTTTTATTTTATTTTATTTTATTATTTTGCTGAAGCGTACCTAAAATGTTAGTAATGTAAATGTATGCATTTAGTCGTGAAGACACTTTTTGTGATGCGATTGAGTTTCTTCCCTCAGAATCAAACCCTTGACCTTGGCCTTGTTTACACTGTTCTACTGTTTAAACTAGAGGAATGCTTGTCAATTTTGCAGCGGGCCGTTTCTGCAGCTTACAGTCAATACATGCACTGAACAGGAAGTGGCCATTTTTGAAACAGTATGTTTACACAACACTTTCATTTAAAGGTTTGAATTTTCATGATACACATTACCATTGGGATTGCAGTGACAGTTTAGGAACTGACGTTTAGAAAAATAAACACAAAAAGACATCTCTAATTTCTCGTTTTACTAACTTGCAGAGTTCAAGCTACTCTTTTTTACCTTTCACAACTCTGCGCTAGCGCTAGCGCTAGCACTTTGATGTGGGAAAGATTATAATGATGAACGTTACTTTGATCTGAATATCAGGCTAAAGTTGAGGTTCAAAGAAAAGAAAAAGGTTTTAGAAAATAAGATATTCTCTGTTCATTACTAAAGTACATTAGTGAATCTGTTTTGTAGCTGATTTTCCCTTGAACAGGAACGAATCTTCCAAAGGCTTTTGAGGGGCTACTTTTTATTGAGCTCTCAGTAATATTGTCTTCCTCAGCCCCTAGTTAGAAGGGAGTTTTAGTACTCCTGAATCATGAATCATCATGATAGCCCTGCTAATGTTTCAGGTCACTGGTAATCGTTGCCTCTGGCTAACCTCGACCTAACCTGCTGAACCCAGCCAAGACAAAGCTGTTTAGGCATGAACTACATCCTTTTGTATGTGAAGACGTAAGGAGTATAAATCAATGCCAGGGCAAAAAAGGAGTCCGAACTTTGGGAATTTTGGGAGGATTCAATGTGGCGCTGTGGAATGTGTGCAAGATGAACGGCATTAGATGAGTACAGAGAAACTATGAGTGTTGGGAAAGTTATTCCATTATAGTAGTTGGTCTGATTTTTTTTTAATACTGGAGGTTGCAATGGTATTACTTTACTGTTCAGACTGACGAGTTAGGTTGAATCTGCAGACTTTTTTTCACATTTTCTATGTGGTTTTTGAATGAAAATGGTGTACTACATCAGCCCCTGACTGAGCATGTTACATGTTCACATTTTTGCATTCAAAACCAGCTACAGTTGAGGTCAAAAGTTTGCACCCCCCTTTCAGAATCATTAAAAATGTTGATTATTTGACCAAAATAAGAGGGATCATGCAAAATGCATGCTATTGTTTCTTTAGTACTGACCTGAATAAGACATTTCACATAAAAGATGTTTACATCTTTTACATCTACATACAAGAGAAAATAATAGTTAAATTTATATAAATGGCCCCCTTGACACCCCCTTGATTCTTAATACTGTGTTGTTATCTGAATGATCCACTGCTGTGTTTTTTTTTTGTTTAGTGATAGTTGTTTATGAGTCCCTTGTTTGTCCTGAACACTTAAACTGCCTGCTGTTCTTCATAAAAATTCTTCTTGTCTCAGAAATTCTTTGGGTTTCCAGCATTTTTGTGTATTTGAACCCTTTCCAACAGTGACTGTATGATTTGAGATCCATCTTTTCACACACAGGACAACTGAGGGACTCATATGCAACTATTACAGAAGGTTCAAACGCTCACTCATGCTCCAGGAGGAAACATGATGCATTAAGAGCTGGGAGGTGAAAACTTTTGGAATTTGAGGATCAGAGTAAATTTAACTAATTTTGTCTTCTGGGAAAAATGTAAATATCTTCTGCAGCTTCTGAAGAGCAGTACTAAATGAAAAAAAAAATGATATTTAGGCAATATAAGAAAAACGTACACATCTCCATTCTGTTCAAATATTTTCATCCCCTGGCTCTTAATGCGTGGTTTTTCCTTCTGTAGCATCAGTGAATGTTTGAACCTTCTGTAATAGTTTCATACTGTTGTTCTCAGTGTCAAAAGATGGATCTCAAAATCATACAGTCATTGCTGAAAAGGGTTCAAATACACCTAAATGCACAAGAATTTGTGGGACTTGAAGGGTTTTTATGAAGGACAGTGTGCAGTTTAACTGTTCAGGACAAACAAGGGACTCACGATCAACTATCACTAAACAAAAAACACAGCTGTGGATCATTCAGGTAACAACACAGTATTAAGAAACAAGGAGATGTAAACTTTAGAACCGGGTCATTTTTACAATTTCAACTATTATTTTCTCTTGTGGACTATATGTAAACATCTTTTATGTGAAATATCTTATTCAGGTCAGTACTAAATAAAAAATAACATGCATTTTGTATGATCCCTCTTATTTTGGTAAATGAATTAACATTTTTAATGATTCTGAAAGGTGTATATACACTTTTGACCTGTAAATGGAGCACAGTGGAATAGAGCAGGCTGTTTTTAACTTGACACACCACCTGAAAAACAATATACTTGCCTGTGCCATTAAAAAAGGTGTGAGACACAAAACAACGGGCAAAGACGTCTATCGGAATGTATATGGCTGTGTAAGTGGTGTGCAGCGCAACTTTTCAAAGAGGACGGGGGCTTCCCCACTGCAAAAATAGATTGAATAGAGATGTCAAATCCGCTGTGAAAATGAGTAAGCGGTTGTTTCAGTATTGCTAGTATATGTGCAGCATGTCCTGCATTTCTCTCTGTTCTGATTGAGCCTGCAGGGAATTATTTGGTTTGTGTGTAGCGCAGAGAATTGTTTTTGATTTGATGCATTTGGAAATACTACTATTTTTTTAGTTAATCGATATTAAAAGCAGTGGTTGACTGATATGGGACTTTCAATGGCTCATTTTGATACTAATGTCTAGAGAAGGGTGAGCGATATAATTCCAAATGAATGAGCGACTGACCATATCAAAATTCAAGCAAATATTTGAAAAATAAAATGCATGAATTGGTACTTGGTGGATTTTTTATATATCTTGTATAGTGGAACATTTTGAAACAACATTTTAAATGGATAGTTCACCTAAAAATGAAAATTCTGTTATTAATTACTTTCACTCATGTTGTTCCAGACCTTTTTGATGAAATCTGAGAGCTTTCTGACCCTGCATAGACAGCAATGCAACTGACATGTTAAAAGTTCAGAAAGGTAGTAAGGACGTCATTAAAATAGTCCATGTGACGTCAGTTGTCCAACCTTAATTCTACGAAGCTACAAGAATATTTTTGTGCACAAAGAAAACAAAAATAATGACTTCATTCAACATTTCTATTTTAACAACGTCCTTACCAGTGTTGGGGGTAACGCATTACAAGTAACGTGAGTTACGTAATCAGATTACTTTCTTCAAGTAACTAGTAAAGTAACGCATTACTTTTGAATTTCTGAGAAAATATCTGAGTTCGTTTTTTTTTACCATTTATTGACTAACAAGTCTCCTGTCGGGAAATCGGGGGTAATTATTGTTCATTAACTCAAAAAAAAAAAAAAAACAGACTCAGTATTCCTCAAAATTAATAAAAACAGTGAAATGGAAACATATAATATGATGCAATATGAGATTTATACATCACATATATGAATAAATAAGCTTTCCATTGATGTATGGTTTGTCAGGATAGGACAATATTTGGCAGAGATACAACTATTTAAAAATCTTCAATCTGAGGGTTCAAAAAAAATCAAAATATTGAGAAAATCGCAGAAAGTTGTCCAAATTAAGTTCTTGGCAATGCATATTACTAATCAAAAATTAAGTTTTGAAATATTTATGGTGGGAAATTTACAAAATATCTTCATGGAACACGATCTTTCCTTGATATCTCACACTTTCGGTGTGAGAAGACTTTTATGTTTGCCGAAAAGAGAAATTTTTATATTATAAACAAACAAGCAAGCCCTGCTCAGATTTAAAAATTAACGCAAAAGTAACGCATTACTTTCCATAAAAAGTAACTAAGTAATGTAATGCATTATAACGTATCATTTGCTGTCTCTGTAGGGCCAGAAAGCTCTTGTATTTCATCAGAAATATCTTAATTAGTGTTCTGAAGATGAACAAAGGTCTTATGGGTTTGGAACAACATAAAGGTGGGTAACTAATGACAGAATTTTAATTTTTGGGTGAACTATCCTTTCAAATGTTTCCTTTTTTTAATGTACATGTTGATGCATTCACAAATCTTCACACTTTGGTTGCCATGTAGATGTTTACGACAGCTTTTGACAGATTTTGACAGAAATTCACACATGCATTTAAAACCATATCCTCTTTATTCAGCCAATCATATGTTACGCTTTCAATTCAGCTAATAATAGTAAAGATAGTACAGCTACTCTAGCTCTAGAAGTATCAAGTTGAGATTTTTTAAATTGTAATATTTTGGTGCCACACACAAAGAAACCATCATGCTATCTGTAAGTACAACTTGCCCTGTGGCAGTTTCCACAGTACATATTTAGTAACCCAACAAGTCTTTTGATAGTGATTGACTGACATACTCAAGACTTTAATTTAGTAACACAAAACCCTCAAGCTAAAACGGTCCGTCTTCCTGCTGCTTTTGGCTTCTCAGTTCTTTATTTAACCTCTTTTACAAGTAAAAAACACAAATGAGAATTGTTTATTTTGTCTCAAAGCTATGTTACGCTTGCTGTTACACATAAAAGCCTTGTTGATGCAAAAATATCATTGAGGCCTCATACTGCAGATTGATGAAGACAGATTTCTACTGCGACAAATCCGGACTGTCAGAAACATTTCAGGTAATCGCTTGTTTCTGTGGCTGTTTCCCTCTAGACGTGGAGCACAAGGAGGACGAGGGTGGGGACTCTGCAAAAAATGAGGTAAAACTGTCTTCCTGTTGTGCGCCTGTCTGTAATATATGTGTGTACGTTTGCGTGTTTCTGTCTGTGAAAATTCAACCTTTTTCTGTTAATCGCTCAAGATCTTCGAAGGAAGATGACATTAACGTGGAACCTGTTTTTCCAGCCACTTGATTGTGAAAGAAATGGTACCCTGATGGTGAAATATCAAATACACTTGGTACACTGCTTAAAAACAACGGTCTCTGCTTTGATCTGTCGGGCCGCTCGAACCCTTTCTGTACCGATGAGAACCCTTAGTTTGAGAATCCCCCACCAGCCCATTCGCGAAACGCTCCAAAATCATTCGCAGACAAATCACCTACTTCCTGCCTTCATTTAGGATCGGACAGATAGATAAGCACACTAAAACAGAGAGAGAACAAGTCGTTAATTTTTTTCTTTTCCTTTTTTTTTTGCTTTTGTCCATTTGAACAGGGAGCTCGAGGGAGGCTCCGTGGGGGAGTGGGCTGGGAAGTCAGCCTCCGTCAAAGACCCATGCCCAGAGTAACCTTCCAGGCCGGTGACCCTTATTACATTAGCAAGAGGACCAGGGAGGAGTTGCTGGCCAAGTGGAAGTTGGAGGTGAGTACCACTGCTCGCCTCTGTCCCAGAGGAAGAGTGATAGGGAGCCTGTCAGCATTTCTATTATAGCAGGAACGTTTGCCAGGGCGACAGTAAACTCTGCGAAAGCCAAGTGTATTTGATGAGTCATTTGATCTCGCATGAAGGTACCATTTATTTCATGAAATGTCTTGCTGGCTGCTTCTAATGCTAAAAATCCACTCGTTTCCAAATTATGACCATATACAGGCAGTGGCCAATGTTTGGTTATAGCTGATCTTACAGTTTTCTTAGGGGTTCAAGCGCTTAGTACTGAAACCCTATTGTAATAGAATGGCCATGGATCAGCATTCTCCACCTAAAAATGATCGGGCAGGCCAAACCGTAAATCATAGAGACTTAAAACTTGGAGGGATGGTAGTTCTCACACCCTCTACAACATCACCAAAGCTCGCCCCAATCGGCCTGAGGGTGGCGCTACAGCAGTTACAACTAAATCCTTAACTGTTTGTCGTAGGGTCAAGTGTCTTGGCTTATGATGGACAAAACATATGCCTCAGATTCAACCGTCACTGTGATGAAATTTTCAGGGATTTTTTTTTTAAAACCTACTTTTGCAAACTAATTCTAGGTTTTTCGCCCGATCGGAACCAAACCAGTGCGGAAAGACTTTCTGTAAATATCGATTATCAAAAACAAAAGTTTCGACCGTCGTGACAGGACACAACTTTCGCTGCTTTTAGTAAAATGGCAATACTGTAACTCTTGAATGGAAAGAGATATTTTCGCCAAACTCTGAAAACGTATGCAAGAGCTCAATCTGAGGTCACAGTTAAAAAAAACATGGAGTTTGGCTACTTAGTGGTGCTGTAACAGGGAAATAAACACAAAAACAGCTATAACTATGCATCCGTTAGTATTATCGACTTGAAAATTTGTCCAAAGTGTCTATGAGGACATTCGCGTATATCTCAAAAAACGTGGCCGCCATTGGGTGAATTTCGAAATTTGAGCACCTATTAGACGAGGTTACCAGAGAACAGTGGGTATTTTCAACTCGTGGCCCTAGAGTTCTATAAGAATTTTGAAAGAAATTGGCCAATAGGTGGCACTAATGAGTTTTGTGCCTATGTAATCACGTGCTGTTTCACACATCCAGCCTTTTTAACAGCTTTTACTAAAACGCCAATAACTCTTGAATGGAAAAAGATATTTTCGCCAAACTCGGAAGACGTATGTAAGAGCTCATTCTGAGGTCACAGTAAAAAAAAATGGGAATTTGACCACTTGGTGGCGCTAAAACAGGGAAAAATTAAAAATGGCTATAACTACGTACCCATTAGTTCAATCCACTTGAAAATTGGTATGCCATGTCTAAGTCCAAAGTGCCACAAGCATTTGTGAGGAATTTGTAATTATGTATAAAACCTACTTGTGTGAACTAATCTTATTTTTTTTGCTCAACTTCAATAAAACCACTGCAGTACAATTCTCTGGACTCTCTAGATCAATAATTATCAAAAAATTTAACTTAAAGTTGAACCTTACCCTTTGGATAGCTATAACAGAGTCATTTAAAAAATTGTCCAGACCAAATATACCTAAAAGCCTATAAATCCTGAACGAAAGCTCAAAACTTCACGAAAATAAGTGAGCATGTGTGACATATGATTCTAAACAAGCATACAAAGTTTTATGGAGATCAGACCGTAGGTGGTGCTGTAACAGACATAATTTTTTATAATCATTATATTTCTATGGTAAATTACCTGGAATTGCCAAAAATGCTTTTTCTAATCATTGAATTAGCTGGTTACAGATTTGTACAATGTCTTTTTCCTTATGTGCTTAAAAGCCTTAAAGCGCTTGAACCATGGTAATTGCTGCTTGTAGCTATATATGTTTCTTTGCTTATGTGTATATATTTGCATGCTTATTTATTGTGTTTTGTTCTTTTATTTTCAATGTTTTATTTAGAATTAATTTATACAAAATACTATAGAATTGTGATATCGTCCATTAAATGAAAACATTTATCAGCTTATCAGTATCAGTGTATACCTAGTTGTGATCGACAGATTGTTTTTACTGCTCTCTTGTTGCTCCTGGTTAGGACCAGGGTCATCCCTAGCGTGGGATGGGGCCAAATGCAAGTAGAGGATGCAGGGCCCCCTTAAAGGACGGGGCCTGGTGGGGTTGTCCCAAGAACAGCCCCAGTTGGCTTTTGCACTGTTAAATTGTAACATTTATTAATCTACGTTACTGATTATTGGAGACATGTTGAATAATCCAAGAACAGGAATTTGATATTTCAGGAAGAAAAGAAAAGGCTGTATGATCATTTCACTTTTTTTAGTTCAGTAGTCTGTGTCATGTTGAATCTTTATACATGGTACATCAACGTGCAGGGCAGAAATTGTTGTGATGTGTCTTGACTTGAACGTGAACTGTGATTTCTGCTCCACTAGTAGCACCAAAACAGGTCTCCAGAACACGCCTCCTGTCTGTCATTGGTCAATCAAACAGATCAGGAAAGCAGTTTAATATGAGTTAAGGGACAAATTAAGAAGTACTTGGGCATTAAGGTCAGTTTACAACAAGAATGATAACTATAGTTCACACTAACTATAGTTAACATGCACTGCAGTTCTGTCATCTGACGGTTTAAATGCTCAAGCTCTTTAAAGTCAGGTGTATTCTGATTGTGTAAAACTTTCTTGTTTTTATCGTTCAACTTTTCACATAGTATAAGAACAATGGTTAAAACTTTATAATTAGTGTGGCTGAACCTTTATGGGTTGAGGGGGTACACAGATTTAGCCCTCATTTGTTATCCCCAGCTATGGCGACTCTTCAAAATCATCGCAGGTACAGGTGGTTGACAGTTTTCCTAATAGTACTGTGTTGCATGGTGAGAACTGCTCTGTTACATAATGTTCTTTTTCCTCGGTAACCAAAGGGAGCCGTCCAATCACCATCGAGCTCCCCCCGCCCCCATCTTTTTTTTTTTTTTTTTTTTTTTCCTCTGGCCCTCACCACACTGTGTTTGAGGATAAGCCATAAAAGTGTCAGAGATCCCAGAAATACAGCCAAATTAGCCGGACACACAGTTGTCTCGTGAGTGGACGTCGTAAAATTCCAGAGAAATGGGCGTTTCGCATTCTTCACGCAAGAGAGCAGGAATCCTCCATCATCGGGAGCCTGGGAATTTTTTTTTTCCTCTGAATAGGCACATTGTGGAAGAGCGCAGATCGTAACATGTCATTTCTGTGTTTGCTCTCCGACGGTCTGTGCAGTCATGTTTTCAAGAAGCGTTGCGCACCGGACACAACAATGCAGCAGGAAACTCTGTTGAAAGGGGCCTTGACATGTTTCCTTCCTCTGGCTACGAGGCCTGAGCCGCATACAGTCAGCAGAGCTTTGTTAGCATTGAAGGGGTGGCCCTAAGGGGCGGGGGGGGGGAGGGTTTGGGGGAAGGCTGCTTTCACTTTCTGTGAGCGAGGGGGATCATGTCTCTCTTTTTTTTTTTAATAAGTACCGAACGCTACAGTAGATTCCTCTTTCCCACCCCCATCCCATTCCCTTCACTCCTCCCCCTCTCCCCTCACAACTCTCTCCGCAGTGGAAATGAACTCCGTACTATGGATATAAGGGTGAAGATGAGGTTTACAGCGAATTTCCAGCGCTGCTTGCAAGACAGCCTCCTGGACAGCCGCCAACATTCTGCAAGTCCTCTCTAGCCAACCAGAATTCCTGTTGGGAACCACCTGACCCTGAATTCCCAGACAAAGAAATGTTCATGCTTTCTGTTTTTTTTTTTTTCCTTTTTTTTTTTTTTTTTTTTTTTTTTTTTTGAAGCGGTCTCCACTGAGCCAAGAGTGGGGCAAGAAAAAAAGCGACTCACACGTTGGATTTAAAGTGCCGAGTGCAGGCGTGTATGGGTAGGTCGGCTGACTTGTTTGTTGTTGATAGCGCAGGGGACAGTGTGCATGTCTGAGTAGACTTGCTGGAGGAGGAATATGCTGACTTCAGGTATTTCCAGGAGACTTGTTACGGACCATCTGCCCCGGGTAGCTTAAAGGAAACCCATCTCTTTAAAACCACAGTGCCGGACCGGGCTTAAAACATTGCAAGTACAAGACAAAATGCTTTGCTTAAAAGGTTTTTTTTCTAGCCTGTATGTGATCACAGGGGGATAGCAGAAACCTGAATGTATTTCCTGTTTTACTGCCGGTGCAGGATGTTGTGCATAGGGTATATCTTTGGTTTTGTTTATGTTTGAAAGTTTACACTTGGTTTTTAAGTGTGTCGTGATCTGACAGCGTGCTTTGTGTGGTTATTTATACACTGGGGTTGTAGAGACGTAGCATGTTTTAGCTCAAACTAATGCTTTCCCACTTGTTTTAAAAGGAAAGTTTTGCTTTTGAGCTTGAAAACAAAGATAATATGCTTTTTTCAGTCTGTCAGATTTGGGTCGGTACCGCAAACATGTAAAACTGGCAGCAGTTGTCGCTTGTGTTGAAGCGGAAATACGGTGCGTGTCTTTTTAAGGATATGCAAATATGAATGAACCGAGTGAACCCGGGAACCGCGTGTGATTAGTGCGCTGCCAGCGCTCGCTCGTACTCTGAGTCAAGGCTGCACAGCCTGAAGCAGGCAGACTTTTGCACTTCAGCTTTTTGCAGTTTAACAGATTTTAGACTATTAAAAACATTTTGAGCATCCTCACGTGAACAAACAAAGAGAAGGCTTTAACATTAAAGCACTTAGACTTATTTAGCATGCCTGACCTCTGCTGTAATGCTAATTACAGAGCCTTTAATGGACCCAGCACAAGCACAAACTAAATGCATCCTCTATTCTCTGCACTCGGGAGGGTAAAAAGTGAACGGCCTTTGTTCGGTCTCGCACAAAGTCACATCAAAATAAATGCGATTGTCACACAGTGGCCATAGCCATTCATCCCCTGCCTGTTGGAATCTTAGTGTGCACTGCTGTGCTGCCGGCATTTGAATTAATTCAGACTGTTTCCTTATATTGTTCAAAGTTTAAGGGAAACGGTGTTTATGAAACGTTGTTTGTTTGGAAACCATTACTAATGTTTTTAAGCGCTGCAGACTGATTGTCTGTCAGCAGTGTGCAACACTGCTTGGGTTTTTACAGTTCAAGTAAATAAATAAATAGAAATATGTGACCCTGGACCTCAAAACCAGTCATAAGTTGCTCAGGTATATTTGTAGAAATAGCTAAAAATACACTATATGGGTCAAAATGATCGATTTTTCTTTTATGTAAAAAATCATTAGGATATTAAGTAAAGATCATGTTGTATGAAGATGTTTTGTACATTTCCTACCATAAATATTTCAAAACTTAAGTTTTGATTAGCAATATGCATTGCTAAGAACTTCATTTGGACAACTTTGAAGGTGATTTTCATTTTTCAGATTCCAGATTTTCAAATAGTTGTATCTCAGCCAAATATTGTCCCAAACCATATAACAATGGAAAGCTTATTCTTTCAGCTTTCAGATGATGTATAAAAATTGACCCTTATGACTAGCTATGTAAGTTAAAGTAATAATTATTCACCCCAAAATGAAAATCTGCTGAAAATGTACTCAAGATGTCAATGAGTTTGTTTCTTCATCAGAACAGATTTGGAGAAATTTAGTATTACATCATTAGCTCACCAATGGATCATTTGTAGTGAATGGGTGCCGTCAGAATGACTGATAAAAATATCACAATAACATCAGTTAACATCGTATTAAGTGAAAAGCTGCATGTTTGTCATAAACAATTCCGTTCCATCTTCAAAACGTTGCTTCTGGCTAAAATACGAGTGTGTAATCCATAATAATGTTTCGTTCGGTGAAAATGTTTAATCTGAATCAGGAGAGGAACATGCACAGATGAAGCACTGTTTACAAAACAGTCCAAAGCAGTTCTAAACAAAATGTTGGTGGATTTTGTTGCAAAAAGACAACAGGGGATGGACTTTTTCACTCGATTATGGACTTTCATTTTGTACTTGAGCAACAGTTTAAAGTTAAAACATCTTGATGATTTTGTTTCTTACAAACACACAGCTTTTCACTTTACAAGATGGTAAATTATGGACTGGAGTCATGTGGGTTACCTGTGGATTATTATGATGTTTTCTCATTCTGACGGTACCCATTCACTGCAGAGAATCCATTGGTGCGCAAGTGATGTAATGCTGAATTTTTCCAAATTGTCTATATCTTGGATGTCCTGAAAATGAGTAAATTTTCAGCAAGTTTTTAGTTAGTTTATAATTTACTGAAATATTATTGTTTAGTAATATTTATTATGTTTCTTTCTCTCCTGAAGGAGCTGTATTGTAACTGTTTAGCATGTGCTGTGACGCAATACTGATTTGGTTGCAATTTACAACCCAAACTAATGCTTCCAAGACTGTCATTCTTGCAGTACTGGGTTTACCACATTCATTCTTTCTCAAAAAACTCATCTGTGTTCGCCAGCTTGCTAATGTTAGCTTTTTGGCATATTTAAAAGATCACAATTAGCAGCCACAATGTTCAGTTTATCACAGAAACCAAATATTTTAATTCACAAGGCATAAAAGTATAAAAAACCAGTGCAACCTAGCATTGTTCGAATAGTGGTAATGAAACTTCCATTAGCTGGCCTGAAAGTTTCTCACGCTAGCCTCAGGCCATCCATATAACCATAAATCATAAAAGTATTTTGTTTTTTTTTAAGTAATACTGTCTTTTCATGCCTATGTCATATGAACAGCAATGCATTCAAAGGCCTGACGTGCAAAATAATAGGCCTAGAGGCATCCATGTGCAGCAGCTGATCATAGAATTGACTTGGTATATAAAAAAATACAGAAAGATTGGAAAAAAGAATTTGCCAAAGGAGCTTTCTTGGAAAAGAGGCTTGGTTGATCATTGTAATGTGGAGAGCAGCTTAAGGCTATGGGTGTTTCCTTTCAGATATAGGTAGCGCTCCTATAATACAACACGCCAGCTTTAACATAGAGCTTAAAAAACACTCTCTCGCAAGGTTACCCTTCTTACCTTTCAGTACTGGATTTATGCATCCTGAAAGGTTGGTTTATCACTTAGTTCTGTAAGCTTCTGTATTATTCCATGTGGCTTAAGTGACTTAAGTACTGCATTATAGATAGCATTACTGTACATCAAATTTTCAGTCCCATGGTGGCTTAAAAGTAAGTTTTCTTAGTGTTGATGCGGAGATTTACATCTCATGACTTCAGTGCCTGGAGGATATTCTTTATTAGTTAGGAATGTAAGACTAGGACTAGTTTCTGAAACGTTTTCTCTTAATGCATCTCAAGATCTGTGTTTTTAACATTTTAAATTTGCTCCTTATCTAATATTTCATATTTTCCTCTCCATCTTTTGGAGAGCCATATAACAAACTAAGCTAATAAATGGAGAACTTTCATCTTGTTGTGCTTTTTAATAATCTTTATCTTTATAAGTATATTTAGTCAGTGAATAGCAAAGCTTAAGTGATTCTAATAGTACAGTGTTTGTTGTATTTTTTCTTTGGACTATTCTAAATACACCCAATCCCAGGCTTAGTGTTTTAAATGCTTGTACACAACAACATTGGTTATTTTAAGCTTTATTTTGTGGATGACATACTGCTTATATCTTGTTGTTCCTGAGCTGGGCTGTGTGTTTGTGACTGACAAAGACTGTAAAGTACTGTACTCCTGAAACCCTCCCCCTTTCCTTCCTTCTCGTCTCCCCCTCCCTCAATTTCAAGAGCCAGACTTGCTACAGTGAGGCCCCCGAAGAGGGGCATTTACAGCTGGGGGAACAAAAAAAACACGTCCAGAAGCAAATCTCCACTTATAGCCACAGTGCTTTCCTCTCCTCCCCCAGTTTTTGGGGAGTCAGTTTTCAATTGATTTCTTTATTTTTACATATATATCCTTTCCCTCTTCCTGAGTCGACGTTCTTCTCTCACTGTCACTGTTCTGTTCGATACACAATAGATGCCTGCAGTATTAGCTGCTTCTGTCATTATTTATGATCGGCTGTGGTATCTATGGTAGCTTTGACAACTTAAGGCTGTTTTTCCAGATAGTAAGAAGTTATGTGTGAGGTTTATGTCAAAACCACACATTTTTTACTCTTCATCAATCACATAGGGTGAGTTCTGCTTGTTGCGTGGAATGTAAATTGTGTACATTTAGAGCGAACAGAGCCACAAGCGTGTGAGAAGAAATCGGTCGTGGGTAGCTCAAGATAGTGTTTTCTTAAGATAAGAGTTTCAGATTTAAATTCTATTCTGATTTAATCCTGTTAATAAACTTGTCTTGAAATGATTGAACTAAGATTACATTAATGATAACTCAGGCCACTGTTGTATCACAGAAAATCTTACATGGTGTATGTGATTGTACATCATGGTAACAGTAGACATCATAAATGTAGTTATTTTTGACAGGAGTTCAACAACACAATGCTTTATATATTGAATAACTATAATGTAATGTCTAGTATTAAAAGTAGTGACTTTAGTACATTTGAAATGTAAAGCATTACTCCTAAATATAATGTAGTAACTTAAATGTTCTGTTAAGCTGCTTTGCAGCGTTTTGTATCATGAAAAGCGCTATACAATTGAATAGCAATGTCTCAATGTTACTGTCATTGCATTGTATATGACAAATTTTAATCTAAAATTTTGTGAGATAAGTTAATATTCAAAGGAGTCCCTGCACAGGCTGTGATAATTCCTCTTGTAAATTTGCTGAAAATCAAGACAAAAAACACATCCAAATATTTAATAGAATTTAGTTCTGTATTGTTCCTTTAAAGGAAACAAAAAATAAATATCGAAAAAGGGAAAAAAATGGATGTAGAATTTGTTACAGACAAAAATGGATGTATCTAGTTAAGAATGTAGTTTTTGTCTTTACAGACATACTGAATCCAAAGAAAAAACTCTGATTGACTACTACATTGTTATGCAACTGGCCTCAGAAAATTAAAACAATATTTTCAGTTCTAACAAGTGAAAATCAGAAGTTAATCTAACAGCATCTAGTTAAGCACAGTATGGAGTTCGCCAAGGCTCGGTATTGTGTCCTCTGAAGTTCTCCGAGTCTAAATAAATAGCAGTATTTTAAATACTGCTACCACTATGATTGCTACTACTTTATTGTGAAAACCAGAAACAGTCAAATCTAACAAGTATCTAGTGAAGTACAGCATGGAGTCCCCCAAGGCCCGGTATTGTGTCCTCTGTAGTTTTCCTGGTCTAAATAAATTCTGGTAGGTGGAGATAACAGGAAACATGGAATTAGCCTTCATTGTTACGTTGATGATGCAGCTTTATATTTCCTCTATACCACACACCTCAGCTTTCCAAGTTCAGTTAAGGACACTGAAGAGTAGGTACAGTGAACAGCAATTTCCTGCTGTTAAATTCTGACAAACAGCTTGTATCCATTGAACCTACAACTATAAATATTGCAAATCAAATGCAATTTGCACCTAGATGAATGAACTCTTATGTCATTTTCTACACTTAAGGAGCTGAGTGTTACACTTGATAGCAATTTGTCTTTTGAAAAGCATTTCCAGAGTTAACCTAAGTTATGAAACATGCTTTGCTCGTTAGCTTTGAAACAACATGGATTACAAAAAGCGCAATACAAATTGAAAAATGAGACATCTTGCAGCTCCCTTGAAAGTTTACTCAGGCTCATTTAAGAACCACTGGTATATGCCATCATACTGCCCAGTACTGCAGGGATAAATACATGCACATATGTACAAAACCGCTTGCATACTCTTAAATACTCTTTCCACAGTCAACCGCTGTCAAAGACAAATAGCCTGGCACATATGGCTCAGCTCATCGAAGCAGCGAGTGAAGCTATACAGATATTTATAAACTACACTGGGGCTTCTTGATTTGAGGCCACATGTTTCTACTCCACACTCATCCTGTCTATTCATGCACACTCATGAGCTCTTGGCTCCAGAGCTTCTCTCCTCCCTTTGCGGGCTTATATGAATGTATAGCCACCATAATGGAGGGAGCGAGCTAAAGAGAGACATAGGGAGAGCTTTCTGGGGACGGATCCAACCGTTTTCTCCACGCACACACACACACACGCAGGCGACTCTGCCAGGTTCACGTGTGTGTGAGTGAAATTGGAGACGAAGTTGGACCCCAGCAGCAGAGAAAGTACAGCTGTGAAAGAGATTCACGTGCGAGTGAGAGAGAACGAGAGGACGAGAGAGGTGCAGCTGTTGGGGATTTGCTGTGAGCTGCTTAAGTCATGGCTTGGCTCGTGTCCTCTGTTTTTGACCTAATAGCTTAGAGTCAGGTTGGACAAACTCGCTGAACTCTCCAGCGCGCATCCATCTCAGCCAGGGGGGGAGCTCTCATTGTTACCAAGTGATCGCGCACAGCTCTCACCGCAATGAAAAGGGGACTGTTTTCACAGGTTTCTGCCACTTATCACACTCAAAGGGGCGGCACTTGTGCTTTATCAAAAGGATGGGGATATTTGTGTTGGCACGTGGGATTAAAGTACTATAAACAAACCGAGTAGTCACCATTACTCAAGCGCTGAACTGTGCTATTCTCAGGAAAGCCACTGCTGTTCCATGTGCTTTACCTCCTCCTCTTCCTGTCCCGCTGTTCCCTACGTTGCAGGCAGAAAAGAAGGCGAAACTGGTGTCTGTGATGAACTCAATGGAGGACCATGGCGAGGTAGAATCGGAGCCTCAAAAAGACAGCTCCATAATCACCGTCCCACTACTCTTTCCTCCACCAACGCCGCAAATGCAGCAGCAACCGCCACAGCCTCAAGCTCAACCTCAGACCAACCTCAAACCCCAGCCTTCTCCCCAGCAACAACCTCCACCATTCCAACAGCAACAGCAGCAGCAGCCTACGGATCCGGCCTCTCCAACTGTTGCCACCACCCCAGAGCCTGTGCCTATAGGGGATGGAGACAAGACCTCACCCAAGTCCACTGACACAGAGTCCGAGTACGAGGTACGAGTAGCTTCCTCACGATCATGGTGCTTTGAGGTTGACCATTTCGAAATATTGCACAGAACGCTGTAGACTTTCTGTGCTTTGGATGATGGTTAGGTATGTTTTGAAGCAGGGTAGCTGGTTTGAGCTGGTTTAAGCTGGTCCTTAGTTGGTCATGAACTGGTTTAAGCAGGTTAAACCAGCTCAAACCATGCTTCAAAACATACCTAACCAGCATATGCCGTTTTTTTTTCAACAGGTTATTTAGTTACCCAGATAAGTTTTGGGATAAATGTGGGATTTTATTTGTTCAAAGAGTGCCTAAAGTTAATTTAGTTTCATTATCAAAGCAAAACCAACTTTTGACACTTGCTTTCTGATAGGTTAATTATTCTCAGAGAAATCTCAGGATTATGCCATGTTATCCTGGAACTTATTTGGCTGTCCAGCTTTGAAAGTCAGGTTTAAACAGCAGGGCCCGTCTTCTGCTGGAGGGTTGTTTCATATGAAGTCTGGGAGTAATCTGAAACTATATTAAAACTATTATCGTACAGCTTCTTGCCTTAAGGTGTGATCATTAGTGAAGTTGCTGTGAAATTTTGTAGTGTGGAGATAAAGCACAGCTCACACCGAAGACATTTTCAAACCAAGAAATTTTCTGTGGATCATCTCGATAAATCTACACTATGAAATTTGTGTAGGAAAATATTCCACCGAACAACGGTAAATGTGACGGCACCTTTAAAAGTTCAAAGCCAGATTGTGAGGGTGGTTAACTCCAGAAGAGCAATTTACTACAACAATTGCAGTTCAAATGTCAGGATTAAAGGTTGTCTATTTATAGATATTTATATCACCATAGAGTTATCATCCTGGCTGAAAGCTAAGACGGTAAAAAGAAATATAATTAAAGATAATGCAGAAGACAGGTTCTGTTATGAACAGTTCACATTTTTTTGTATTTATGTATAACTGATCCAACGAATGTTCGTATATTGCAGGACGGCAGAGGTTTCGGCATCGGTGAGCTTGTGTGGGGAAAGCTACGAGGATTCTCCTGGTGGCCCGGTCGGATTGTATCCTGGTTAGAGACTGGACGCAGCCGGGCGGCTGAGGGCACTAGATGGGTCAAGTGGTTCGGAGACAGCAAGTTTTCTGTGGTAAGTTTGTATTCACTCTCGAGGCAGATGGTGCTAAACAAGTAAATTCTTAAAGAAATTACTTTAAATGAGGAAACAATGCGAGTTAAAGGATTAGTTCACTTCCAGAACTAAAATTTACAGGTAATTTACTCACCACCTTGTCATCCAAGATGTTCATGTCTTTGTTCAGTCGTAAAGAAATTATGTTTTTTAAGGAAAACATCTTAGGAATTATCACTATATAGTGGACTTCTATGGTGCCCGTGGTTTGAACTTCCAAAATGCAGTTTAAATGCAGCTTCAAATGCCTCTAAATGATCCCAGCCAAGGAAGAGGATGCACAGAGTACACATGTGCATCGCAGAGCTAGACAAGATGAGCATTTGACGTTAAAAAGTATATAAATTGTAATTTGTTTTTAGAAAATAACCAATCGTTTCTCTAAATAAGACCCTTCTTCCTCGGCTGGGATTGTTTAGAGCCTATTGAAGCTGCATTTAAACTGCATTTTGGATTACCTTTTTGAGGTACCATAGAAGTCCACTATTTGGAGACTGTTTTCCTCAAAAAAAACATAATTTCTTCATGACTGAAGAAAAAAAGACATAGACATCTTGGATGACAAGGGAGTGAGTACATTATCTATACATTTTTGTTCTAGAAGTGAACTACTCCTTTAAAGCGATAGTTCACCCAAAAATTTTCATTATTTACCCACCCTCAAGTTGTTTCTGTATGAGTTTCTTTCTTCTGTTCTGTTCAACACAAATGAAGATATTTTGAAGAATGTTGGGAACCAAACAGCTGATGTTTGCCATTGACTGCCATAGTAGGAAGAAAAAATACTATGGAAGTCAATGGTTACTAGCAACTGTTTGATAGAAAATATCTTCTTTTGTATTCAACAGAGGAAAGAATTTCATACAAGTTTGGAACAACGTGAGGATGAGTAAATAATGACAAAATCCCTTAAAGGAGAAGTCCACTTCCAGAACAAAAATTCACAGATAATATACTCACGCCCTTGTCATCCAAGATGTTACGTTTTTCTTTCTTCAGCCGTAAAGAAATTTTGTTTTTTGAGGGAAACATTTCAGGATTTTTGTCCATATAATGGACTGCTATGGTCCCTCGATTTTGAACTTCCAAAATGCAGTTTAAATGCGGCTTCAAATGATCCAAATGTGGTTGTAAACGATCCCAACCGAGAAAGAAGGGTCTTATCTAGTGAAATGATCAGTTAATTCATTAAAAACATACAATTTAAATACTTTTTAATCTCAAACGCTCGTCTTTTCTTGCTCTCCCTGAACTCTGTGTATTCTGGTTCAAGACAGTTAGGGTATGTCGAAAAAACTCCAATCGTATTTTGTCCCTCAACTTCAAAAATCATTTTAAAATCATCCTACATCACTGCAGAAGTTCTGACCCAGTCTTTGCAAAGTGAACATGCAAAGAAGATAAAACAGCAATGAGATGGGAGTTTTTCGACATACCCTAACTGTCATGAACCGTAAAAAAAAAAGTTCAGGCAGAGCGAGACAAGACGAGCGTTTGACATTAAAAAGTATGTAAATTGTATTATTTTTATGAAAATAATCGATCGTTTTGCTGGATAAGACCCTTCTTTCTCGGCTGGAATCGTTTACAACCACATGCATTTTGGAAGTTCAAACTCGGGGCACCATAGAAGTCCATTATATGGAGAAAAATCCTGAAATGTTTTCTTCAAAAAACATTTTTTTACGACTGAAGAAAGAAAGACATGAACATCTTGGATGACAAGGGGTGAGTACATTATCTGTCGTTTTTTGTTCTGGAAGTGGACTTTTGTTGCAGAATTTGTTGACAGTAAGGGACAAATCGTAGTTTTCTCTGGTGCTCAATGTTATGATTCCATTGCTGTGGATAGAGGTTGTATTGTAACCCAGAACAACCCACTAAATGTTTTGTTTCATTTTTTCCTGGTAGGTCTGTGTTGAAAAACTGTTGCCTTTAAGTTCCTTCCACAACGCCTTTCACCAGCCAACCTACAATAAACAACCAATGTACAAGAAAGCCATCTTTGAGGTGCTACAGGTAGGAATTCGTTTGTTTTACAGATTCCGGATTAAACAAAACAAATTTTATTGTTATATTCCAAATCAATAACTCAGACCAGCAAAAATCTCTTTCAAGAAAATGTTTGAATGCCGTGCTTTGCAGGTAGCCAGCACTAGAGCAGGCAAAAACTTCCTCACATGCCTGGAGAGTGACGACACTGACACTTCTAAGTCAGTAGACATGCAAAACAAACAGATGATTGAATGGGCCATGACAGGATTTCAACCCACAGGACCTAAAGGTCTAGAGCCGCCTGAAGGTAAGACTGCTGCTGTTTCATACTGACATACATATATCTGCTTGCTTGGCAAAGGAAAATGTCAAGCTTGTTGAAAGGGATAGTTCACCAAGAAATGAAAATTCTGTCATTTACTCAATTTCATGTGCTGCTGTTTATTTTAGTAGTACACAAACAGAGACTTTTGTTTCTTTTTCAGTGGTGCACAAACTTTTCATGTAACTTTGAGCTCTTTTAATACAACAGTCTATAATGACTGAAATTTTTAAAGGGATAGTTCACCCAAAAATGAAAAATTAACCCATGATTTACTCCCCCTCAAGCCATCCTAGGTGTATATGACTTTCTTCTTTCAGGTAAATACAGAGTTATATTAAAAAATGTCCTGGCTCTTCCAAGCTTTATAATGGCAGTGAATGGGTGTTAAGATTTTGAAGTCCAATAAAGGGCATCCATCCATCATTAAAAGTACTCCACACAGCTCCAGGGGGATAAGAAAGGCCTCCTGAAGCAAATCGATGCTTTTTATGTACGAAAGATATCCATATTTAAACTTTATAAACCGTAATCTCTAGCTTTGTTTACAGAAGAGGAAAACCAGTCTCCCCTTGGCTCATATGGACAGGGTTGCCAGGTTTTCACAACAAAACCCACCTAATTGGTACTCGAAACTAGCCCAAAACTAGCTCAATCGCATTTCGAGGGGTGTCTCTAGGTTTTGTTTTGCTCTCTCCTCTGTGCTTTCGTGTTCATCACTTCTCACCGGAGCTTATGCTACGCTTACGTTATCCGCTGGAACGCCACTCTCTCTTGAACGCGTGTACAACAGTTAGCGGAAGCTAGAGATTATGGTTTATAAAGTTTTAAATATGCATTTATTTTACCCAAACGCAACGATTCACTTCAGAAGGCCTTTATTAACCCCCTGGAGCCGTGTGCAGCACTTTTTATTATGGATAGATGCACTTTATTGGACTTCAAAAGCTCAACACCCATTCACTGCCATTCTAAAGCTTGGAAGAGCCAGGACATTTTTTAATATTACTCTGATTGTATTCGTCTAAAAGAAGAAAGTCATATACACCTAGGATGGCTTGAGGGTGAGTAAATCATAGGGTAACTATAATTTTTGTGTAAACTATCCCTTTAAGCTCCAGAAATCACAAAAAGCACCATGAAAGTGGTCCATATGATTCATGTGATATATTCCAAATCTTCTGAATTCATAAAAAATTGTAGCCGCTATAACTTCCCCTCCAGTGAGCTGTTCACTTAAGAATCACTGTGAGTGAATCACTGATTCAGGTGAGTTGAACTGAAGAACTAGATTCAGTGAAAGAATCGTTCATTTTAGTTCCAGTTCTTCTCAGTTTCTCTCTGGTTTTCCCACAAAGCTTCAGAAAATTTAGAATATGTCAGACAAATCACAGACCACGTTGATTATCCTTTTTGATGTTGCCGACATTCATGGTTACTATAAACTGTCATTGTGTGGAAAAGACACGCGTGTAGATTCTGCAAAATGTCATGTTTTGTTAATCTCTTTTCACTTTTTGGCTGAATTTTTTCCATGTTTTCCAAGTTTCCCCATGCTGTAATAGTTGTAGTGAGATAATGCTGACTTTAAGGGAAAGAGTTTATTAGTTAACATTCAATCTG
Source organism: Labeo rohita (assembly GCF_022985175.1). NCBI lineage: Eukaryota > Metazoa > Chordata > Actinopteri > Cypriniformes > Cyprinidae > Labeo > Labeo rohita. The sequence goes on along the minus strand of NC_066885.1, from coordinate 24,176,568 downwards.
GTGGAATTCCTAATGGTCACAGTTCCTCGGTTCAGAGATTTTGGAGAATTTTGGCTTTTGAGAGCAGTTGTAGATGCTTACTAGATGTTTATCCATTAAGCCTGTACACATGCCTGCCCACCAGGAATTAAAGGAGAAGTCCACTTCCAAAACAAAGATTCACATATAATGTACTCACCCCCTTGTCATCCAAGATGTTTATGTCTTTCTTTCTTCAGTCGTAAAGAAATTATGTTTTTTGGGGAAAACACTTCAGCATTTTTTCTCCATATAATGGACTGGCTGGTATTTTGAACTTCCAAAAGGCAGTTTAAATGATCAGTTTAAACGATTGGTTATTTTTATTAAAATAATACAATTTAAATACTTTTTCATCTCAAATGCTCGTCTTGCCTTTCTCTCCCTGAACTCTTTGTATTCTGGTTCAAGACAGTTACGGTATGTCGAAAAACTCCAATCGTATTTTCTCCCTCAACTTCAAAAATCATTTCAAAATCATCCTACATCACTGCAGAAGTACCGACCCAGTCTTTGCAAAGTGAACATGCAAAGAAGATCAAACACCCTTAACAAAAAAGGTAAAACAGCGATATAGGACGATTTTGAAGTTGAGGGAGAACATGAGATGGGAGTTTTTCGACATACCCTAACTGTCATGAACCGGAACAAAATGGAGTTCAGGCAGAGTAAGACAAGACGAGCATTTGGCATTAAAAAGTATATAAATTGTATTAATTTTATTAAAATCACGATCGTTACGTTAGATAAGACGCTACTTTCTCAGCTGGGATTGTTTACAACTGCATTTGGGATCGTTTGAAGCCGCATTTTGGAAGTTTAAAATCAGTGCACCATATCAGTCCATTACATGGAGAAAAATCCTGAAATGTTTTCCTCAAAAAACATAATTTCTTTATGACTGAAGAAAGAAAGACATGAACATTTTGGATGACAAGGGGGTGAGTATATTATTGGTAAATTGTTGTTCTGGAAGTGGACTTCTCCTTTAAGCTGTTACTAGTTAAATCAAAACAATCGTGTCCACCGGACGTTTACATAGACACACTACGTAATCCATTAACGAATAGCTATACGTACCATTGTGCCTTTTTCAGAGGAGCGTAACCCCTACAAAGAAGTGTATCCAGAGATGTGGGTGGAGCCAGAGGCGGCGGCCTACATGCCCCCACCAGCAAAAAAGCCCCGCAAGAGCACAGCTACAGAGAAACCCAAGGTCAAAGACATCATCGACGAGCGGACTCGAGGTGAGCGGATACTCTCACTGAACCAGGTCAGCGAGTTCAAAGAGTTCTCGCTCATAAACACACACCCACACATGCTAAATCAGGATTAGCGCTCTCATCTACTCAGCCGGCAGAGTAAACACAAGAGGGTGTGTCTGGAACTATGACAGGGGTCCCGTCTAATCCTACAAGTTTAAAGAGACACGTTTTGTATTGAATTGTGGCACATGTTCAAACAGAGCTTTAAAATGCCACTTTCACCTACATATTACCCATTTGTTGCTGTTATAATACATGCTAAGGATTTCAAAATGACTTACCATGTTTTAGGGCAGGAAAACCTAACAGTAGTAATAAAGAGACGAGCTGTTAAATCAGCAGGGAGCTTTATTAAACAATCAAACAGAGGCAAACTGGAGCAGACTTGCACCATCTCCTTTGTGGGTTACATGTCGAGCCAAGAGTTGCACTCCGCTTGCAACAGTTTGGTAGTTACAAATGGCTTTATATTTCACCTTAGTTAGCACACCTGCTTAATATTTAATGAAAACACAATAAAAAGTAGTGCATTTCAAATTAAATAACGAAAATTGTTTTCTACTTTATTTTAAAATGTAATTTATTCCAAAGATTGTGGATTAATCGGATTATACACATTAATGTATATATTTAAGAAATATTCACAAGTATATGTATTTATTATAATTTTATATATCTTATATTATATAGAAATAAAAATATTTTGTACATAAATAACATATTTATCTTAAATATATACATTAACTTATGTATATTTATATATACATAATAATTACAAACAGTACACACACATATATTAGGCAAACACAAACTTTTATTTTGCATGCAATTAATTACGATTAATCGTTTGACAGCCCTAATAAATACACATATATACGCTACCAGGCAAAAGTTTTTTAACAGTGAGATTTTTAATGTTTTTGAAAAATTCTATTCAAGCCTGCCTTTATTTGATTCAAAATACAGCAAAAGCAGTAATATTGTGAAATATTTTTACTGTTTAAAATAACTGTTTTCTATTTGAATATATTTAAAAATTTAATTTTTCCTGTGATCAAAGCTAAAACATTTTTTAACATCATTACTCAAGTCTTCAGTGTCACATAAAACTTCAGAAATCATTCTAATATGCTGATTTGCTGTTCAAGAAACTATTATTATTTCTATTATTAATATTTCAAAAAAGCGTTTATCTGAAATAAAAAGCTTTTGTAACATGATACACTATACCATTCAAAAGCTTAGAGTCAGTTTTTTTTTTTTTTTTGTGAGGGATTATAGAAATTAGTACTTTTATTTAGCAAGGATGCTTGATCACATGTGATGACGATATTTAAAATGTTACAAAAGATTTATATTTCAGATATTCATAAGAAACCTGAAAAAATTCTACTCTGCTGTTTTCAACATAATAATAATAATAAACAATGTTTTTTTAATAGTGAATCAGACTATTCGAATGATTTCTGAAGGATCATGTGACTAGAGTAATGATACTAAAAATTCAACTTTGTAATCACGGGAATAAATTACATTTTAAAATATATTCCAATAGAAATCAGTTACTGTAAATAGTAACAATATTTCAAAGTTTTACTCTTTTTGCTGTCAAATAAATGCAGGCTTGGTGAGAAGAAGAGACTAACAAAAACATTAAATATCTTAATGTTCACAAACTTTTGACTGGTAGTGTATTTAAGAAGTATATGTAATATATATTTATATTTAAATATAATATCAATCATATATGAATATATGTGTGTGTAAATATTTAGTAATATATACTTGTATGTGTATGTATTTATATATACATATAAATATACACAGTACACACACATACAGTACTGTGCAAAAGTTTTAGGCCGCTAGTATTTTCACCAGCTAAAAAATGGTTTAAAGTCAGTTATTTCTATCTTTGGCTGTAGTGTGTCAGTAGGAAATATCAGTTTACATTTCCAAACATTCTGTTTGCCATTAATTGTAATAATCTAGTGAGATTTTTGTTTGCACAGGCAGTCTGACAACAGCCAGTGCTCCACACTAATCTGATCTCACCATCATGCAGTCTGTCTCTGAAATGACATGAAGAAACAGAATAACTGAAACAGACTAAATCCAGAAGAACTGTTTCAACATCTCCAAGATGTTTCAAGTAACCTACCTGCAAAGCTACCTGAAAAACTATGCACAAGTGCACACAGGGCAAAAGCTGCTTTAAACGCAAAAGGATGGTCACATCAAATGCTGATTTATTTTAGTTAATAGAAGTTCTTTGATAAAGAAAATCTATTTATGACATTGTTTTTGACAGCATCCTCATTTTATGTGCCTAACTGCCTAAAAATGTTAACAGTACTGTAGCTTTGTAGGTATAGGTCTCTTAAAGCATCTTGGAGATGTTGCCACAGTTCTTCTGGATTTAGTCTGTCTCCGTTTTTTCTGTTTCTTAAGACAGACTGGATTGAATGATGAGAGATCAGATCTCTGTTTGCACAAGGAGTCTGACAACAGCCTGTGCTCCACACAAAAATCTCACTGGATTATTATAATTAATGGCAAAATGAATGTTTAGAAATGTAAACTGATATTTCCTACTGACACATTACAGCAAAAGACCGACTTTAACTGACTTTAAACCATTATTTAGCTGAGGAAAATACTAGTGGCCTAAGACTTTTGCACAGTACTGTATATTATGTAAAAACTTTTATTTCGGATCCGATTAATCACGATTAATCGATTTGACTGACCTAGTTTCTTTTTTTAATTACAGAACTGTTACTTTACTGCTACTTATGTATAATGTGTATTGCAAAAGAGACTATACAAATAAAAACTGAAAATTTTGATAAATTTGATTGAATTCATTGCTAGATTCTACTACTGCAAAACATCCAGAAAATGACATTAGTCAAGCAAATCTACAGTACTGCTGCATGAGTGACACTTTTGTACTAGTGTCAACTAGTATGATGAACTAGTATGTCTTGAAATTAATTAATTAATGTCAATGGAATAATTGACTCCGAACCTTGCGTTAATTTTTAATTCAGTTCAGGACTTGATATTTTTAATTATTTAGCTGTCCATCATAAATTATTTCTGACATATTTAATATGTAGTACCACTACAGTTACCAGCATTATTTTAGTTCATAGCATTTGTGGCATGGTCATAGTGTTTTGAATATTAAATAATTTAATTGCCAAAGTAAATGCAAAACCACTGGAATTTCCATTCAACAAGATGTCAAATAAAAAAGTGTCTGGGCCAAATGTCTGAAACACTGGGACGTTTTCCAGTTTTTAAATGTGCTTTTTTTTTGTCTGTTGTTTTTCAGAGAGGCTTGTATACGAAGTTCGTCAAAAATGTAGAAACATTGAAGGTATGTGTTCCACATACGGATTGAGATGTGTTTCATAACTGGCTGTCTGTCAGTATTAGAGGCTCTGCTAAAATCTCTCTCTCACTTTGAACACTTCCAGACATCTGCATCTCCTGTGGCAGCCTTAATGTTTCCCTGGAGCACCCACTCTTCATTGGAGGAATGTGCCAAAGCTGTAAGGTAAAAGCCAGGAAATTCCTGCTTCCTACTTCCTTGAGGGCGGCTTTGTTTGCCTGCTTGTAATTTTATCATGTCCATTTACATTATTGGCAGATTTTTTTTTCCTGTGACTTCTGAAAACAAAAGTTACATACTGCATGCTGTACATAATTATTTGCAAGGCAAATCATTCATAAAATAAAATAAAATAAAATAAAATAAAATGTATTTAGTGAATAGTTTTTTTTTTATATCAACCATTTAACCTTAACCAATTTAACCTAATTTATCCTATCATTTTAATACTGGCCAGAATTTTAATATTGCTACATCTATAGCATTAAATTATGTTTTTTTTTTTTTTTTAATAATAGACCAGCTTGCTAATATATATTTCTGTTTTAAAACAAATGAAGCACAATCAAAAAATAATTGCTAAACTACCATAAAACGCTCTCCTCTCTTTTTGAATGGTTCTGGAATGGCAAATGTTTTTCATTTGTCAACCACATATGCACAGTATTTCAAATGAATTAATATTTTATGTGTTTGTCCTTTTATAGAACTGCTTCTTAGAATGTGCGTATCAGTACGATGATGATGGCTACCAGTCCTATTGTACTATCTGCTGTGGAGGGAGGGAAGTACTCATGTGCGGAAACAATAACTGTTGCAGGTAAGACAGACTGTCGGCAGTGAGTTAACGATTTAAGTGCCAGGGGTTTTTTTTTTTTTTTCATTTTGACATCAAGATTTCAAAAGCTTGTAGCTTGAAAGGGCTTAAAGATAGAGATCTACTGTAAATTAGAAAAATGTTGGGCATGACCGAAAGTTTATGTGGGGTGTAAATATTAGGGGTGGGAATCTTCAGGCACTTCACGATCCGATTCGATTCCAGAACGATTCCACATTTTTCCCAAAATAATTCTTCTGCTGTGCAAATACATCTTTACAACCTTACATTTTAACCAAAATTGCAGTTTCTTTGCTTTTTGTTTATAATTGGAATCTCTGTATGTCAGTACTGCCATCTTAAAAGTAGGTGTGTGAATCTTCACTGGTGTCATGATTCAGTTCAATTACAATTTTCATTTTTTTCATTCAATATCACTATGCATCACATTATCAGTTTTCTATTATTTCTGCACTTTCTACATTTTCATAGAAATTTTATGTCAGATTTATTTTGTGCAAACTTTATTTTTTAATTATATAAACAGTCACTTATTATTATATAAAACAAGTGTTCTTTAAGTATCTAAAAGTTTTCAGACAATAGTTATGGATTTTTCTTTTTTCCTTAGCATTATTGCCGTTTGATTGTTAAGTTGGCTTGAAAAAGCCAACTTACTGATATTGTATTTAAACTTCATCTTCTTCTTCTTCTTCTGAGACCCTTTTTTAAAACGTATCTCCTCCTAGAGCTTTGAAGCTACAGCCACCAAACTCGGCCCAGACCTGCAGACTGGTCTGACTCGGGTTGCTATATCTTTTCTAACTGATCCGGCTTACGGTTTTCGTAAACCAGACTGTCAAAACCACCAAAAAATCCCATAGACTTACATTGACGGAATGTTCAAATAAGCCAATTCCAACTGTCAAAATTCAAATCTAAACTCCAAGAATCCTTTGAGACTAAATCAAGCTTCACTTCTATGTACTATTACTAATCCATTTAAACTCATTCAAACTCATCTAATATTTCTAATCTATTTAAATCATGTTACCAGTAACTTGCTAATCATGCTAGAACCATGCTAGTAACATGCTAATCATCCTAGAAACATGCTAGTAACTTGCTAACCATGTTAGAATCATGCTAGTAACATGGTAATCATGTTAGAAACATGATAGCAACATGCTAATCTTGCTAGAAACATGTTAGTAACATGCTAATCATGTTAGAAACATGCTAGTAACATGTTAAACATGCTAGCAACATACTAATAACTTGCTAATCATGGTAACAGCATGATAGTAACACCATAGCAATCACCCTGAGTACCCTAGCAACCGCCTAGCAACACCTTAGCAACCACCCCGGGTACCCTAGCAACCACCCCCGGGTACCCTAGCAATCACCTAGCAACACCTTAGCAACCACCCCAGGTAGCATAGCAACCGCCTAGCAACTTAAATAGCAACCACCCTGAGTACTCTAGCAACTGCTTCGCAACACCTTAGCAACCAGCCTGAGTACCCTAGCTAGAACCATGCTAGTAACATGTTAATCGTGTTAGTAACTTGCTAATCATGTTAGAATCATGCTAGTATCTTGCTAATCATGCTAGAATCATGCTAGTAACATGTTAATCATCCTAGAAACATGATAGCAACATGCTAATCATGCTAGAAACATGCTAGCAACTTGCTAATCATGTAGAATCATGCTAGTAACATGTTAATCATGTTAGAAACATGCTGGTAACATGCTAATAACTTGCTAGTCATGGTAACAACATGATAGTAACACCATAGCAATCACCCTGAGTACCCTAGCAACCGCCTAGCAACACCTTAGCAACCACCCCGGGTACCCTAGCAACGCCTTAGCAACCACCCCCGGGTACCCTAGCAACCGCATAGCTACACCCTAGCAAACACCCTGAGTACCCTAGCAACTGCCTAGCCACACCTTAGCAACCACCCCGGGTACCCTAGCAACTGCCTAGCAACACCTTAGCAACCACCCCCGGGTACCCAAGCAACCGCCTAGCAACACCTTAGCAACCACCCTGAGTACCTTAGTTACCGTCTAACAACACCTTAGCAACCACCCCAGGTAGCATAGCAACCCCCTAGCAACTTAAATAGCAACCAACCTGAGTACTCTGGCAATTGCTTAGTAACACCTTAGCAACCACCCCAGGTAGCATAGCAACCCCCTAGCAACTTAAATAGCAACCACCCTGGGTGCCCTAGCAACCACATAGTAACACTTTAGCAACCACCCTGAGTACCCTAGCAACTGCCTAGCAACACCTTAGCAACACCTTAGCAACCGCCCTAGCAACCACCCTGGATACCCTAACAACCACATAGCATCACCCTAGCAACCACCCCAGGTACCCTAGCAATGACCCTGAGTAACCTAGCAACCACACAGCAACACCCTATCTATCTGTTTTTCTAACAGACAGTATTGCCTTCAAAACATTCAGACTTTAATCTTTCAAACTATTTTAAACTGAAAACAGTCAAACTTAAAACTTTTAAAACTTTCTGGCTAGGCTTTTTCAAGCCAACTTAAAGTTTGTCTACGAACTTTACTATCTAGTTACTGATGAGATCATAGACAGTGGCAGCTTTAACACACTGTATTCACACTAATGCACAGATCTGTTTCGATATATCAAATGTTTTGTCCTGCTCTGAAAACATAACTGACTGTGTGAACATCAATTTCGTATAAAAGTATTTGAAAATGAAAGTGCATTTAACCACAGCCGCAATCGATCTTCAGGACAACAAACACAAAGCGCACGTGAACGTCCGTCAGTGCGTGTTTCGTGCATCTAATAGTACTGCATTCCAAACGGCATTAATGAAAGCATATCTAAAGTAAAACATGGCGGGTGGAAGCACACACTTTCAAGCAGTGCGCACGTATCTAACTGCTTTCACACCGACCGCGGAAAGCGCTGCGCTATGAAACCTTGCAGAAATAGAACGCTTTCCGCGTTCGGTGTGAAAGCAGTTAGATACGTGCGCACTGCTTGAAAGTGTGTGCTTCCACCCGCCATGTTTTACTTTAGATATGCTTTCATTAATGCCGTTTGGAATGCAGTACTATGAAGCCCGCCACCTCACTAGAGCACGCACGTGCCACTTACGGGAAAAAAATTAGCTCAGAATCAATTATGAAATATTCAGAATCGTTAAAGAGAGAATCGTGATGCATCGGAAAATCGATTTTTTTCTCCCACCTCTAGTAAATATACTCATCTAATTTGCATATTATGGCATCATCATGGGCAGCCATCTTGAATTTCACAATATTCAGGAAATAGTAGATATTGAATTGATGTTTGAACTTATTTGCATGTTTTTTGGTCTTTTTATCCTCATTTCAAATGAAGAAAAGAGGAAACCAACAATAAAACAGGAGAAAGTACTAAATTATTACTATACTATATAATAGTAAAACGCATGTGAACAGTAGCCTACTTTTTAATCAGTTCATCAGTAATATTCAGGAAATAATAGGTATTGAATGATTGTTTGAACTTATTTGTTTTTTTATATATATGTTGAACTTATTTACATGTTTTTTTATCCTCTTTCCAAATGATCAGAAAAGAGGAAACCAACAATAAAACAGGAGAAAGTACTAAGTTATTTCTATATTACTATACTATATAGTAGTAAAACGCATGTTGTCCAGCATCGCTGAATCCAGAGAGCTAGTGCTACTTCCAGCCCTATATTCACCACTGCCACCCCCATCCCCATTGCGCTGCAAAGATGACCGATCGTCATTTCCAAAAGGCAAATGTTCCCCTTCAGAGTCAGAAACGGCGAATAACATTTGCAACACATCCTCGCAGTACAACTTTTTATTAGCCATTTGTCGATTTTCTCTCACAAATCTCCCAATTTACTCGCACGCTATGAACTGAACTGCTTCCGCATCAGTGATACGATAGCTCACTTGCTCTGCTATTTCCTCAAACACGTTGAATAGGAACATGACGTAATTTTGGTCTAGAATCAAAATACTACATGTTTGCCATACAGTGGTAGGGAATACAAATGAGATATTACCATATTAGGAACTACAGTCTATTTTATTAAGTGTGACATCTTGTCGCAATTTTGCGCTTAGAGGGTTAAAGGAGAAGTCCAAAAGCGTCCTGTGCTTGTGCTTCAGTTTTGCAATGATTCCTCAATTATGTCTTGGTCCTGCAGGTGTTTCTGTGTGGAGTGTGTGGATCTGTTGGTGGGGCCCGGTGCGGCGCAGGCAGCTATTAAAGAAGACCCGTGGAACTGCTATATGTGTGGGCCGAAAGCTCAGTACGGCCTGCTGGAGCGCCGGGCAGATTGGCCTTGCAGACTGCAGCACTTCTTTGCCAACAATCACGACCAAGACTTTGTAAGTAGCATATATGTTGACTAAAAACTAGCAGTGTGAACTCACCTTAAAAAGCCATGCCTTAAAGAGAATCCCGGTTATTAAGACTTGAATGGCTTAATATAACACAAATGATGTCTCTTACTGAAATACGTATTACGTTATTTAAAAAATCCACATCGTTTTATATATATTTTGGACTATGTGGGCGCCATTATTTCAATGGCATATAATGGTTGCTTTCGATGAACTACTGGTGCTACCTGTTGCTGTTTTTACTGCAAAACAACTCAGAAAATAAAATACTCATACGATGCCACATTGTGCAGTTTTAGGTTGTAATTTTCAGTTGAAGGGCAACAAGAGAAGCGATGAAAGACTGTTTTTCTAGTGATAAGAAGAGGAGAAAAGAATGGAAAGATGCCTGTGGACAAATAATACTTCCTAAAGACCAGTGATGGGAATAATGGCGTTATAAATAAACGGTGTTACGAACAGTGTAACGAGTAATCAAACAAATTACTGTTTCCCCCGTTACAATGCCGTTACAGTTACTGACAATAATATGTGGTGTTACTATAATTGAGCTCACTGAAGTAGTTTTAATCCGAGTAGGCTCTCCCAGCCATAGGACCTGCAAAGGTTTTTTTTCTCTGGTGTGTGTGTGTGTTGGGGGGTGGGTGGTTGACAATCACATAACTGATAATGATTGGCTTATATAAAGTAAATTTTCATTGTTTGCCAATCAGAGGCAGAGTAGTGTGGGTGTTCCAGTCTTGCAAAGTCCGCAGTTTTGTTTTAATAACACAATAACAACAAATGTAAGTAATCTTAGGCTACTCATCAGAATGATCTCCTCCACTGGATCAAGCTGTGCATCGCAACTTGTTGCATTCTTCTTCTGAGCTAAATTCTGGCTTATTCCTCTCAGCACATCTTCCAGAAATGAAAAGTAGCTGAGATGAATTTTCACGTTTGTTTACGGAGGTGATGTGGACGTTTACCTACATGTCCATGCATCGCTCGTTTGGATTTCACGTTTGAAAAGCGGAGCCGCTTGTGGGCGTGGTTACATTAGAGATAATGAGTTTAGTCGTGAAAAACTGGAGCTTGCGTTGGTGTCATATGGATTAATTTATCAGAGAATATTTGGTTTCGACGTGACGTTCATTTAAAATAGACATTTAAAACTTTCTAGACATATATTTCTCACATCTGTGAGACCGGTATTTGCGGAGATTCAGGTTATTTTATTTACATGTCTGTTAAGAGAGGTGACAGAGACGGCAGAGAACGCACCCTGTTTATTTGCTTTATTTTACAAAAGCACATTGTTTTGTTGTTACTATGACTATACACTATGCAGTATTAAATGATACCTGACAGAGTATTTTTAGCTCTTTTACGGGCATCAGGAAAAACGAGACAGACGCACCGGTTGGTTTTTGACCCCAGAGGGTTAACAGTGTTGCCACAGGATGTTTTTCATGGATGTTTTGAAGCCGGATGAGACAAAACATTGATTGTCCCACAGCAACATTAAAATAGTGCAGATTAGTGTATAATGTTTTATTCATGTTCCATATTTAATATTGGGGGCATCCAGGTTATTTGACATATTTGAACATTTTAACACAATAGCTACTTTCTCTGGTAATTAGTTACTTTTATTATGATGTAACTTAGTTACTAAGGACACACTTGGCATCTTTTTTGCAACTGCCAGCGTCTGTTTTACATTATAATCCTATGGAGTAAACAGTGTTTTCAAAAAAAGTCCTGAGTGCTTTTTTAAATGCCACTGCCAGCGTCTTTTTCTGCAGCTCAGAGTGTCTTTTCTAGTTTTTTCATAGTCCAAAATATGTATAAAATGATATGGAATTTTTAAATAACGGAAAATCTTTTATGGGTTTTCTACTACATATTTCAGTAAGAGTCTTAGAGTCTTAATGATTTCTTTAAGGACAAAAAAAAAGTCCTTTTTCAGTGTTAAACTTAATTCCAGCCGATGTATGAATCATATATATTGCCATTCAAAAGTTTTGGGTTAATAAAATGTATTTTATGTTTTTGAACTAAGTCTCCTATGCTCACCAAAGCTGCATTTATTTGATTAAAAATACAGTAAAAACGGCAAAACTGTGAAATATTATTCCATTATAAAATAACTGTTTTTTGTTTTAATATATTTTCAAATATAATTTATTTCTCTTCTGAATTCTCTTCTCTTCTTCATAATTTATTTCTAAACTGAATTTTTAAAACATTTTAAAATGTTGATTCGCTGTTTAAGAAACATTTATTATTATTATAATTATGTTGAAAACGGGTATTAGAAATCTTTCTTAACATTATAGATGTCTTTACGTTTGTCACGTTTAATCAATTTAATGCATTCTTGCCTTTCTTGCTTTATGTCTTTAATAAGTGCATTAGTGTAACATACACTGTTCAATTCTTCACTTCATTCCTGTGGGACGTTCTGAAGCTTGTCTCAGTGAACAACAGTCAAGATTCTCATGGAAAGTCTGGGAAAATCAGGAAGTGTTCAATTTGTAATTCCCAGGCCTGGAAAAGTCATGGAAATAACTGTAGTGAATATAGCTTTTTCTATTCATATTCAGCTGCAGAAATGACATTGGCTATAAAATAACTCTTTAGAGTTCAGTCCCTATAACCGATTTTTTAAAAGCCCTATCCAGTAATCGGGAATGCCTGGAAAACTCACTGAAAAATTGTGGAAATGTGTTGATGTGTTTAACAGTAACCATAGAGATCATTCTGGAATCACATTGTGAAATCGTTTTGAAGCGCCGCAACATGTCTAAAGATTAACAGCGCTAATAAATATGTATTTTGTTTTCCTATTTAAATTTCACAGCCATAAATACCACATTGTTTGAGCAGCTGTGACCATTTTAATCAAAACTGGTGTGGTTTACAGTTTAAACTTGAATGGTTTGAGAGTTTTATTATGTAATTATGTGACTCCTAAACCATTTGCTTTCCAGACCATGTGAAAGAGCAGCTTGGCTAACGGCCAGTGTGCTGAAGAGCAGCCAGAAAGTGTTACAGTCACAGTGCTTTGTGCATTGAGTACACATCTTAACCTCATAGAGTTTTAGCTTACACACTCCACTCTTTAAATGTACCACAGTACAGGTTAGCGAGCGTTCGCTATTGTTAGCGTTATTGAATACTAAGACGTTTAACAAAGACCGCAGATAAGCAGCCACACTTAATCACAAGAAAATGCTTAATGAAACTGGCCGGTGATACTGCATTTATTGTACAGCCGCTCAACAATAACCCCTTGTTACTGGACTGGTTTAACGTAAAGGCCTCTTTGTTGGTTACAGACAGTATGTACAGACAGGTGCTCTTTCATTACCAGAGCAGTGTGCTTTAAAGGCCTCTCTCTCTCTGTCCGTCTTGTCTGTCTCTCGTCCACCCCCCCTTTTTTTACTCCTTCTTCTTTCTTCTCTTTCAGGAACCACCAAAGCTCTACCCTCCGGTTTTGGCAGAGAACAGAAAACCCATTCGCGTCCTGTCACTTTTTGATGGGATCGCAACAGGTTAGTGAAGATTGTCCGCCCTTCCTTTCATCCTCTCAGCAGAAAATAGTGCTGATCACATTACCCTCATCCTGGCTTTTAAAGTGCACTTAGCTTAACTGTTATACTGGCTGCTCGTCAATACTGCTGTACTGCTCATGTTCTAATGTGTGATTTTACAGTGAGGATTAACTGCAATCGCAGTTTTGACCCTCTAAATGGTTCGTGTTCGTCATTAAGCCTGATTATTATGTGGCGTATGCATATTTGGTGGACAAGAGAATGATTTATCTACTCACTAAATACTCAGTGAAACTTTTACTGTAATATAATTTTAAATCCATCAAATAACTAGCTGCTAAGTTGCAGTCTCATTTGAGACAATATTTCTTCATGCTGTTTTCGCAAGTTGTTCACTCAGATTTGTCGTGTTTACCAACAGAAAGACGCTTGATTTTGAAAGTGACAGTGGATAATTTTGGCCATGAAATTTTAGCTGTTCATGTTTTTCTTTTTAGGTTGAAAGAGGAAAATATTCTAGGATTTTTCTCCATTTTTTAGGCGACTTCAATATGGATCAGTGGATTGAAGGTCCAAATTGCAGTTTCAGTGAAGCTTCAAAGGGCTCTACACAATCCCAGTTGAGGAATAAGGGTCTTATATAGTAAAACAATTGGTCATTTTATAAAAAAAGATCAAAATTTATATACCACTTTTAACCACAAATGCTTGTCTTGCACTAGCTCAGTTACATACATAGTCATGTTGGAAAGGTCACAGTACCGCCCCAGTGTTTACAAAGCGAACGTGCAAAGAAAGTCAAACACCCTTTACAAAAAAAACAATGATGTCGGACGATTTTAAAGTTGGTGGAGAAAATGAGATGGAGTTTAACCTTTTTGAACCGGAGTACACAGACTAACTAACCACGCGTGACCTTTCCAACATGACTATGTAATGTGTGAAATTGAACTAGTGCAAGATGACCATTTGTGGTTAGAAAGTATATACATTTTCATTTTTTTTTTTTAGAAAATAGAAATGACCGACCATTTCACTAGATAGGACTTTATTCCTCAGCTGGGATTGTTAAGAGCCCTTTGAAGCTGCGTTGAAACTGCAGTTTGGACCTTACACCTGTTGATCCCCATTGAAGTCCACTATATGAAGAAAAATCCTGGAATGTTTTCTTTAAAAACCTTAATTTCCTTTCAGCTGAAGAAAGAAAGACATGAACATCTTGGATGAAAAAGGTTGTTTTGAGCCAGTGCTGTAAATGCCATGTGACTGATCACTTTTCTGCCCAAAAAAACTAATAATTAGCAAAAAAGTTAGTTTTAGATTGTCATGGTGTTTGTGATTATGCCAGGGCTGCTGGTTCTGAAGGAGCTGGGTATCCAGGTGGAGCGTTACGTGGCCTCAGAAGTGTGCGAGGACTCCATCACTGTGGGAATCGTTCGGCACCAGGGACGCATCATGTATGTGGGTGACGTGAGAAACGTCACCCGTAAAAACGTGAGTATCATCCTTCACCTGTTGAAGTTGTTTTAAAGCGGTCATGAACTGCCTTTGTCTTTTATATTGTACTGTTCTCTGAGGTCCACTTATAATATTATCAAGATTTTTACATTAAAAAACATAATTTAGAAGTGATAAGCTATTTTCTGTCCTGCTTTTATCCCCTCTCAGCAGAACGCTCTGTTTGAATAGGCATGATGGATTTTAGACTCTGAAATGTACGCCCACTGCTGTAACTGGCTAACAGCGTACATTCATTCCTTATAGATGGAAACCACTACTCAGTACATAAACGATCTGTAATAACAGACAAAGCAATAGTGACCACGTAAAGAAAACAGTTACTCACACTTGTGTTGCGACATCACTGTTGGATCCAATATAGGTGGGACAGCATCGTCTTTTAGTTTCAATGTTTTTAAAAATCGCACATTGAATTGTGTCACTCTGGGTTACTGACGTAACATCGGTTCCCTGAGACAAGGGAACAAGCATTGCGGCACTGACGCTATGGGTAATTAAGTAATGTAAGTAAACAAAGGACTGAGTTCTTACTGACATGGTCTGGAACTTCATTAAAAATAAAGTTCATCCAGTCCTTTCCTAACGTTTTTCCACAAATTGGCACTGCGGAGTGTCCTGTCGTTTTCAGAGCCATCTTTATCATTTGGTTTCTGCATAGACCTGCATGTTCGGCTCGCTGGTAAACACCATGCGCAAATTAGTGGGCGGGGCTAAACAGTCAGTGAAGCTGATCTTCATCTGCAGAGACAGCGCTTATCTACACTATTACATCATACATGGGAACATTCCTAAAGCTGTCGTTTTGGCAGATTGGCTTCAGTATAAGCTGTTTTTAGACTACCAGCAAACTTCTGAGTTCTGAAACTTACAGGATGTTTTAATAGTACAATGTCGTCGTATATATCAAATGATCAAGGGAATTTTGGTTTCTCAGTTCATGACCCCTTTAAAGCAAGTCTGTACATTTGGCGGCCATTTTGGTCACTTGGTGGTAGCGTTTTTTTTAAGCACAGTTCTTGTCTACTTCACAAAGACTGGAATCTTTATAACTGTTGGCAATTATCAGTAACTTTTGACAGTAATGATATCATAAATTGGCATCTTCAGGGGACATCGGAAGCCCATTTTCCACTAGTTGGTATGATTCTTTAGGATCTTCATGAAATGTTTGCAGAATACTTTAGTTAAAATTCCTCAATAGTCATGTGAAACAACACCATTTTACCTTGTCAAAAAAAGCTCTGTTCACAGAGTTTCTTTTTAGTACATGTCTCTTTAAATGATAATGAGCTACTGCTCACCCCACCCCCTCTTCCATTTTTTGTTTATTCTGTGGCACGTTACCATCAAAAACAAAACTAATTCACTGCGTCCTCAGTGGCTCTGATGTCGGGGAAAAAATGAAGACTCTTATGTTTGCTTTTACATCCAAATACAAAACACCTGCATTGCTCACGAGATATTATTGTTGCTACAACTGCTCGAACGTGGAGAAAATGGTGGACAGCGTACAACTGGCTGAGGGTGGGAATATGCTAATACGGGACAGTCAGTCAGCGGTTGTGGGCGTGGCCTGAGCAGTGTGACATCATACTGCTCAGAAAATAAAAATGGCTTGATAATTGAGAGCGTTTCGGTTTTTGGGGTATAAAAAAAAGGAGTGAATAGGTTTTTATCACTGTAAGGTGGTTGTGTCCACACACTGCTAAGACACATTTATATTAAACACCATGTAAAGTGAAGTTTGCATCTGATATTCTCTTTAAACCTATGTCAGGGTGGCAGTTTCTCTCATTTGCTTTTCAATGAATGGTCCTTTTTCTCTTTGAACCATATAGATTCATATTGTTTAATCTTTTGTCTCCCTTTGTGTAAACTTTATCTAATCTGGTTCATCTACAGATCCAGGAGTGGGGTCCTTTTGATCTTGTCATCGGTGGAAGCCCGTGCAATGACTTGTCCATAGTGAATCCAGCAAGAAAAGGTCTCTACGGTAGGAGTTTATTCAGCTGTGTGTCCTAGCCTTAGTCTTTTTTAAATAGGATGTTACTATATGTATTAGGGTTGACACTTTCAAATACCATTCAAAAGTTTGGAGTCCGTATGATATAATTTTTAAATAATTTTTAAATTCAGCAAGGGCACACTAAATTGATCAAAAGTGATAGTATAGACTTTTATAAAGTCAGAAAATATTTCTTTTATAAAGAATGCTATTCTTTTAAACATTTAAAGGAGAAGTCCACTTCCAGAACAGCAATTTACAGAAAATGTACTCACCCCCTTGTCATCCAAGATGTTCATGTTTTTTTTTTTTTCAGTCGTAAAGAAATTATGTTTTTTGAGGAAAATATTTCAGGATTTTTCTCCATATAATGGACTAATATGGTGCCCCAAGTTTGAACTTTCAAAATGCAGTTTAAATGCGGCTTCGAACGATCCCAAACGCGGTTGTATGCTCTGAACATGCAAAGATGATCAAACACCCTTAACAAAAAAGGTAAAACAGCGATATAAGACGATTTTGAAGTTGAGGGAGAATTTAATTAAATTCATCAAAGAATCCTGAAAAAATGTATCACGGTTTCTGCAAAAAAATCTTTCAGCATTGTTAATAATAAGATTAACTGATGTTTTTTAAGCGGCAAATCAGCATATTAGAATGATTTCTGAACAATCATGTGACAATAAAGACTAAAGTAATGATGCTGAAAATGATCACAGAAGAGAAAGAAACAGTTACTTTAAATAATAATAATACTTTATGTAACAATATTTTACAATGTTACCATTTTTACCATATTTATAAAAATAAATTCAGCATTTAGTAATTTTTTAAAACATTAAAAACATTACTGCCCCTAAACTTTTTAAATGTTAGTGTACTGTATATCTTACTTATATTAATAACACAGCTCACTTATTTATACATTTTTATGACTGTTGTCATATTAAGTTTCCATAATGTTTTTCAATATGTTTCTTGTCTTTCAGAGGGCACGGGTCGACTCTTCTTCGAGTTTTACCGGCTGTTACATGAGGCCCGACCTAAAGAGGGAGATCACAGGCCGTTCTTCTGGCTCTTTGAGAACGTGGTGGCCATGGGCGTCAGCGACAAGAGGGACATCTCTCGCTTTTTAGAGGTGTGCGACTGTGTTGAATATGTCTTACACTGTCAGTGGGGCTTTAATATAAACCAGTAGGTTGTGCTGCCACCTAGTGGTAAGGTGACCTGCTGTGTAGAAACAAATTAACCCCTCACATGCTTGCTAGGGTCAATATTACAAAGGATTTAGGATGTATTTTATTTACATTATTATAATATTTATTTATCTGTTTATGTATTTTGAAATTTATTTGTCTATGTATCAACACAAACAGTGCAACCCAGTGATGATCGATGCCAAGGAGGTGTCTGCTGCCCACAGAGCTCGCTACTTTTGGGGAAACCTGCCTGGCATGAACAGGTTAGTTAAACGTGGACTCTTCATTCATTTCATTATTTAATCCCTCAGTTTATCATTTTACTTCTTTATTTCTTTCTCCCCTCAGACCGTTGACCGCCATGTGCACTGATAAACTGGACCTTCAAGATTGTTTGGAACATGGCAGGACAGCTAAGGTACTTCTTAGACCAACCCTTGATAGATTTTTGGATAAAGCAGTTTAAATCAGTTTCTTTTTGCATTTTTTACAGTTTGATAAAGTGCGGACCATCACCACTCGGTCAAATTCCATAAAGCAGGGCAAAGACCAGCACTTCCCTGTCTTCATGAATGACAAAGAGGACATCCTGTGGTGCACTGAGATGGAGAGGTATGACGAAATGTCTTATAAGTTCAAAAAGTTCTAAACTATATCTTCAAATGTAAATGTGAAATGTCACACTGACATTTATTCAGCAGAGGGATCTCGGGGGCCTGCTTCGGTGAACAGTGAGTTTTATTTCATATTGATTGAATCATCAGTCATCTACTGGCTGAATGACACCATATCCTACTCAGTAGAACAAAATATGGGTACATGTCAATACAATGATGACAATGATGTTTTATGTAATCCATTGATATACAGTCATGGCCAAATATATCGGCACCCTTGCAGTTCTGTCAGGAAATGCAACCCTTCTCTCAGAAAATTGTTGCAGTTGCAAATGTTTTGGTACTCACATGTTTATTTTTTTGTTTGCATTGGAACAATGCAAAAAAACAGCAAAGAAAAGTCAAATCTGATACAATTCCACACAGAACCCAAAAAATGCACTGGACAAAATTATTGGCACCCTTAACTTAATATTTGGTAGCATCCCCTTTGGAAAAAATAACTGAAATCAATCGCTTCCTGTAACCATGAATGAGTTTCTTGCACCTCATCTACTGGAATTTTGGACCAGTCCTCTTTTGCAAATTGCTCCAGCTTGACGCAGCTTTCTGACACTGCCCCAAAATTCTTTGGTAATCATCAGATTTCATGATACCGTTCACACAGTCAAGGCATCCAGTGCCAGAAGCAGCAAAGCAACCCCAAAACATCTTTGAAATTCCACCATGTTTGACTATAGGTACTGTGCTCTTTTCTTTGAAGGCCTCATTTCTTTTTCTGTAAACAGTGCCATGATGTCCTTTACCAAAAAGCTCTACTTTTGTCTCATCTGTCCACAGTACGTTCTCCCAGAAGGACTGTGGTTTTGTCACAGAAGTTTTGGCAAACTCCAGTCATGCTTTTTTACGCCTTTGTGTCAGCAGTGGTGTCCTCCTTTGTCTCCTACCATAGCGTCCCTTTTCATTCAGATGGCGCCAGATAGTGCGAGCTGACACTGTTTGCAGATCAGCTTGAATTTGTTTGGAAGTTAATCGGGGTTCTTTATCCACCATTCGAACAATCCTTTGATGTAATTCTTCATTAATTTTGCTCTTCTGTCCATGTCCAGGGAGGTTAGCTACAGTGCCATGGGCTGTAAATCTCTTGATGATATCGCGCACAGTGGACACAGGAATATTAAGATCTCTGGAGATGGACGTGTAGCCTTGAGATTGTCCATGTTTTTCCACTAATTTTCTCTCATATCCACTTTTTTTCTTTTGCTCCACAACTCAAAGGTTGAGTCAACTTTTCTCCAATTTAACTGGTTCCAAGTGTGATTACTATATTTCCCACACCTGTTACTTGCCACAGGTGTGTCTAAATACAAATTACAGGAGCATGACATGCTTGACAAGCAATTATTTCTTACAGTTTTGACAAGGTGCCAATAATTTTGTCCAGTCCAATTTTTGAGTTCTGAAATTTTATCAAGTTTTGTGTTGTTGCAGTGCAAACAAAAACAATAAGCATGTGAATACCCAAAACATTTGCAATTGGAACAATTGTCTGAGAGAAGTGTTGCATTTTCTGACAGAATTTTCTAAGGGTGCCGATATTTTTGGCCATGACTGTACATTGATGTAAACATGGATATACACCATGTAATGGCTTGAGAAACACAATTTTGTTCCTGTTTTGGTATATTTTAACCTGGCTTAATTTACACCTGGTATTAAAATCCTTTCTGGAGATTGAAACGCAAGTGGTCACTTAAAGGGATAGTTACCCAAAAATAAATTCTGACATTAAAAAAAAAAAAAAAACAATTTTCATGATGTCCTTACTACCTTTCTGGGCCTTAAACGTGGTAGTTATGTTGACTGTGACTATGCAGGGTCTGAAAACTCCAAAGATTTCATCAAAAATATCTTATTTGTGTTCTGAAGATGAACAAAGGTCTTATGTGTTTGGAACATCAGGGTGAGAAATTAATGACAGAATTCACATTTTTGGGTGAACCATCCCTTTTGGAAGAAAAGAAAGTCGACACATTGTTGCTTCATTTAGTTTAACTTAATGTATTAAAGTAACAAAACTGAAATTAAAAATAAATTAATTAAAAAATAAAAATAATACAAATGGTTTTGTTTAAAAAAAAAATGAAAATATGAAAATAAAAACTAATTCAAATATTAATTAAAAAATATATAACAGTATTCCAATGATACTGAAATAACATTGATGTATATATACAGATTTAAAGCCACACATAACCAGTGAAGCTTTTAAAACCCTTGTTTTAGTGTAGTAGATGATTGATATCAGTATGGATATTAGTGCAGATCAGCTATTGTACTACATGCAGTGTGGCCACATGTTTGTGACCTTCAAATGGGCTTTAAGTGCTTGGAACACAAAATGTTTTGTTCCCTAGCTACACCAGCATTTAGCTTGACCACTTGTGATCACCCTCTTGAAATAATTATTCAAAAGGGCTTTTTGTTGGACAAATTATTATGCCCCTGAGCACAAGATGAGTCATCAATATGTTTGGTCCAATTTTTGGTGCATTTTTTTCTACTTTTAGCAGTGAACTGCTTACTAGCAGTTTACTTCTTTAAGGCAAAACTATAATAATATTATTACAATTTATAATATATTCTTTTTGAATATATATTTTAATATATAATTTATTTCTGATGCAAAGCCATTACTCCAGTCTTCAGTGTCACATGATCCTTCAGAAAGTATTTTTTTTTGATGAATAAAAGAACAGCATTTATTTGAAATACACTGCTGTTCAAAAGTTTGGGATCAATAATATTATATATATATATATATATATATATATATATATATATATATATATATATAATATATATATATATTTTTTTTTTAAGGAAGTTTCCTATGCTCAACAAGGCTGCATTTATTTGATCAAAAATCCAGAAAAAACTGTAATATTGTGAAATATTATTTCAATTTAAAATAACTGTTTTCTATGTGAATATATTTTAAAACGTAATTTATTCCTGTGATACAAAGCTGAATATTCAGCATCATTACTCCAGTCTTCAGTGTCACATGATCCTTCAGAAAAAAACATTCCTTACTACATTATCTAGTGTATTTTTGTGTATTTTTTTAATGAATAAAAGAACAGCATTTATTTTAAATAAATCATTTTTAAGTTTTCATTTTTTTTTAGTTTCTTATGCTCAACAAGTCTGCATTTATTTGATCAAAAATCCAGAAAAAAATAATATTGTGAAATTTTATTTCAATGTAAAATAACAGTTTCCTATGTGAATATATTTTAAAATGTAATTTATTCCTGTGATGCAACATGATCGTTCGAAAATCTAATATGCTGATTTATTATCAACGGTGGAAACAGTTGTGCTGCTTAATATTTAGTTTGAACCTATGATACTTTTTTCAAGATTCTTTAATAAATAAAAAGTTCTAAGCATTTATTTAAAATAGAATCTTTTGTAACAATATAAACTACCATTTAACATTTTTATTCATCCTTTTTTTTGAAAGAAATTAATACATTTCACCAAAGATTAATAAAAACTAGCAAAGACTTATATTATTAGACAAGATTTTTATTTTAAACTTTTTAGCTTTTTATTCAAAGAATCCTGAAAAAAGAATCACAGGTTTCAGTAAAATATTTATTTAATAATAAATCAGCATATTAGAATGATTTCTGAAGGATTGTGTGACACTGAAGACTGGAGTAATGGCTGATAAAAATTTAGCGTTGCATCACAGGAATGAATTACATTTTAAAATATATTTAAATAGAAAAACATTATTTGAAACTGTAATAATATTTCACAATATTACTGTGTTTTTCTGTTTTTTTTATATCAAGTAAATTCAGCCTTAATGAGCATAAGAGAATTTCTCAAAAAATCTTACTGATCCCAAACTTTTGAACTGCAATTTTTTAATGCTTAATGCTTCCTGTTTGATAGATTGTTGTACGTGTGAATACATTTGAACTAAATCTCTCCCCTCTTCACCTTTTATCAGAGTGTTCGGCTTCCCTGATCATTACACAGACGTGTCGAACATGAGTCGTCTGGCCAGGCAGAGGCTGCTGGGAAGGTCGTGGAGCGTCCCGGTCATCCGTCACTTGTTTGCACCACTCAAAGAGTACTTCGCCTGCGTCTGAACTCAAATCCAGTACAGATGAGAAAAATCTAAAGCGACGTAATACCAAGAGCTTTGAAAACCGAGCTCCCGTACGTTATTCGCAAGTTCGACATCAGAAAAAAAAAAAAAAAAAAGGTATTCCATGTTTCGTTTTGGTTTTTTTCTTCTGGTTTTGGAATAATTGACTCTGTTTTAATTCTATTTAATTTTGTTTTTATTATTCATTTTACTTTTTAGCAGTGTTATCCAGTATTTGAATTGATTTATGTGTGCAAGCTATACTTGAGACACGGCCTCCTTTTAAGGCACTGAGAGACGATGTAACAATTCGACGAGACAAAATAACCCCCAAACATTTTCCGACCGTCGGGTCGCGGATCGATCGAATTCTCACGGTGCGTGTCTTTCCTCTCCTCCAGCGTCTGAGCCTTGGTAAGAGCGGGGGAAAAGAAAAAAAAACTCTTTCTCTTAGTGTCAGGGGAGCTCTGTCTTAACCAATCCAAAACACCAGATCACAAATACCTCTTTGTTTACAGTTTCTATACACAACTGAAGGTAATAAAGGTACTACTGTAATAGGTGACAATATGGTGCTTCAAGGTGGTGAAAAACATTGCAACTCATGTGGTGCTACTCTACTCGAAACAAGATCGCGGGGTCACGTTTTGTACCGTCGCCAGGTAAAACGAACGACTGAAACCTTGAATAAGCAAACAGAAAAAAAAAAATCGACAGGTCAAGCCAGGTCTGCCACATCTCATTTTATATCTTTTACAGCCTTTTTGTACAATATTCTCTGGTGCTCTTTTGAAAAAAAGAAAGAAAAAAAAACACACACGCCTCAGCCTTTCAATCTTTGAGGTCTGCTTCCTTCAGTATGCCTGCAATCCGAACGCATGAAACCAGCCACATGGGCGGTGATGTTTTTGTCATCCAAACCTTGAAATCAAAGGCTGTGTGGTGAGCTATTTTTTTGTCTAGTGTCACACAGGCCAGAATCATTACTGTACAACTCTTAGCGCGCGCGCGGCGGCCGCAGGAAAGGATGGCGTCGGCCCTTTCGTCGGCCAGGTGAATCAGCCTTCGACTGCGCCGTCCGCTGGCTATTCTCAGTCAGGTGCAAATCTTTAAAGGTGCGGCTTCACAATGTTCTTCTACCTTTTAATAGCAATTTTTTGTGCTGTGTTACCAACAATATCGAGCACTTTTGTATATGTATACTTCTTCTTTATTTCTTTGATATTTTTTTAAAATCTCCTCGATTTCTTGTGAATTGTTCTCTTTTTTTGTTCCGGTTCTGTTTAATGATGTGAAACTCTTGCCGTTATATAAGGTAATACTTTGTTGTGTACAGTAGGGCTGTGCCAATAGATGTGAACGAATGAGCTAGGTTAGAATAAGTCCATCTGTCGTGCCGGTGGTGAAGGGGCCGAGTTCGAATAGCACCCCTCTCATGTTTGCAGTCGCTTTATCATAACTCGCTATCTCTTATAATCCCAAAAGTGAGTGTGTTTGTTAAGTATCCCTGTAGGAAAAGGGTTAACTACGTCTGGTCCCTAGCGTAGATCTGAAAACATTATGATGTTTGCCAATGGTGGATGTTGACCATGTCAATAATTTAGTTATCACGCAAGCTATATAGGCTAAATTTGTGAATCTGGTTAGAAACGGGCTTGGGCTCTTTTGTTTTGTTTTTTTTTTACTTTAAGGCATTGCACTGCTTACATACCTTAACATTTGCGTTGTCACGTTGCGCAAAGTTTCATCCCGATTTTATCGACGGCCAGATTTGTTTCTTTTTGTACATTTTGTACATAGAAATTGTCTGTTGCTTTTTTTTTTTTTTTTAATGACCTATGAGATGTACAAATATAATTGTTTGCTAATATATATCATAGAATCAAAACAGCACTCAAATGGCAAGAGGGGGGTAATTGACAATATGGCAACAGGCTAATTGACATAAGCTATAAAGCAGCAGGGTGTCTTTTGTAATTCATATTTATATGTGTCGAACGGAGGATACAACTAAAGAAAGTCATTTTACCAGTCCCATCTTTACTGCACAGCCCTACATACAAAAGTGTGTTTCGATTTGCTTTTTAATTGTTTTTAAGTACTAAGAGAGGGATTGTAGGTGTTTCCTAAGGTGCTAAACATTTTATCTAATTGAGAAAAAATATATTATTTGGAAAATAAAATAAACTTGTCTTGATAATGACTGTTTTTTTTTCTCTCGATTGTTTCTTGTAGTATTTGAGAAGCACTATTATTTTACTCTCTCATATAAAGATATTAACAAAGGCATTTTAACTTTGTACTTGAAAAAATAATGATAAATGATGAAAGATTCTTATATTGTTTTAGAATAGACATTGCTGTAGTTGGTGCTTATCTGTGGGAAATCATGTACTCATAATGGGAAATATAAAAAACAAACAAAAAAAAAATGTAAGAAATTTTGCTGTTAACATGTACTTGCTTAATATCCAGGCAGAATTGCTTCTAAGTCCTACATTCCATGCCATATATCCAGCCCTCCATCTTCTTTTGGTTTGTTTTTTTTTTTTTTTTAATTTCTTCTCTGTTTTGTTCAATTTAATTTGCTTTATTTGGGTATATCTATATCTATATATTTGGCTGTAACAGCCTCTTGTTTGCTCTCCGAACAGGTTCTCTGTATATCTCAGTGACACTGTTGATATTTGTGACCTCTGTTGTGTCATATAAACTTTTTTCAGGCCTTCTTTTCTTTTGCAATCAGCTCATACAGCAAATGTAGCAATCATTCGCCACCTCTCCCCCTTTCTTTCGTTATGTGCCCAGAACGAAGAAAAAAAGGCTCCTTATGTACTTGTGCTGGAGAACACTTGAATAAATGTATTGTTTTTTTGTGAAAAAGTGGTTTGTTGTCCTTTTTGAGTTATAAATGCAGGGATGTAAGTTAGACAATAATATCTTAGATTGAGCGATTGAGGTGTTGTGTTGCTGGATGTAATAATGAATATAGTGGTTGTCATTTACTCCCAACATCTGAGCCGCTGAAGATGCAGTGGATTACGTTTGTTTGTGAAGGGAATGCACCTCCCGATCTACATATATCCGTCTATGTTCGTGCGAATCGTTCTGATCCAGCTTCACTTACAGCAGAAGTGAGTATAAGGGTTTTTTTATGAATCTTTGCGATTACCTTTCCTAATAAAGTGCTAGTTAGCAAATTTAACGGCTAAATGCAGCTAAAGTAAACAAGCTCGTCTCTCCACAGAGAGAAGAGAGGGGCGGGGCGAGCAGAGCTCATTTGCATTTAAAGCAGCCTCAACCAGTATGAGATGATTTTTGCAGAGTTGATTTTGGCAAGGTAAAAAGTGTGTTGTTTTACACAACTTTTCATTAAGACCCTAAAGAATCATATCAACTTGTGTAAAATGGGCATCTGATGACCCTTTAAATAACATTTAACTATATATATATATATATATACTACAATTGTATATTTATATTTATGGTTTCATTTTGGAAATGACAAAATATTTGTATTTAAATCATTTTATTTATTATAAGCATATATAATATGAGTGTATTAGTATATTATATTCTAGGGTATATTATATTGAGTATATATTCTATAGAATATTTTATATTCTAGGGAGCATATATGAATATGAATCTTAAATCTGAATAATGTTGATTTTTTTTATAATATGGTATTTTGGATATATGTAATACTTTGTGTATCTGTATTAGTGTTGTCACAATACCAAAATTTTGCCTTCGATACGATACCTGACTAAAATATCACAATACTACTACTGAACCAATACTATGAAAAAACAGAACAACAGAAAAAGTAATTGAATAATAGATGATCCAAATGGAGATCATAGTAATTTTATCTATTAAAACAAAGCATTTCATCTCCACTTTAAAAAAATAATAACAATAAAATAATAATAATCAGATCACGCCACAGGATTATGGTGAACAACTACCGAGCCTACAGGTTTGTAGAGGTCTTTGCTATATTGGTAAATTAGCTTAAAGTAGAAAGCCAAATCTTATTTCATGATACAGTCATTTTATTTAACAACAACAATTTATATCATGCCATAGTCATTTTTTGTTATTTTATCTTTGTTATTAATAATAAGAACCTAGATGCAAGTAACAAACTAAAGGACAATTACAAGTTATAAGTTATAATAATATATAAGTTATAATAATAATAATGTTTTATTTTCTTCCTAAATTCCATTTAAATTTTTCTAGACTCTATTTTAATGGTTACATTAAAAAAAAAAAAATATCAAAAAACGTCTAACTGGTTGAAATCATAAAACTTGCAGAATTTAGCAGCGATTTATTAAAAGTTTAAGAAAAATTACGTTTTAAGGCCCTTTTATTTTTCTCAAATTCAGTTTTGTTTGTGAATCTGTTTTCCATTAATTTTCTGGATTCTATATTAATAGTTTCATTACATTTTAATAATAAAAATCATGTCTTATGATTATGTTCATGTGTTCATGTATTTATATATTGAGGCAGCAAAGGCTGAAAACACCGCGAGCGTCAGGCGTATGTGTGTAGTAAACAAAACTGGGCGTCTGCGCCACTAACACAGACACACAGAAATACGGCTCTTATTAAAATACAATCTTAAAGTACCGGTGTTATGCCAAATTCTGGAGGAGTATATAACTGCAGCTTGGAGATCTCCAAATGGGGGGGCGGGAACTCCAAAACAGGGTAGGTGCTCCAAAATGGGGCGTGGCTTCCTCTCTTTGACAGACAGGCACATGACACGCATGCGCAATTTCCCCCTCAATCCACTTAAGCGCAAACTCCGCCCCACAGCTAATTCTAAAGATTTTATTGGTTGTGCCAGTCGCAGTGTTGATTACCTACACTATGCTACACAAATGCTAAACCCTAAACCTACAACCTACCCCACACCTTATCCTAACCTTAACCAGTGAAATTGACTGCACGGCGGGATAGGCGCTGAATAGCGTGGCAGATATACAGTTAATAAGATTATGCGATATGAGATCGTTGGGGCCTTTTTGTAACTCCCCAAACGGACCTCACTGGAAAATTGGACCTTTTCAGTTACATTTAGTTTATTTTATAAAGTTTAATTTTGAAATATAAGTCAATAACAATAGGCTAAAGCCAGAGCCAATGGGGAAAGTCCCCGCCCCATTTTGGAGGTTCTGCCCACTTTTGGAGTTCCCGCCCCATTTTGGAGATCTCCGGTCTGCAGTTTTATATACTTGGAATCCTGACCCCCGCCAGATTACTACTCCTCTAGTATTGGTAGGTTTAGCGTTAGGTGTGGGGGAGGGGTTAGGATTAGGGGTGGGGTTAGGATTAGGCAAATCAGGTAGCAATTTCAACCAGAGGGGGTAATAATTTGGCAGGGGTCGAAAATGGGCACAACACCGGTACTAGTAAAATGCGGAATCGTAAAAGCTGGGTATCGCAATACTTTTTAAGTACCGGTATATCGTACAACACTAATCTGTATTATATATAATTTATATTTGTGGTTTCATTCTGGAAATGACAAAATATTTGTATGTAAATACATTTATTATAAGCATATATAATATGAGTATATTTGTATATTCTAGGGTATATTATGAATATCAATACAGAATAAATTTTAATAATGATTTTTTTTATAATATGCTGTTTTGGAGTATATTATCTATAGAGTGTATTTTATATTCTAGGGAGCATATATATGAATATCAATACAGAATAAATTTGAATAATGTTGATTTTTTATAATATGCTATTTTGGATATGTGTAATACTTTGTATATCTATTATATATAATTTATATGTTAATTTTTATATTATTTGTATATTTATTAATGGTTTCATTCTCGAAATGACAAAATATTTGTATTTAAATAATTTTATTTATTATAAGCATATAATATGATTATATTATTATATTCAAAGGTAGATTGTAAAGTATATTATCTATAGAGTACATTATATTCTAGGAAGCATATATATGAATATGAATATAGAATATATATTTTTATAATACAATATTTCGGATATATGTAATACTTTGTATATCTGTATTATTTATATAATTTATATTTTAATATTTATATTATGGTTTAATTCTGAAAATGACAAAATATTTGTATTTAAATAATTATATTTATTATAAGCATATATGAGTATATTACTATATTATATTCTATGGTAGATCATACATATGGAATATATTATCTATAGAGTAATATTCTAGGGAGCATATATATGAATATGAATATAGAATAAATCTGAATAATGTTTTTTATAATATGGTATTTTAGATATATGTAATATTGTGTATCTGTATTATATATAATTTATATTCTAATATGTTTATTTTTATTGATGTTTCATTCTGGAAATGGCACAGTGTTTGTATTTAAATAATTATATTTATAAGCATTATGTTATATTCTAGGGTAGATTATATAAAGTATATTATCTGTAGAGTATATTATATTCTAGGGAGCATATATATGAATATGAATATAGAATAAATCTGAATAAAGTTGATGTTTTTATAATATGATATTTTGGATATATGTAATACTTTGTGTATCTGTATTATATGTAATGTATATATTTAATTTTTATATTATAGTTATATTCATGGTTTCATTCTCAAAATAACAAAATATTTGTACCGAAATAATTAGATTTATTATAAGCATATATATAATATAAGCATATATAATATGAGTATATTAGTCTATATATTTAGTTTAGTATATTATATTCTAGGGTATATTATCTATAGAGTATATTATATTCTGGGGAGCAAATATATGAATTTGAATATAGAATACATTTGAATAATGTGATGTTTCTTTAAATATGTTATTTCAGATATATGTTATATTTCGTATGTCTGTATTAAATATAATTGATATTTTTAAATATTTTAATGTTTCTATTTATAAAATATTATTTCAAAATAATATATTTTATAAAATATTTCATATATAATAAGTGTGTATTATTGTATTCTATATATTCTATTATAGTACATTATATGGAGTATATATATATATATATATATATATATATATATACACTATATATACACTACCGTTCAAAAGTTTGGGGTCAGTACATTTTTATTGTTTCTTTTTTTTTTTTTTTTTTTTTTTTTTTTTTAAGAAATTAATACTTTTATTCACCAAGGATGTATTAAGTTAATAATTAAAAGTTTATTAAAAGTTAATAATAAATAATTTACATTGTTATAAAATATTTATATTTTGAATAAACACTGTACTTTTTAAACTTGTTATTCATGAAAGAATCCTGAAAAAAAAAATTACAGGTTCCAAAAAATATTTGGCAGCACAACTGTTGATATTATCCAACATTGATCATTCTAATAATAAACGGTAGTGTATATCTATATATCTATATCTATATATCTATCTATCGATCTATCTATCTATCTATCTATCTATCTATATATATATATATATATATATATATATATATGAATGCAGAATAAATTTCAATAATGTATATATAAATTAAAAAATAATAATGTTGATTTTTTATAATATGGTATTTTGGATATATGTAGTACTTTGTCTATCTATATTATATATAATGTATGGAGTTCATATATATAATGGTTTCATTTTGGAAATGACAAAATATAGATATTTTACGCATAAGTATGGACGCAACTATATATACACATTTAAATAATTATGTTAGTTCATTCATGTATATATTTAGTAATAGTAATAGCAATATATATTAAAAAATAAATAAAAACAGCTAAAAAATGAGTAATTCATGGTCTGGTCTGCACGGTTGCCACATTGGCATAATGATCCAGTTCCATCCCCTGTGAATCTGTATAAATGGTACGTACCGCTGACGACAGGACACGCCCATACTGCAATGCCATTGGCCGCCGCTGAGGCCATCGCAGTGTATCTCGCCTGCGATTGGTCACCGCCCGGCTCTCACTGTCTGGATGCTGCTGCGAGCGTAAGGTTTACCGGGCTGGACCAACCGAAGCATCTGCCTGTGTGTCTGCCTGCCCGTCTAACAGGCTTTATTGTTCCCCAGTGCTGAAAGTGAAGGAAAATCGCGTTTTAAGGATATAACAAAGGAAGTAAGTGCCTCATGCCTCGCTATTTTGCATTCATGTATACGCTATTTTAAGAAACTCCTCACTGACTAGCACACAGATATATTGCTTGGCTGGGAATCGTGTAATTTTGTGGTATGGAAAGAATCTCCCAGTCTTGTGTCTCGTGTTTCCATTATATCATTCCTAATGTGAGTTGGTAATTGTCTAACTATCGACTGTACGATATTCAATAATCTAGTAGGTTAGCGTGGATGTCGTATATCCATAAACAGCTCGAACCCACCAGCAATAAACACGATTAAACGCGAGCTCACGCCCGACATCTGATATTTCCGTTACGAAGCCGTTGTAATGTTCTTACACATTTTGAAAAACCAACGTACGTTGGCATTTCATGCTGCATTGAGACATATTGAATGTGTTGTGTAGAGTAAGGGCTTGGTCGCCCCTTTGTGTGACACCCTCGATATGGTCCAAATGGGATGAGTCTACATCATCACCACCATCATCATCAGCCTCTAGATGAAGACTTGTGCATGCAATCTACATATCAGAAGACATCACTAAAGCACTGCATTGCACAAATGTGCATGTGTACATGCTTATAAAATACCTCTTGTTGGCATGTTTACACTTCACCTGACTGTTTGCATGCTTTGCAAAATAAAAGTAATTAAACATTCTAGCATGGAAATTCAGAAATAATGTAGGTGAATTTGGTAAAATGGTAATATTAAATATATATTATATAAATATATAATATTATGAAATAAAAGAATGTAATTTTGTATATTTTTTATCTATTTTCCCCATTACCACAATTAACATTTTATGTAATATAACATAAAATAATGTAAATATTATTTTTAATAATATTTATTGTGCAATACAATATATAATTTTAAATATTATATAAATTATATTTATTTTAAATATTATTTCTACATTTTAAAATAATATTTTACATATATATATCACTGATTCTTTCAGCTCTAATAGTTCAAATTGCACTGAATATCCCATTTTGTTTTATTGAATGGAAGTTGTTTCCACGAGACAGATCAGAAGTTTTCATGTACTTCACATTACCCAGAAGAGTGCCATCTGGATCTCATGGAATATGGCACGGTTCAAAAGTGGGTCATTCTTGAGGAAGGCCTCCATGAGTCACGGCGAGGAACAAATGCTCCAGTAATTTTTCTCTGAGCTGTGTTGTGAGGACAGGACAGATGTAGCTCATGCACCGTACGGTTTCTTTTTATAGTAGGATGTCTGAGGACACACCCTTATTCTCCAGCTCCATAGTAGCCCCTCCTTGCACACATACACACACGCCATTCACCATCAGGGACTCCGAACAGGGGGGTGGGGGGAGCCCTGGGCAGCGCCATACTGTGAATATGCCGCACCCACCTGCCCCCGACTTACTTTGCAGCATAGACCCGCATGCACGCTTTCACTTGGGATTAGATCATAAGGAAGTGCGGTGCTGCAGGGAATGTGCAGCAACAGCTGCTAGCCTACATATATTTCCTGCTAGCAATTTCACATCCATGTGCATGCAGTGCTGGAAAATCTGGGTCAGATGTGCTCTGATCATTTTTTGTGCATTTAGTATGATTTCCACACCCTGGATGTTGAGGTTTTGTTGATTCAACATTACTGGAATGTTTCTTGCAGCGCTGAAATCGCTTTAATGTGTCATGAATAATTAACATGTTCACATGTAATTATCATGTTAAAGGCTGGAGTCGATAATGTAATCATGCAAAGCTGGCAATAATCACACATGTTGGTGTCAGTTTACCCGCTAAAGTGAGATTCTAGAATGGCGTAATGCTTTGCAACCTCTTTAAACTAATGTTGTGGAACATTTGGGCTGTGATATGCATGATTGATCCTGTTTGCACGTCAAGTAAGGACATAGTTGGTTTCCATAGCCCAAATGTGGAAAAATGGATTAATGCAAGCTCTCTGTTGAGATATGTGATGTCATTCTAAAAGTATGGGGTGTATGCTATTATATAAATAGGATTCCCTTTTCTCATGCTCATGGAAAACTTGGAAATATTAGCAATATAGTATATATAATCTCAATACAGTGAAACATTTCTGGAAATGTCTATAGTAACTAAATTGTATTTAAATGAATGAATAGGCTGCATTTATTTAATTGAAAAAAAAAAGTAATGACAGAATATTACAATTTAAAATCCCTATTTTCTATGTGAATATGTTTTAAAATGCATTTATTTCTTTGATGGCAAAGTTGAATTTTCAGCATCGTTACACCAGTGTTCAATGATAAATGATATTAGAAATCATTCTATTATGCTGATTTGGTGCTCAGAAAAATATTACTTATTATTATCAATATTAATAATATAATAAATGGTTGTGATGCTTGATATTTTTGTGCAAATGTCACATTTTTCAGGATTCTTTGCAGAATAGAAAGTCTTTGCTGTCTTTTTTAATCAATTTAATGCATCCCTGAGGAATAAAAGTATTATTTAAAGTGTATGAAGTATTATTTCCTTCAAAAAATAAAAATAAAAAATCTTGCTGCCACCAAACTTGTAAATGGTGCTCTCTCTTTCTCCATAAAAGTTATATATTTTAGATTTTACTATTTATAGTTTATATTAGGGATGCACCGAAATGAAAATTCTGGGCCGAGACCCGAAAATTCTGGATGCACTTGGCCGACAACCAAAACGCAAAATGTCAAAAATGCTATTTAATGATTATTTATTATTTTGGTAATGCTTTCAGATTCAGATTTGATTATTGTCATTGTACTTACATACAACAAAATTATAGACTTGTCACCGTATCATCTAAAGAATAATTGAATAATTAAATAAAGAATAATTAAATAAAGACCATATTGCACATAAGGAGGGAAAATAATGATAATAATAATAATAATAATTACACCATGCTGAGTGAAATAAAGTGCTTAATGCTCAATTGAGCATTCAAAATAACACTTTATAATAAGGCTCATTAGTTAACATGAGTTAACTACATTAATTAACATGAACTAAAAATAAAAAATACTTCTACAGCATTTATTAATTTTAGTTAATGATAATTTTAGCATTTACTAATGCATTATTAAAATCAAAAGTATTAACTAAATTAACTTTAGTTAATGCACTGTGAACTAACATAATGAATGACTGCATTAACTAACATTAACAAAGATTAATAAATAGTGTAACAAATGTATTGTTCGTTGTTCATTCATGTTAATACATTAACTAATGTCAACAAATGACACCTTATTGTGAAGTGTTACCAAGTTAATAAAATAACTACACTTTTATTGAAAGTAAAACTGGACAGAATTGTACAGAAAATACAGTATATTAATATGAAATATCTATTTTTTTATTCAGTTTTGTGCAACAGAATCAGATTTAGCTGATTTTTGTTGTTGTTATTTTTTTAAATATCCAAATAATGTATAGTCCTACAAAGCCATTATTTTCAGAGTATGTGAGCAGAGCATAGCATCATGAGAGGGTAGCGTAATTTTCAAAAAATCAAAATTATTTGAATTATTTAATTTCACCACTGTTGCCATGTTACAGCACAGTAGCACTATTGCAAACAGGAACATTTATACTATGTAGAAATTTTCTGTCTATGCGTTATTTGAGCGGACTTTGTTTTTCTGGTGAGCATGAGCAATACATGAGTGGAGCGTTCACATGGGGCGTAAGCAACTCAACGGAACCCACATTCATAGAGCAGAACATTGAGTGGACAATGGCTAGAAACACAGCTGGGCAGTGTGGTGCGTCATATGTTTTTGTTGCATATGCCGAAAATGCAGTTTCTGGCCAATAATTTTTGTGCTTCTGAATCTAATATGTGTATGCAGTAATTATGTATTACTGAATAAGTCATGAAAATTTATTGATCAAAAAATCATTTAGGGTTAAAATAACACACATCAACACTTCTTTTGATTTTATTTTTTTTTTTTTAGGTTGAACCATGTCTTCCAGCTCAGCAACAGTGCGCATCCTCATAAAGGGAGGTAAAGTTGTCAACGATGACTTCACGCAAGAAGCAGATGTGTACATCGAGAACGGCATTATCCAGCAAGTGGGCAAGGAGCTGATGATTCCCGGTGGGGCCAAGGTTATAGATGCCACAGGAAAGCTGGTGCTTCCGGGTGGCATAGACACCAGTGTTCACCTGAATGAGAGCTTCATGAACGCCACCACTGCGGATGACTTCTACAGCGGCACCAAGGTATGAAAGTCAGCATTTACTTACAATTGACTTACATGATACATGCTATTGGTCTTATAAGGAATTATTTATCAGTTTGTTTTATTCTAAGGAAATCTTGCTCCACCTCTGAACAACATTTTTATTCAGCTGACATTAGTGTTGTCAAAAGTACTGACTTCGGGACCAGTCAGTACTGAAATGAAAAAAGAAAGTGACGATACCAACATTTCCCACGAGCATTTTAAATGCTATTGAGCGGATTCTTAAACACCTCTGATTGGCCATTGTGTTCACACACTTACAGTAGCTGTAATTGGCTACAATGATCATCGCTTCATGCTCTTCACCGAACGCTTACACAGATACACAAGTATGAAAGCCACATCTGTCAGAGGATTTCACATACCGAAGTCAGTACTTTTGACAACACATTATCAAGACATCATTTTCAATACCTCCTTACCACAGAGTCTTTTCACAATTCTCAGTGGTTAAAATCAAGTCCCACCCGATGTTTGTTTCCTGTACTTATCCTGTTTCACTTGGAAATATGTCACATTACAGAAGTAAAATATTGATGTAGGTTTACTGATATTCATATATGTCTGGCTAACTAAAAGACTGTTGTGAATTGTGAATATTTTGATTCCCAGACATTGTAATTTGTTGAGCCAACTTAAAATAATTTGTTTAGTTAAAATAAAGTTCAGTCAACTCTAAAAAGTTTAGTTTAAAGGGGTCATCGGATGCTAAGTTCACTTTTTCATGTTGTTTGAACAAAAATGTGTGTTGGCGGTGTATGTACAAATCTACCCTATAATGATAAAAATCCATGCAGTGGTTTTCAATTAATCTGTAAAAATAATTTCCCTTTTTCAAATCGAGCCGTTCTCAGATGCCTGTCGTTGTGCCGTCACACCCACAGAGGCCGTTCCCAAGATAGTTGATTGACATGAGCGTCTTACATCAGATCAGATGTAACAGTCCAGTAACTTTCCTTGTTTCGATGCCGAAGCAGGGATGTAAGTTAGACAAGAATATCTCCGATTGAGCGATTGAGGTGTTGTATTGCTGGATGTAATAATGAACATAGTGGTCGTCATTTACTCCCGACATCTGAGCCGCTGAAGATGCAGTGGATTACGTTTGTTTGTAAAGGGAATGCGCCTCCCGATCTACATATATCCATCTATGTTCGCGCGAATCATTCTGATCCAGCTTCACTTACATCAGAAGTGTGTATAAGCATTTTTTTATGAATCTTTGCGATCGCCTTTCCTTATAACGTGGTAGTTAGAAAGTTTAGCGGCTGAACGCGGCTAAACGCGGCTAAAGTAAACAAGATCGTCATTCCGCAGAGAGCAGAGAGGGGCGGGGTAAGCAGAGCCCATTTGCATTTAAAGGAACAACCCCTGAGAATAAGATGATTTTTGAAGAGCTCATTCTGACAAGGTAAAAAGGGTGTTGTTTTACAAAACCATTGAGAATTTTTAATCAAAGTATGTTAGAGACTTTTCATTAAGACCCTAAAGAATCATATCAACTTATGGAAAATGGGCATCCGATGACCCCTTTAAGTTTAACAAACTAAATTTTTAGTTTAGTCAACGCAAATATCTAAGTTTTCACTTAGTACTACTTAACATTTTAAGTTGACTAAACTTATCTGAGTTGATTGATTGAACCTAAATTTTGAAGGCAGCAGGGTAACAATTTATTTTAAGTTGACTCAACAAGTTGTGTTTTATTGTTTTTTTTAACAGTGTAATTGTTTTAAATAAATGTTTAATTTGTGACAGATTTAAAGTAATTTATCTAATCATACACCAGTTCCCTATGTCTGTGCCATATCTGTGGCCTAGTGGTTAAATTGTTTGAGTGCAGTGTTGCTCGTGTGGGAAACGTAGGTTTAAATCGGGCTTGCGTCACATATCGATCCTATATCCCTTCTTATACCAAAATCATTTTCTTTTTCTTCTCAACTGTCGCTAAACAGTCAAAATGTCATTTTTTATATTGTCTCATTAGTATGCAGCACCACATGTCATGTGGGATGTTGTGTCCACAAATTAATTACCAAATTTATTACCAAAACTAGTTTGTTTAGTTTGACAGTTGTGGCCATATTTTATTAATTTGTTCCCTCATTTTGATTTCGGTAAATTGTGGTCACCATTTACGGAAAGCAAGAGAACAAATTACTAAGTTGTAACAATTTATTGAGTCTTAATGACCACAAAATCTTTTTTTTTTTTTCTCGGTATGTCATGTACGTTAGGTTTTATTTTTTGTAGATTAGCTCATTCTAATGTAAAATAATGGAGGTTATTCAAATATCTTCAGGCTTCAGCTTTGTCACTGCTAAGATTAAATAACATAGTTCCAGTTGGGGTACGTAGAGAAAAAGTAGAAGCAAATGATTGATTTTTTTTTTACTTCGAACCTCCCACACCTCAGGTGGCTCCCACCATCTGCCAAGGGTCTATTATCTCACAACAACTCAATAAGTCCCCTCAAAAGTGTCTAGTATGGTAACACTGTTTGGAGTATTATACTCTAAATCATTTTTTTAAAAATGTATTTTGATTTTTCCTTGCATTACATAACTGTATTTTGTGCAATATGAATGTATTCTTATCTCAGATAAACATTTTCATACAGTGGATTCTAGGATCTGAGCTGAAATGATGTGTGATGATGTAACATCCATTTAATGTCACATTCATTTGTTCTTGTTTTATAAATACTTCAAAAGCAGAGATGTGCTCGCTTCAGCAGCCCTGCCTAAATAAATCCCATGGGTCACTTAGCAGACACTGAGATGCAAGAGTGAGCATTGCACACTCACAGTCTGCGTCCATCAACCGCAGGGCACGATTCACCCTCACAAATACATACACGCTCTTTCTCCCAGAGTGCTGGGGGCTTTGAGATGACAAATAAAGAGTTGTTATTGGCGTTGTTATTGTTAGCCTTGGCAACACAAGTGGCATTCTCTTCTCCCCTCCTCCCTGCTACCGCCATGAGCCTCGTCAGGCGCAGAGACAAATGGAGATCAGATTCTGTTTCCATAGATACAGGAGCACTGCTGCAAAGACTGCTGCAAAAGCTTTTCACTCGTGCCATTGTGCTGGGAGACAATGGTGCGCAAATACACGCCCCTTTAGTGGATGTGGCTGCCCGGATTGTGTCAGCTGAGAGATGCTTTTAAAGAGGACCATTTTGTGGCTGAATTACTGTTTATCATTGTTTCCCTGTACTTAAAAAAGGCCTTCCACTAATTGTGTATTTTTCTGTAAAACATTACAGATATTGTGGGATATTAATTAGTGGTGTTGGCTAAAGCATTATAGGCATAAAACATGAACATAAAACATTATGGTGGATAATCTTTAGACTGAGAGATGCATTAGACACTACAAGAACACTCTAACATCAGCCTAGTAATGCCTTGGCAACCATCAAAACACCCACACAACACCCTAGCAATGATCAAACCAACTTGAGTGCCCTAGTAATGCCCATCATTCTTTAAAACCCACCTAAACACCCTATTGCAATGATCAGAGCATCCAGGCAACCATCAGAACACCATAAAAACAGCCTGGCAATTCACTAGCAACCACCTGATCACCCTAGCCAGGACCTAGAAACAATCAGTACATCCTAACCAGAATAACACCTTAAAAACAACCTTGCAGTTCCCCAGCAACAATCCCAGTAACCACCAGAACACCCTAACATCAGCCTAGAAATGCTGTGGCAACTACGACCCTTACGATGCCCTCGCATTAATCACAATATCCCAGCAGCAACCAGAGCACCCTAATAATGCCCATAACGCTTTAGAAACCTCCAGAGCACCTTAAAACAGCCTCAGAATTTCCTAGCAACCACCAGATTACCTTAGCAGTAATCTAGAAAATATCAAAAATCCTAGCAACCAGCAGAACACTTTAAAAATAGCCTTACAAGTTTATATCATAGAGCATCCTGGCAACTATCAGAACACTCTAGTAATGCCGACAATGCCCTAGAAACCACCTGAACACCCTATTGTCGCAACAATCTGAGCATCTTAGCAACAACCAGAACTCCCTAGCAAGGACCTAGAAACAATCAGTACACCCTAATCGCAAGAACACCTTAAAAACAGTCTAGCAATTCACTAGCAACCACCAGATCACCCTAGCAAGGATCTAGAAACAATAAGTATATCACAACCTCAAGAACACTTTAAAAACAGCCTACCAGTTGTCTAGTAACTGTCAGAACATTCCACCAGAAAACCCTATCATCAGCCTAGCAATGCCCTGGCAACCACCAGTAGACCCTTACAACACCCTAACCAATATCAGAACATCCCGGCAACAACCAGAACACCATAGAAATACCAGCAATGGCCTAGAAACCAGAACAGATTACCCTACCAATGACCTACCAAATATCAGAAAATCTTGGTAACATCATGATAATCCTGTAGCAACAATCAAAGCGTCCTTTAAAACAGCCTTGCATTTCCCTAGCAACAAGTACCCTGCTGTAGCAAATATCAGACCATCATTGCAACCACCAGAACCCCCTGTAGTACCAGCAACCAGAGCATCCCAGCAACTACCAGAACATCTTGCTGTAACAAAAATCATAGAATCCCAGCAACCACCAGAACACCCTGCTTTACCAACAGTCAGAGCATCATTGCAACCACCAGAACATCCTGCTGTAGCAAAAATCATAGCATCCCAGCAACCACCAGAACACTGTAGCAACAACCAGAACATCCTGCTGTAGCATCCCAGCAACGATTAATACACCCATCTGTAGCAACAAAGCATTCTAGCAACCACCAAAACACCCTGCTATTGCAACAATCAGTGCATCCCAGCAACCACAAGAACAGCTTGCTGTACCAACAATCAGAGCATCCCAGCAGTCATCAAAACACCCTGTTATAGCAACAAAGCATCCTAGCAACCACAATAACACCCCGCTGTAGCAATAAAGCATCATAGCAACCACCAGAACACCCTGCTGTGCCAACAACAATCAGAGCAGTCTAGTAACCACCAGAACACATTTAAAAAGCTTTGCAATTCCCTAGCAACAAATAGAGCATTCCAGCAACCACAAGAACATCCTAGTAATAGCTGTAATGCCGCAGACAAAGCAGAAACTTTAAAACAGCCTAGCATTTCTTTAGCAACCACCAGTACACCCTAGCAACAATGACAGCACCCTAGCAACTGCTGGATAACTCCAGCAATGACCTAGAAATGACCAGAACATCTTATCAATACTTCAATAATGAACAGAACATCATGTCATGTGAGTCACTTTAGATAAAAGCATCTGCTAAATAAATAAATGTAACTGTAACTATAACCCTGAACACCCTAGCAACCACTTAGCAACTTTTCTAAATACCTTGCGTATACAGTTTTCAAATACAAATCTAATTTAACCTTGATTAATGTTTTCTGAGTGCTGTTATGTAACATTTCATAACATGCAAAGCTTTTGTGTGCATGTCGCTATTGTGTTATGTTGTCGTCGGCCCATTAAACCGAGTGATTTGTATTGATGTTGTATAGATCTCACAGCAGTCAGTCTGTTGTTTGTTTATTTCCAGGCTGCTCTGG
Source organism: Labeo rohita (assembly GCF_022985175.1). Lineage (NCBI taxonomy): Eukaryota > Metazoa > Chordata > Actinopteri > Cypriniformes > Cyprinidae > Labeo > Labeo rohita. Next base: position 24,135,573 of record NC_066885.1, on the reverse strand, counting down.
CTGGAGGCACGACTATGGTGATTGGACACGTGCTGCCAGAGAAGAACGAATCATTGCTGGAGGCTTATGAAAAGTGCCGTTCTCACGCTGATGCCAAGGCCTGCTGTGACTACGCTCTTCATGTGGGAGTGACCTGGTGGGGACCAAAGGTACAAAGTCTGTGTTTGCTGAGTATACAAATTTTGCATAATTGCAGGAACAGGAAAAACGTGCGAAAAAATAATTGAATTTATGCTATAATGTTAGTCTTTATGTTGAGACAGATGTCCCTTTTGCATTTTTTCCTGTTATCTTTTAGAGCTGCTTTACTGCAGAATCTGAGATGTCTCCATAGTTAAGTTTTTGTAATTTTTTTTCACTTTTCTTGTTTGTCACTGCTTTGTGACTATATGTATAGTATGAAGTGCTATAAAACGTGACCTGATTTCATCACAGGTTAGGGCTCAAATGGAGACGCTGGTGCGGGACAAAGGGGTGAACTCTTTCCAGATGTACATGGCGTATAAGGACATGTACATGCTGAGGGACAGCGAGCTGTTTCAGGCCCTGCAGAACTGTAAGGATATCGGTGCTGTGGCCCGAGTCCATGCGGAGAATGGAGAGCTGGTTGCAGAGGTATAAATCGGGGAACTGGTGCAAAACCTTAATGCAGAAAGTTCTGCTCCAAAACCTAGTGAGCTGTACATAGGCAGCAGCTTCACACATAAGAAGTAGCACTATTCATATTTTATTTTATCAATAATTATCAGTGTTATATGAAATTACCAACCTTACTTTTGAATGGTAGTTTACGTGCTGCTGGCTTGATTTTGGGCTAAATTATTTTTAATAATGTTACCTTAATGTTACCACAGTGTTTTAAAATGCTGTCTAGGTAGAATCTTGTCTCTTTCATGCATAGTTGTTATTTATCGTGTTATCACGTTTTTATGTATCCACACTAGGGTGCCAGAGAAGCGTTGGATCTGGGTATTAGTGGACCGGAGGGCATTGAGATAAGCAGACCTGAGGAGGTGAAGTAACAATTCAAATCCTGTAACCATGAAATTGTTTTCCTTTAAGATATTAGTCACACTTGCCACTCTCTCTTCAGCTCTTAGTCTTTCCCGTCTCCATATTGCATTTCCATGGATTATTAATACTCTTAGGCGTCTGTTCATCGTTAGGTTTCACTGGTGACTTTTGTGTTTTCTCACTTACCTTGGGAATTTTCCATGTGCAGCTGGAAGCAGAGGCCGTCCACCGAGCCATAACCATCGCTAACAGAGTAAGTATGATGTATTAAGGTTGATGCATTCAGTTTTTCAAAAAGTAATTATTTACAGCTGCAAATGACAGCCTAAACTGCTGTTATTGGTTCAGAAGTGATACTTTTTAAATACTAACATAGACTTAGTTGATGATAATTGGGCCTTTTCTAAGCAAGATGCTGTGTGAGTAGTTCTACATATGAGCGTTTTAGTGTTATAACAAACATAGATTCTTTATTTCAGAATTAAAACATGTAATTAGTAACTGCTGTAATTCAGTATTATGATTTCCTACAGCCCTGTAGACTTTGTAAACAGCAAAAAAGAGGCAGTGGGCTGGTTTGCACTTTTCAGCCAATCAGAAGCCTTAACAATCAGAGTAATTTTGCATGTTTGACATGGAGAGGGTGGGGGATTAAAGTTAGTTAACTAAAATAATGGCAGTAAGTGTATAAAGTGAAAAACTGCATTAATGATATTCAACATAATTACCAGTGTTAAGCATATTTAATTAACTGCATGTGTAAATGTGTAATTGCATGTTCATTTTGACAGGCCTAATTGAAACATACAGTATAATTAACTGTAATGCCATAATGTACGCACTACTATTCAAAGGTTTGGTGTCAGTCATTTATTAAAGTAAATTGATAGAGAGAAGTTTCATTAAATTGATCCTAAATTAAATTAACAACATGTATAATGTTGCAAAGGATTTTTATTTTTTATTTTTTTTTTTTTTTTCATTTGCAACATTATAAATGCAATTTAATGCATCTTTACTGAACAAAAGTATTCATTTATTTAAAAAAAAATCATTCTGACCCCAAACTTTGGAACAAAAGTGTACTTTGAATCCCTACTGTTATTTCACAGCTGAAGCCCATGTATTGAAGCAGTATATTGCATATGCAGTATAAACAGAATGTCAAGATAGCATCAAGATTGACATGTGGAACCAACGTTACTATGCAGTGAATGACAGTTTTGAATCATACATACGAATTACAGATTAATTGCTTGTAAGGACTTTAAATGTGATCAGAAATAATGTTTCTGTTTTTTGTTTCTTAGGCCCACTGTCCAATATATCTTGTGAATGTGTCCAGCATGTCAGCAGGGGATGTTTTAGCATCTGCTAAAATGCAGGGTAAGAGACAAGCAATGACACTTCAGGCCAATTCACAGTAACGCCATTTTAATTTAAAAGGGGTCATGAACTGCCTATTTTTTATTATTTTGTGCAGTTCCCTGAGGTCCACTTATAATGTTATCAGAATTTTTACATCAAAAAAACACTACTTATGTAAATTGGTGGGCGGAGCTAAAGAGGCAGTGATGTAGAAGCAGGTGTTGATCTTCTGTGGAGGCAGTGTTTGGCTGATTGGCTTCAATATAACTTGAAAGTTTTGAGTTCTTAAACTTAAAGGACATTTTATAGTATAATGACCTTTTATATACCAAAAGATCAAGGGAATTTTGATTTTTCAGTTCATGACCCCATTAATATATCACACTAGAATCTTTACAAGTGAATAACATAATGTGACTCAGGATAATGTTACGTGATTGGTCGACAGGGAAAGTGGTGCATGGAGAGACCACCACTGCGCATGCTGTGTTAAACGGGCTGCAGTACTACCACCAGGACTGGGCCCACGCAGCTGCTTTCGTCACTGTGCCACCACTCAGACTTGACCCCAACACACCCAATTACCTGCTGCTTAGCCTTCTGGGAAAGTAAGCAGATTCACCATATACATGTATTCACCATGAGTCGTTACATTTAGTGACTGTTGATCTGTGTGAGTAGTTTCATTTAGTCACATTCATACAGTTACATACAAAGCTTTTCACTGTGATTTAGTGACACTCTGAACGTCGTGACATCGGACCACCGACCCTTCACCACCAAACAGAAGGCGATGGGCAAAGACGACTTCACTAAAATCCCTCACGGTGTTCCTGGGGTGCAGGACCGCATGAGTGTTATTTGGGAGCGGGGAGTGGTATGTTTCAGTTAATGACAGAAGCCACACTACTGACTAGAGTCATCACAGTATTAGTGTTTGTAGTTGATTTTTTTTTTTTTTTATATCAGTTTTGATGCTGCAGCTAAAATACCTGTAGGAGTTCATTTAAATAAGTCTATTTGTTTGCATAAATGTAAACAAATTAACATTAAAACATATTAAAGGGATAGTTAATCCAAAAATTAAAATTCTTAAGAAAACCCTTAAGACCTTTGTATATCTTCGGAACACAAATTAAGATATTTTTGATGAAATCCGAAATCTTTCTGACAGACTGACAGACAGAAATGCAACTGACACGTTCAAGGCCCAGAAAGGTAGTAAGGACATCAATAAAATAGTCCATCAGTGGTTTAACCTTTATTATTTGAAGCTACGAGAATACGTTTTGTGTGCAAAAGACCCTCAAAATAATGACTTTAGTCAACAATTTCTTTTTTCCATGTCAGATGACGTGCGTTCACAAAAGTACTACGAACGTTGCGGGGTCAGAAAGCTCTTGGAATTTATCAAAAATATCTTTTGTGTAAATAATTTGTGTTTGAAGATGAACAAAGGTCTTACAGGTTTTGAACAACAGGAGGGTGAGTAATTAATGCCAGAATTTTCATTTTGGGGTGAACTATCCCTTTAAATTCCGAATCAGAATCAGAATCAGAACAGCTTTATTGCCAAGTATGCTTACGCATACAAGGAATTTGTTTTGGTGTCACAGGCTTCCAGTGCACAGAGATGACAACAACAACACAGAGAAAATAATATAAGTTGAGAATAAAAAAATACACATATGTAAATATAAATAGACAAAAATTGCAATATAAGATTTAAGAAAATAAATAAATTGTATATACAGTTGTGCTACAGATGATGAAAAAGAACAGAATAGAATAGAATTAGAAAATAGAATAGAATGAGATGCCGGGATGTACTGAGATGGGTGGTAACAAATAAAGGATGCACATTGCACAATGGGGGGGTCTGGAACATTTAACTGTTCATTTATTGCCCTAGGGAAGAGACTGTTCTTATGGCCTGGTATTTGTGGCTCTTAGCGCCGACCAGATGGCAAAAGTTCAAAAAGGGGATGGCTGGAGTGATTTTGCCCTTTTATCACTCTGGATGTATATAGTTCTTGGAGGGTGGGCAGTGGATTAAGTGTTCAGTGGATTAAGTGGGTGAAAGCCATGTAATACAGAAAAATATTCATATGATAATCAGTAATACTTGCAGTTAGTATGCTGAAAGTATAGCTAATGAATATTAGTTACATTATATTGACTTGGATGGATCCGAAAAGGTTATGCAACAACGTGCCAAAAAGTATCAATGTTAAACTACTGTTCAAATTTTTTACTGTTCAGATTTTTTAATGTTTGTAAAAGAAGTCACTTATGCTCACCAATTATTTGGATGCCTTTATGTAATTAAAAGACAGTGCAAATAGTAATATTGTGAAATATTACAATTTAAAATAACTGTTTTATATGTTAAATATCTTTTTTAAAACATAATTAATAATAATACTTGGTGTCAAACCTAAAACAGTTCTGCTGCCTATTTATTTTTTGTTTTTTGTGCTGCATTTTTTCAGGATTCTTTGATGAATAGAAAGCATTTATTTGAATATTTATTTTGTAACATAAATGTCTTTTAATTTGTTTAATTTAATGCATCCCTGCTGAATAAAATTATTAATTCCTTTAAAAAAAATCCTTCTGACCCCAAACCAAAGTGTATAGAAGTATTATATAAGTAATAAATTGTTCAAAATCATAATTATTTTACCAGAATAAGAGGGATCATAAAAAATACATGTTATTTTTTATTTAGTGCTAACCTGAATAGTACTAAATAAACTATTCATGGGGCATCAGTGAGTCCCTCAGTTGTCCTCAGTGTAAAAAGATGGGTCTCAAAACCATACAGTCATTGTTGGAAAGGGTTCAAATACACAAAAATGCTGAAAAACCCAAAAACTTGTGGGACCTGAAGGACTTTTCTGAAGAACAGCAGGCAGTTTAACTGTCCAGGACAAACTAGGGACTCATGAACAACTATCACTAAACAAAAAAATATATATATATTACTTTTTCAGGTAACAACACAGTATTAAGAATCAAGTGTATGTAAACTTTTGAACCAGGTCGTTTTTATAAATTCAGCTATTATTTTCTCTGTGGACTATGTGTAAACGTGAAATATCTTATTCAGGTCAGTACTAAATAATAACATGCAATTTGTATGATCCCTCTTATTTTGGTAAAATAATTAACATTTTTGCAGATTCTGCAAGGTGTATGTAAACTTTTGACCTCAACTGTACATACTCAAATTATAGACAGTTGTGTAGCTGCACAAACCGTAGCAAAGTCAAAAAAATCATGAAAAGGACAGGAAATGTCAGATACATCAGGAATAAAAAAACGTTTTTAGCTCACTTTATCAATCTTTCTTAACAGGTCGGAGGCAAGATGGATGAGAATCGTTTTGTTGCTGTCACAAGCTCCAATGCTGCAAAGATCTACAACCTTTATCCCAGGAAGGGGAGGATCATCCCTGGAGCTGATGCTGATGTGGTCGTCTGGGATCCAGAATCAACAAGGTATCCAAAATAATGAATTCAATTCTGAGAATTAAAAAACATTCCATATTCCAAGTATTGCAAAATGAAATGACACATATTTTTACACGGTTTTGTGTGCCTGTAGGACCATCTCTGTGACAACTCAATGGCAGGGTGGTGATGTAAATCTGTACGAGAACCTACGCTGTCACGGCGTCCCACTGGTAACCATCAGCCGCGGTCGTGTGGTCTATGAAAACGGCATCTTCACCTGCGCTGAGGGATCAGGAAAGTTCTACCCTCTCCGAACCTTCCCAGACTACCTCTACAAGAAAATGGTCCAGAGGGAGAAGGTACTCACGCTCTCAATTAAATCATGTTTTTATGAAAGTGTATTGCAGTGTTTGTTTGTGACCCTCTTCTTTCAGTGTCAAGCACTCAAGGGGGTGGAGCGTGCGCCCTACACTGGAGACGTAGCTGCAGTGCAGAATTCAGGAAAGAAGGATGTGGGTCCTTCAGATGGGGACATGACCCCACGACCCTGCACACGCCACGGGGGAATGAGAGACCTACATGAGTCCAGCTTTAGTTTGTCTGGTACAGTAGTTTGCGTTATATCATACTAAAGAAAATGTGCAGTTCATACTTAAGACTAAAATAAAATTAAATAATATAAAAGAAAAGAAAAAAAAACTACCAGTCAAAAGTTTTTTAATGTTTTTTTTATTTTAAAGTCCCTTCTGCGAACCAAGCCTGCATTTTAATCCAAAGTACAGCAAAAACAGTCAAATTCTAAAATATTTTACTGTTTGAAAATAACTTTTCTATTTAATTATTTTAAAATGTAATTTATTCCTGTGATCAAAGCTACATTTGCAGAATCATTGCTCACGTCTTCACACGATCCTTCAGAAATCATTCTAATGTGCTGATCTGCTGTTTAAGAAACATTTATTATTAATATTATCAGTAATTAAAACAGTTGAGGATTGATAGATAGAAAGATTCAAAGATCAGCATTTATCTAAAATAAAAAGTGTTTGTAACCTTATTCATTCAAACCCTTCAAAAGCTTGGAGTCAGTATAATTTTCTTTTTTTTGTAGATTTTGTAATTATAGAAATTAATACTTTTATTTAGAAAGGATGCTTTAAATTGATGATAAAGACATTTATAATGTTACAAAAGATTTCTATTTCAGATAAATGCTGTTCTTCTGAACTTTCTATTCATCAAAGAAACCTGAAAAACATTCTACTCACCTGTTTCGAACATAATAATACGTTTTTTGAGCAGCAAATCAGAATATTAGAATGATTTCTGAAGGATCGTGTGACTGGAGTAATGATGCTAAAAATTCAGCTTTGAAATCACAGGAATAAATTACATTTTAAAATATATTCAAACAGAAAACAGTTATTTTAAATAGTAAAAATATTTCAAAATGTTACTGTTTTTGCTGTACTTCGGATCAAATAAATGCAGGCTTGGTGAGCAGAAGAGACTTCTTTAAAAAAACAAAAAATCTTACTGTTCAAAAACTTTTGACTGGTAGTGTACATACATAAATAAATATGTATTTTACATGAAGAAAATATTTGCGTATAATGAATTAAATTTTCTGTTGTTAAGGCCAGTACAATTTCAGTAAAAATATTTTTCTTTGACATTTTCAGTTTTTTTTCTTTTTTGTTAATAATACAAAAAAAGTGCTAATCTCATTCTGTCTGGACACAATTACATTTTTACATTTTTACGTTTTTTAATTACATTTTTGATTAATTTTCTACTATTACATAAGAATTGAAGGATTTAGTCACCCCTAAGTCATCCAATATATTCATGTCTTTCTTTCTTCAGTCAAAAAGAAATGAAGGTTTTTGAGGAAAACATTCCAGGATTTTTCTCCATATAGTGGACTTCAATGGGAATCAGCGTGTTGAAGGTCCAAATTGCAGTTTCAATGCAGCTTCAAAGGACTCTACACAATCCCAGCCGAGGAATAAGGGCCTTATCTAATGAAACCGATCAGTTATTTTCTTACAAAAAAAAAAAAAATGTATATGCACTGCCCTCTAAAAGTTTGTAAACGCCCTAGAAAAGTGGGGTTTTGGACAATATTGGCATGAATCCTTTTTAATTTGTAATAATTTTGCACTGATGAGGGACAACACAAACTACGAAAACATATTTTATTGCATAGAAGAAACGTAAATTTTCAATTCATCAAACTATCCACCATTAGCAGCTATTACAGCTCTGCATAATCTAGGCCAAAATTCATTGTATCTAAACTTAATTGGCAATCAATTGTTAAAGTTATTAAGGTGTGCTGACCCAAAAATCTTTTAAAAACCTGGGCCAAGTTTAAACCAGTAACCAGGCATCACAGCTGGCAAAGGAGCATGTTTGACTTTGACATATTGCCATTATTATGGAATCAAAATGAAAATTATTATTGCTGGTCTTCAATGATAATGTCAAGTTACTTTAATGTATTTGCACCAAAAAATGATAAGGATTTATGCTGATATCATCCAAAACCACACTTTGCCAGGGGTGTTTCCAAACTTTTGGAGGGAAGTGTACTTTCCACCACAAATGCCTTTCTGAGACTTCATGCATTACATAATCACATTGGAAAAGTCACGCATGGTTAGTTCCTCATCTGTGTACTTCGGTTTAAAAAAGTAGGGTAGGATGAGAAACTCCGTCTTATTTTCTCCTCCAACTTCAAAATCGTCCAACATCATTGTTTTACCTTTTTTGTAAAGGGCATTCGAATTTCTTTGCACATTCACTTTGTAAACACTGGGTCTGTACTTCCGCCTACGTCGTGTGACCTTTCAACGTGGCTACATAATGCATAGAGCTAGTGCAAAATGAGCATTTGTGGTTAAAAAGTATATAAATGTGTATTTTTTTTTTAGAAAAAACAAGATGAGACCCTTGTTCCTTGGCTGAGATCGTGTAGAGCCCGTTGAAGCTCCACTGAAACTGCATTTTGGACCTTCAACCCACTGATCCCCATTGAAGTCCACTATATTTTCTCAAAAATGACAGTATATGTAACCTGTGTAGCTCAACCATCTTTATTGTTTGCTAGGTGCCCAAATTGATGATAATGTTCCAAAGAGAGCTTCCGCAAGGATTCTGGCGCCACCTGGTGGTCGTTCTAGTGGAATCTGGTAACGACACTTACGGAAGTCTGCAACTAAACACCTACATTCTCTACAACCTCACATCTGATGAAAATGATTTAATTTTAATCACTTGCAACTAAATTCCTGTGTTTTTCTATATATGTGTGTGTACGAGGGAAAAAAATATATTTGTGTGGAAACTGGAAAACAAGGTATTCGTTGGAAGAGATTTGGTAATCCAAAATGTTACAGGGTGTTTTGTTTTTCATATTCTGTCAAATGAAATAGTGAAGGTTGTGTTCAAATGCGACACCGTTGTAGTGCTAAATAAATGACAGACCCTTTTACTAATTGTTTACCACATTAACAACAAACGTAAGCTGCCGTTTAAAGATAGCGACTGGAAATTTGCTTAAAAATGAGAACGTTATTAGTTTGTGTATTTGGTCATGGCTTGAAAATGTGAACCATTGTAAAGTTATTTAATATTTTAACTGTTTTAATGTGTTGGCAGATGACTATACATTTACCTCAGTGTTTATCTCTGGAGTTACACTTACGTACATTAGCACTCTGCCTCTCTACACTTACAACTCTTACAGTGACCAATTGACAACACCTTCTGACAGCAGGTACAAACCAGTTTTGCTTTGCGTTGAGATGTTAATATTTGTTCTTCTTTTTATGATCTTATTTTTGACACTCATAATTTAAAGGCAATACAAGGTGATATTTCTATGACACAGGTCACTTGTATTGCTTATACATTTATATGAAGCATTTTAAATTTTCCTAATGTCGCTTATAAGCACACGTACCTGACCTAATAAAATGTGAATTAAGACGAATTGTTTACTATGTTACATATCAAATTTAGTTGTGTAACTAATCTAAAAATTGAGCAATCTCTCGTTTTTAACTGACCTACAGTATACATTCCCTGTTTCTGTTACGGGCACTTACGAGTTATTCGTCATAATTTTTCCAGTGGAGCTTTATGTTTATTCTAGGATTAACTGTTAGCTGAACACTGTAGTGACAGTTGAATTCCATCAGTTGTTCACTGAACTTTAACACTGTGCATTAGTAATATTGATCTGCATGTTTCAAAACAAGTCAGAAAAATTCTGCTTCACTTCTGATCAACGAGCTGCACAACCACTAACCGACCCGTTAAAAGACACCAGATAGCTGACTGAGGCATGTGTTCTTCTTGTACATGTATGTCTAACTAAGCACTTGAAGACCTTCTGTAGAGACCGTTTGAAACACAGTAACTTTAGCTGTACGACTCGATGTTCCAGTGACACAAGCAGTAGAATGGCAAGAACATTTCTGTTGGTGCTGAATATTCATGTATTTTTTTATTCTGGATTTTCAGTATGCTTTTCAATTTTTTAATATGAGCTGTGTATGCACTACAGTTGTACGTATTAACGTATTATGTTTATCTCATGAAAAAAGTGCAAATAAACCCCCTTCAACCTCATGTCCACATGTATTACTAAATGAAATGCAACACTGACTAGTTATGTACATGCCTATAATATTTACTACCTAACTTAATATTTATTAACACACTGTAAAATTGTTATTAAATAACTAGAATCAATTAGCAAACATATAAGGCATATGTAGTTATATATATGTAGTTATATATATATATATATATATATATAGTTAGTAATTTTTTACAGTTATTATAACTATTAATGAACTATATAATAGTGTGTGTTTGTATGTATATATATATATTAGTAATAATAACTTAACTCTATATATATATTTCATGTTTGTTAATTACTGTTTCATTCTAGTTATTTAATAACTATATAATATAGTGCAAATATATGCATATATTTCATGTTTGTTAATTACTAATTATTTATTTATATATATATATATATAAGTGTGTGTGTATATATATAACTAATTATTTAGTTATTTAATAACTATTAAATATCAATATATAATCGATAATCCTTTATATCATGTTTGTTATTTACTAATTAATTACAGTTATTTAATAACTATATATAAAATTACTGATTATTTACAGTTATTTAATAAATATTAATGAACTGTATAATATAGTGTGTGTGTATATATATTTTTAATGGCTTATATCATGTTTGTTAATTAATTACAGTTATATATATATATAATTACAATTTTTATACTTATTTAATAACTATTAATGAACTATATAATATAGTGTGTGTGTGTATATAATGCCTTATATCATGTTTGTTAATTACTAATTAATAACAGTTATTTAATAACTATTAAATAATGATATATATAATATAGTGTGTATATAATGCCTTATATCATGTTTGTTAATTACTAATTAATTACAGTTGTTTAATAACTTAATGAACTATAATATAGTATATTCTATATTACAGTCTGTTTTTTTTTCAGTTATTTCAATTTTTTTACACTATTGTGTCCCTTTGAATAATTTTAAAGAAAATAAAAATCTAAAGAAATGTATAACTTTTTAATTTAGTTTTTATTTCGAATGTTTCTGTATTTGTATTGTCACTCTTCAAACACTTTTCCTTATTTCTAAAATGCTCAAAGGTTAACATTGCCTAGAAATGTCTTTATTTTGAATTTTCCTCCGACCTATTATGCGTGGCATTTGTCAATCCTCATGTCGTTATCATTGCAGCCAGCAATTCAAATATTTTTTTCGACAAACAGAAATAATATTAGTATAGCTACAGTGTTTTCTATTTAGAATTTAATAACTTAAACACACGGGTTACAAACTGTTATTAAGGTGCTGTTATTCAGTTCTTCACAAAGAAATGCGTCTGTAATGAAGGGGCGGCGCGCATGCGCAGAGAAGCCAGTTTGTTGCAGAAGAGCGTGGCGCTGTTGCCCGTAACTAGGCAGCAGCGCATATCTGGCAACCCACAGTAGCGGCGGAGAGCAGCGGATTGCCGTCTGCCAGTGTAATATCAACATTGGAAAGGACGCAGTCAAAATACAGTGAGTAGAATATTGTTAAAATATTCTAATTCATCGGTATACTAAATAATGTATGACATTAAATAGCCGCTGTGGCGTGTTTTGTCTGTGTATTATGTGTTTATGGCAAGAGCGTGTCTGGTGTTGCTCATGTACGGCGGCGGGGCCTGCAGATCAACTGTCACAATAATAGACCGTTTGTTCAGCGGACTCACATGTATTACATAGCAATGCAGGCTCCGGTGTGGTTGTTCATAGAGCAAAACACAACATTTATGAGCACGTTTTTGGCGTAAAGACAAAAAGAGTCCTATCAGTGACAAGCAGAGCGCGTTAAATGGCCTGTGTGACTCCCATAATGTAAGATACTGTAGTTTAAAGACGTCGTTTGCAGTAAAGGATACATAACGATGGCACGAATGCATTTGTTTGTCATAAATACTAATGTTATAAGATAAAATATGATGAAATGACTTAGTAAAACGTGCGCAATTTATCCAACTGATGGTAAAACAAGCATTTCACCTGTCAATCACTTTTTTTATTTCTTAATACCCTTCTTCGTTTCTTTATTCAGGACCAGCATAATACATTTGCCTATATTTTAATATATAAAAAAACCTTTAGTAGAATGCCAGTAATAATTTCAACCAGTTTTTGTTTACTGATTACAAAAAAAGTCTTATACATTTACCTGTCATTAGTTTTTAATATAGCAACATTAATCAGAGACACAGAAATATCATACAATTATATATTTTTATATATTATACATTTTTTATATATTATTAGATTTTTTTATATATTCTATAAATTATAAAATGATCATTATACCTCTTAAACCACTTGTTCTCTGACTATAACTTAATATGTGATCCTGGACCACAAAATTAGTCAGGTATATTTGTAGCAATAGCCAACAATACATTGTATGGGTCAAAATGATCAATTTTTCTTTTATGCTACAAATCATTAGGATATTAAGTAAAGATCATGTTCTATGAGGATATTTTGTAAATTTCCTACCGGAAATATATCGAAACTTAATTTTTGTTTAGTAATATGCATTGCCAAAAACTTCATTTGGACAACTTTAAAGGTGATTTTCTCAATATTTTGATTTTTTTGCACCCTCAGATTCCAGATTTTCAAATAGTTGTATCTCAGGAAAAAATTTTGTCCTATCATAACAAACCATATATTAATGGAAAGCTTATTTATTTAACAGAAAGCTTATTTCAGATGATGTATTAATCTCAATTTAAAAAAAAAAGGCCCTTATGACTAGTTTTGTGGTCCATAAAGGTACAGTATATTAAAAAAAAAAAAAAAAACATTCTTCTTCTTCTTCTTCTTCTTCTTCTTCTTCTTCTTCTTATGTCCTGGCAGAAAGTTTTTTTCACTGTTTTCTGAAACATTTATAATCAGGTAATATCTTATCAATATCATAATGTAATATTTTAAAATATCATAATGATAAAATATCATAATTATATTTCATGTGTACTATCCATTATGGCACACACAAATTGTAAATGTAAAGTTGAATTCTAAAAGTGTGTACATTTTTTAACTTGCAACTACACCGGGGGGAAAAAACTGGACAAAGTGTGGTTATTTTGTCAACAACACCATATTTTCTGTCTGACAGTTAGTGCATGGAGTTGAAACCATTTCTGTTTTGCAGGTTATTTTGTCCCAGTATTTAAGAATTATAGCCTTACAAACTTCATGCAGTGAAATACACACATATTGTGTCTTTGTAGAAGACGTGGGTGTGTTTTACAGATGTAATTTCCATCACGCAGTCTGTTGGGTGCACCAGATGTGCGTGGTTAACAACATCTCTGAAACACTTTAATCTGGAAGGATTATCTTTGGAGGATTGAAACTTATACTTACTGTGATTACAATTTTACTCTGCAGTGATGTAGTGACATCTGAACAACGAAACTGAATAGCACTTCTGGCTAACCAAAAAGAAACATTAAATCCAGACTCAGTGATGCATATTTAAAGTATGCGTATGATACCATCTTTACCTGCAATCTTATTGTCAACATGAAATTGTATACATTATATACACTGACCAAAATTATAAACGCAACACTTTTGTTTTTGCCCCCATTTTTCATGAGCTGAACTCAAAGATCTAAGACTTTTTCTATGTACACAAAAGGTCTGTTTCCCTCAAATATTGTTCACCAATCTGTCTAAATCCGTGTTAGTAAGCACTTCTCCTTTGCCGAGATAATCCATCCACCTCACAGGTGTGGCATATCAAGATGCTGATTAGACAGCATGATTATTGCACAGGTGTGCCTTAGGCTGGCCACAGTAAAAGGCCACTCTAAAATGTGCAGTTTTATCACACAGCACAATGTCACAGATGTCATAAGTTTTGAGGGAGCGTGCAATTGGCATGCTGACTGCAGGAATGTCCACCAGAGCTGTTGCCCGTGAATTGAATGTTCATTTCTCTACCATAAGCCGTCTCCAAAGGTGTTTTGGAGAATTTGGCAGTACATCCAACCGGCCTCACAACCGCAGACCACGTGTAACCACACCAGCCCAGGACCTCCACATCCAGCATCTTCACCTCCAGGATCGTCTGAGACCAGCCACCCGGACAGCTGCTGCAACAATCGGTTTGCATAACCAAAGAATTTCTGCACAAACTGTCAGAAACCATCTCAGGGAAGCTCATCTGCATGCTTGTCGTCCTCATGGGGTCTCAACCTGACTGCAATTCGTTGTCGTCACCAACTTGAGTGGGCAAATGCTCACATTCAATGGCGTCTGGCACTTTGGAGAGGTGTTCTCTTCACGGATGAATCCCGGTTTTCACTGTACAGGGCAGACAGCGTGTATGGCGTCGTGTGGGTGAGCGGTTTGCTGATGTCAACATTGTGGATCGAGTGGCCCATGGTAGCGGTGGGGTTATGGCATGGACAGGCAGAATTGTACACAATTCCTGGAAGCTGAAAACATCCCAGTTCTTGCATGGCCAGCATACTCACAGGACATGTCACCCATTGAGCATGTTTGGGACACAGCCATTGAAGAAGAGTGGACCAACATTCCACAGGCTACAATCAACAACCTGATCAACTCTATGTGAAGGAGATGGGGTCACACCAGATACTGACTGGTTTTTGGACCTCCCCCGGAATACAGTAAAACTGCACATTTTAGAGTGGCCTTTTATTGTGGCCAGCCTAAGGCACACCTGTGCAATAATCATGCTGGCTAATCAGCATCTTGATATGCCACACCTGTGTGGTGGATGGATTATCTCAGCAAAGGAGAAGTGCTCACTAACTCAGATTTAGACAGATTGGTGAACAATATTTGAGAGAAATATATCTTTGAGTTCGGCTTATGAAAAATGGGGGCAAAAACAAAAGTGTTGCGTTTATAATTTTGGTCAGTGTATATACACACACACACAGTCAGAGATGCCGATATCAGAGTATTAAAATGAAGTGCAGTTAGATGCATAGTGACATTTTGCCTTTTTTTTGCTTTGTAGGACATGGCAGTGAATGTATACTCCACATCAGTAACAATTGAGAACCTGAGTCGACATGACATGTTGGCATGGGTGAATGATTCCCTTCAGCTCACCTACACCAAGATAGAACAATTATGCTCAGGTGGGTTGTACTGCCTTATTTCACAAAGTGTTTCTGTCTTTAATGTCATGAATGCATGCACTAGCACACTTCTATTCCTGCTCCACTGTATATTATATAACACTACTCTTAATTTCACAATAAAAGGCTTTTACTTTGCCTTTGATCATATATGCTCAATGTTTGTATCTCTTCCAGTGTAATCAGTCAAATTAAAGCATTACTTTGCACTCTTTATCACTCAGCGCTAACAAGGTCAACCAATCACATGCATATATGTTGATCAAAGATGTTTTTCTTTATTGTTTCCTGTCATGTAATGAATGTGCTCTATTAGCCAACATACTCTTCTGCTGTTTGTCTTCAGGGGCGGCTTATTGTCAGTTCATGGAGATGTTGTTCCCAGGCTGTATTCTTTTAAAGAAAGTGAAATTTCAAGCAAAGCTGGAACATGAGTTTATACACAACTTCAAAGTACTCCAGGCAGCTTTCAAGAGGATGAATGTCGATAAAGTTAGTTGGTCCTTTGGCGTATTTGCTTCTATGTACATCTCACAGTTTTATTGTACACTTATCATTAACTTTTACCTTTTTAACTTTAAAGGGGTAGTTCCCCCAAAAATGAAAATTCTGTCATTAATTACTGACCTTCATGTTGTTCCAAACCTGTAAGACCTTTGTTCATCTTCTAAACACAAATTAAGATATTTCTGATGAAATCCGAGATCTTTTTGACCCTGCATAGACAGCTACGCAACTGACACGTTTAAGGCCCAGAAAGGTAGTCAAGGTAGGACATCGTTAAAATAGTCCATGTGACATCAGAACGTTGTGGTACTCATAATAATGGCAGAGGACTGTGACACGGAAGATAGAAATTGTTGAATAAAGTTGTTATTTTTGTTTCTTTGAGCACAAAAATATTTTCATAGCTTCATAACATTATGGTTGAACCACTGATGTCACATGGACTTGGATGGATGTCAATGTTCTTACAACATTTCTAGCTCTGGGAACATTTCAGTTACACTGCTGTCTATGCAGTTTCAGAATGTTCTCGGATTTAATCAAAAATATCTTAATTTGTGTTCTGAAGATAAACGAAGGTCTTTTGAACCATAAAAAGACCTTTGTGTTTTGAACAACATGAGGGTGAGTAATTGATGTCAGAATTTTCATTTTTGGGTGAACTAACCCTTTAACTTTTAAACTTCTACTTTTACTTTTTACTCATTTAGAAAGTATAAATAAACACTTTCAGCTCATTTGTTGTTAACTACAATGACAGTTTTAATAAAAATTAAGAAATAATTTACTTAGAAGGTACTAAAATAAGAACAACAATAGAGAAATAAATTTATACAGTGCATTCTGTAAGATTGAAGAAAAAAGTTACTGCATTTTTGTTTGTAATTTTAAAATATAACATAACTTCTGCTCTGAACAAAAAAGCAATCTGTAGGTATGGAAAGTAAGTTATAGTATGTGATTAATTATTCATTAGGTTATACCAGTGTTTTTTTAACATTCAGCAATTAATATTTATTAACCATCCTTTTACCATAGTATGAAACTATTTAATATTCTTAAGTAAGGCATTCACCTTGTAAAATACATATAGTTGAGGTCAAAAGTTTACATTTACCTTGCAGAATCTGCAAAGTGTTAATTATTTTACCAAAATAAGAAAGATCATGCAAAATGCATATTATTTTGTATTTAGTACTGACCTAAATGAGATATTTCACATAAAAGTTGTTTACATATAGTCCACAACAGAAAGTAATAGCTGAATTTATAAAAATGACTTCATTCAAAAGTTTATATACACTTGATTCTTAATACTGTGTTCAGGGGCCAATGCGATTTCTACTGAGGGGAACGCGGTTGTGATTTCTACCAAGGGGGACCTAAATAAAAAATAACATGCATTTTGTATGATCTCTCTTATTTTGGTAAAATAATCAACATTTTAAAGATTCTGTAAGGTGTATGTAAACTTTTGACCTTAACTGTACAACTTTAATAAAAAAAGAGAACCAACTTTCATTAGTATCAAACATCAGGCCTAGATATTGCTCAACAGGTCATTGGTTGAATAGTTATGACTGTAAATGAGTTATAAAAGCTTGGCGTATAGGTTGATGTAGTATGTATTATATGTTTGTATATTTTTGTTTATCAAATGATCAGTCAGGGTGTTGATTTTTGGTATCGTTTGTCAGGTTATCGGAAAATATTATTTGAGACAAGTGAAGGTGTCTAATGTGTATTTTGTGTAAAATTTTTGATTTTGCTAATATATATATATATATATATTTATTTATTTATTTATTTTTTCTGAAGAAAGATAGACATGTATATATATATATTATTATTATTATTTTTTTTTTTTTGAAGAAAGATAGACATGTATAGTGATAAAAGCCAAAATATGAAATTTCATGGATGAATATTTACTGAGTAATCCACGATTGTGTAGAGGGGGATCAAAATGCCAATTTTCATCTGAGATTCGGAGCCAAATTACAGGAACTTGATGACAGCATCATAATGTTCTTTTTACACAGAGATTGAGAGCTCTGTCAGTAAAACAGGTAGACTTAGCAATCTTTGTTGCATTGTGTGCCAATATTGACCATTCAAAAATGGGGAAACAGCACTTTTCAAGTTCTTTCTACAAAGTTTTCAAATTCCAGTATCTCTGAAACCGAACCATACAGGGCCTTAAAAATAAACTTGCCAAAAGGAAAGTTTGTTAAGATCCAATATCTAAAAGGGCAATAGGATATCTTCACTACTTCTTGAGTTACAGGCATGCAAAGTTTGGAGAAAAAACTTGAAAAGTGCTTATACCCCATTTTTGATTTTACTAACAGACGTACCGATCTCTTTGTAAAAACAACATTATGATGCTGCCATTTTTACCTGTAATTTGGCTCTAAATCTCAGGTGAAAATTGCCATTTTGACCTCTGTCTACAAAATAGTGGATTTTTCAGTAAATATTCATCCATGACATTTAAAATTTTGGCTTTCATCACTTTACATGTGTATCTTTCTTAAAAAAAAAATGTTAACAAAATCAAAAATTTGAGCTGAATTTGGTTAATTTGACACAGAATGACCCTAATGTTCTTTGTCAAATATGCTTTTGTATTCTGAAAGGATTTTAGCATAAAATTACATCTCAAGATTACAGCTCAGTGTTATATTGTTCTAATGATTTGTTTTCCTTTTGTTATCCAGATAATTCCTGTGGAAAAATTAGTGAAAGGAAAATTCCAGGACAACTTTGAATTCGTCCAGTGGTTTAAAAAATTCTTTGATGCCAATTATGACGGAAAAGAGTATGATCCCGTTCAAGCTAGACAGGGCCAAGATGTGGCGCCTCCACCAAATCCAGGTGATCACTTTTCCCACAAACCCAAGAGAACTGGTCCCTCAGGTAACCTCGAGATTCTGCTGCCCCTTTGCTGCATTGATTGCTGAGCTTCTACTGATTGGCAGCGTGCTCTGCAAAGCAGCCAGCTGGTTGTGCACGGGCCTCAGAATGATTTACTCCATGCCCAAGCTTCCATTAATGAGAAAACAATTAATTCAGCATTAAAACAGCTCTGTGTTGCTCTGTTAGTGCTGTACTAACAAACAGTTTTCCAAAATCAGTTCCTCAGTGTTCTCTCATGCGCTGTCCTGAAGGGTCATTGCTTGCTTAGTGTCACTTTGGTCAGTCCTATTCATCCCTCAGTCCCTCCAAATTCTTTATTGGTCATTTTAAAGTTATAGTTACATGAAATGAGTAACAAAAAACATTACTTTTATTTTAACCCTCTATTGCATGCCTTAAACATGACAATTTTTTTGCATAATTTTTTTGTGGTAATGGAAAGATATAAATTAATAAAAATTAAACAAATATAATTTAAAAAAATAGGACAAAAACAAAAACGTTATCTTTAAAAACACTTTAATTATCTGTAAATTCTGAAAAAAAGGGTATTTAATAGTTAATAATTCAAAAATAAACTACTATTTAAAAGTTTGTGGTCAGTCCAAAAAAAATAATACTTGTATTTGTATATATATTTTTTTTTTTAATAAATATGAAATGTATAGCATATTAGAATGATTTCTGAAGGATCATGTTACACTAAAGACTGGAGTAATGATGCTGAAAATGTAGCTTTGCCATCACAGGAATACTTTTCATTTAAAAATATATTCAAATAGAACAAGTAGTAATAATATTTCAAAATATTGCTGTTTGATTGTATTTTTAAATTGTATTTTTAAAATATACACTACCAGTCAAATGTTTTGGAACAGTAAGATTTTTAATGTTTTTAAAATAATTTATTTGATCCAAAGTTCAACAAAACCAGTAATTTTGAAATATTTTTACTATTTAAAATAACTCTTTTCTTTTTGAATATATTTTAAATTACAGAAATGAATACTTTTATTAAGTGATGATAAAGACATTTATAATGTTCCAAAAGATTTCTATTTCAGATAAATGTTGTTCATCTGAACTTTCTAATCATCAAAGAAACCTGAAAAAAATTCTACTCAGCAGCAACATAATAAGAATAATACATTTTTGAGCAGCAAATCAGAATATTAGAATGATTTCTGAGGGATTACGTGAATGATGCTAAAAATTCAGCTTTGAAATCTCAGGAATAATTTACATTTCAAAATATATTCAAACAGAAAACAGTTATTTTTAAATAGTAAAAATATTTCAAAAATGTACTGTTTTTGCTGTACTTCGGATCAAATAAACACAGGCTTGGTTAGCAGAAGAGACTTCAAAAAAAAAAACATTAAAATTCTTACTGTTCAAAAACTTTTGACTGGTAGTGTATTAAAAAAATTATAATATTTTAAAAATATAGTTGAGAACAGCAGTGTATAAATCATTTATATGACTATCTCTTTTAAAAATGAATGTTATTTACTAGTAAATGTACTGTAAATCATTTTTATAGGTCAAAAGGTGCTTTTTTTTGACGCACAGCAATAATGTGTGTCGTTGACCAGAAAAAGATTTTAAAATCAGCACAAGGATGTAGTGGTACAAAAAAAAATCTATTTTCGTTTAAGTAATCCCTTTATTAGCAACCCTTTATTGACATATTTTGTAATTAAAAATGATGGAAAAAGGTTACCCTGAGGAAAAACTGTGCTATAGAGGGTTAACAGCCAAAAACTGGAAACACTGAGTCCCCAGAGAGGTACAAAAGTGGTGTCCTAATTTGCTGACAATTGACTGCTTTTGTGATCGTTGGGGTGGACTGGGAATGTGACCTCCATTTAGTTTGTAGTCACATCTCGTCACACTTCCCTGACTTTGGTTAAACCTGCCAGATATAAAGTGGATAACAGGCTTTTGAAACGTTTAATGTTTGATCTCACACACACACACAGGCTTAACCAAAGAATGGGGTAACAAGCAGCCCATGCTGTAGCTTGTTAAAGGCTGATCTCACTGAACCTCTTATTACATTTTAGTGAATCATTAGCTCTGTTCAAAAACCTGGTGAACTGCCACCTTAGACCACATTTGAAGAAACTGTTCACCCAGAATAAAAGATTGCCGAAAATGCACTCACCTTCAGGCCATCTAAGATGCAAATGAGTTTGTTTCTTCATCAGAACAGATTTGGAGAAATTTAACATTACATCACCAGTGAATGGGTGCCGTCAGAATGAGAGTCCAAACGTCTGATAAAAACATCACAGTAATCTAAAGCACAACTTGTGTGTTTTGTGAAGTGTCGTAGTAAACAAATTCATAATTAAAGATGTCAAATCGTTTACTTATGAGGGTCCATTTTGGCCCACTGTGGTATGGAACAGAGCTAAATGTGTTTAAAGCGGCTGATAGAAATGACAAAAACCTAAACTTGCATAAATCAGTTTGTACATTTACTGAACAGCTCCTGTTTATTGTAACTAAATGCTGAACATCTCCAATTTCAGGGCCTCAGAGAACATCTCCAACAGTACCTAAAAACATGCCCACGCCACAAAGGGTGACCACCACCATTAGGAAGAACCCCACACATGCCCGAAATGGGGGAAGTGATGCTGAAATCACGGAGCTTAATCAACAGGTAGAGTCCCCGGGAGGGTAAGGAAGACTTACTCTACCTTAGAATACTTTGTTTTGGAGATTGTAGAAATTGAATAGAAAGAAAGTGTAGGTAGATTTTGCATTTGTCATTTTGATCTTTCTTTTTTCCCATTTCCTTCAGACAATTCCTGATCTTGTATCCCACCTATTCAGATAATTGCATTTTATTTTAATATTCTTCTAAGTCTGGGTATAGATTGTCTTATCATAATAAGCATATTGACTTTTCCCATTAAAGAATGGTCATGTTCTCATAAGTAGTGTCTAACATGTTGCACCTTGTCGTTTGCTTTGTTTTTTAAAGTTGATGGAGCTGAAGTTAACCGTAGATGGTCTGGAGAAGGAGAGAGATTTCTACTTCAGCAAACTTCGAGACATTGAACTGATCTGTCAAGAACATGAGAGTGAAAACAACCCCATTATCAGTAGGATAATTGACATTCTGTATGCCACAGAGGTACTGCCATTTACTGCCATGTTTTATGTCTTTTTTGCAAATGATTTGACTGATATATCTTTCAGGTTGATTCAAAATTGCGATATCAACATCAGTTTGTATGAGCTGTTGACTAAATCCAAGCTGGTGATGTGGATTTGCTACATTAAAGGAAAAGTTCACTTCCTGAATGAAAACTTCCTGATAATTTACTCAGCCCATGTCATCCAAGATGTTCATGTCTTTATTTCTTCAGTCAAAAAGGAAAACATTCCAGGATTTTCTCCATATAGTGGACTTCAATGGTGGCCAATAGGTTGAAGGTCCAAATTGCTGTTTCAGTGCAGATCCAAAGGGCTCTACACGATCCCAGCCAAAGAATAAGGGCCTTATCTAGCAAAACGATCCATAATTTTCTAAGAAAAATACAAATTTATATACTTTTTAACTACAAATGCTTGTCTTGCAGTAGCTCGACCTCACGCATTACATAAGGTGCGTTTCCATTACAGATTTGCACTTTTGTTGTCTATATTTTGTAAATGCTGATAAAAAAGCTATTGCAAAATGACAACGTTTCCATTAACCAATGTTATGTGACTAAAGCGTAATTTCTTCGTCTTGCGAGAAGTCATTACGATTGATGTTGGTAGGTTTATGTACATCGCAGCCACCGCACTAGTCATTATTTTTAATGGAAGGAGACATAGACTTGTTTCTTTAGCAAAGCAGAGAGCTGCTTCTAGGGTGCTTCTGAAACGTGGTATAAACACAAGAGTGTTTACAGAGTGGCTGCGTCGGAGTCGTAATGCCCTCAGATGTGTGGACTTCAATGGTGGCCAGTGTGTTGAAGGTCTAAATTACAGTTTCAATACAGCATCAAAAAGCTCTACACAATCCCAAGTTGAGGGATAATGGTCTTATCTAGAGAAACAATTTGTAATTTTCTAAAAAAAATACAAATTTATATACTTTTAAAACAAATGCTTGCCTTGCACTAGCTTGACCTCACACATTACAGAAGGTGCGTTTCCATTACAGAGTTGGCAAAAATGTTGATAAAAAACTATCGCAAAATGATGCCGTTTTCATTAACCGATGTTAATGTAAACAAGGGATTATTTAAGCATTAATGGAAAGGAAAGCCTCTTATACTTGTGAGTGGCCACGTATGAGGTGTTTCTTGGAGGTTATAGTACATTGAAGAATAATCATGTGACTTTTATGTACGCCAATAGTGAGCTGTAAATGCGAAGAAACTCATTGCAGTTTTGCTAAATATTCTTCTTTCGAATTGCCTCAAAAACCTCATACCTCATGCAAGCGTAAAAACATTTTTGCGATATATGGGAGTTGAAAACCTACATGGTCCCATTCAGTGTATTTTCAATTTGCAGGGTAATTTGAAAGGTAATGAAAACGCAGCTTTAATCACGCACATGTGATGTATGCAGAAGTACCGACCCAGTGTTTACAAAGCAAATGTGCAAAGAAAGTCAAACGTCCTTTACGAAAATAAGTAAAACAACAATGTTGGATGATTTTGAAGTTGGAGGAGAAAAAGAGTTTTTTGCCCTAACCTACCTTTTTGAACCGAAATACACAGACGAAGAACTAACCGCATGTAACTTTTCGAACATGATTATGCAATACATGAAGACACGCATACACAGTGCAGAGCTAGTGCAAGATGAGCATTTGTGGTTAAAAAGTATCTAAATTTCTCTTTTTTAAGAAAATAACCTTTTTACGCTGCATTGAAACTGCAGTTTGGATCTTCAACCCGCCGATCCCCATTGACATCCACTATATGGAGAAAAATCCAGGAATGTTTTCCTCAAAAACCTGCATTTCTTTTTGACTAAAGAAAGAAAGACATGAACATCTTGGATGACAAGGTTGGTTTCCTTTAACCAACAGAAACTTGCTTGGTTTGAATGTGAGTTGTGCTTCATATGTCGCAACCCTGCTGACAATAGACAATTGATCATTTTTGCCTGTGAATTTTTCCAAATGTGGCCACACCTGCATGTTTTAGAGCCGGACATGGAAACTTCTGAGTTGAAATTTCCCATTTCTGACCTTAGTTTGTTCCAGCTAAAGGATTAGTTCACTCCTGAATGAAATTTCCTGATAATTTACTCACCCCATGTCATCCAAGATGTTCATGTCTTTCTTTCTTCACTCAAAAAGAAATTTAGGTTTTTGAGGAAAACATTTCAGCACTTTTCTCCATATTGTGGACTTCAGTGGGGATCAACGGGTTGAAAGTCCAAATTGCAGTTTCAATGCAGCTTCAAAAGGCTCTACATGATCCCAGCCAAGGAATAAGGGTCTTACCTAGCGAAACGATCAGTCATTTTCTAAAAAAATTAAAATTTGTATACTTTTTAACCACAAATGCTCACCTTGCATTAGCTCTGTGATGCGCATCTACGACTTTATGCATTACGTTAGCAGGTTGGAAAGGTCACGCGTACTTAGTTCTTCGTCCGTGCACTTTAAAATCATCCAACAACATTGCTTTATCTTTTTTTGTAAAGGGCGTTTGACTTTCTTCGCACTTCCGCCTACGTTACTAATGACCTTTTCAATGTGATGTGTGAAGTCAAGCTAATGCAAGACGAGCATCTGTGGTTAAAAAGTATATACATTTTAATTTTTTTTAGAAAATGACAGATTGTTTTGCTTAGATAAGACCCTTATTCCTCAGCTGGGATCGTGTAGAGCCCTTTGAAGCTGCATTGAAACTGCAATTTGGACCTTCAACCCATCGGCTCACATTGAAGTCCACTATATGGAGAAAAATCCAGGGATGTTTTCCTCATAAACCTTAATTTCTTTTCAGCTAAATACAGAAAGAAAGACATGAACATCTTGGACATTTTAATTATGTAGTAAAAAGTGCTTTAAAATCATTGAAATATACAAAATGTTACTTATTTTTATACCATGCAGAGTTGAAATACCATGATCATTCTAAAAAAAACTAATTTTTCATACAGGATGGCTTTGCACCACCAGAAGATGATGAGATAGATGAGCAGGCCCACTTGGACCAGGACGAATACTGAGCATCCTCCTCTTCAACATCGCCGTGACCCTACACCATTTCCTCTCCCCACCACTTTGAATGACTCCACACTATCGCACGCTGTTAATATCCTCTCAGTTTCCTACAAATCATGGGCTCACCATATATATCTCTTTGTCCTCCAGCGCTGGTTTAAACACTACATACACATCAACAAACACTTGCCGTCCTCATCCAGACAGTAGCGCAAACAACAACACATCCTAGCCCTCACAGCATGTTTTACATATCGACATAGAGAATGAACAAAAGAAAAAGGCATCATAGATTGTGGGTAGCACAACGGACTGAAAAAAATGTAAATATTGTGATGGGAAAGACGTTTTTAAAGAAAAAAAGATGAAAATGAAGAAAAATGTCGCTTGGAATGCAGTTATTCGTCGTGAGATTTTCATACACATTTTCTTTATGGTCTGTCTCGGCTTCATTCAGTATGAAATGATCAGTATCACGCCATCCATCTGTGTCTCCAGCTTCAGTCTGCCTCTCTCACTGACTGTACACTTTTAAAGGGATAGCTCACACAGAAATGACTATTCTGTTAGCAATTTCTCACCCTCATGTCGTTCCAAATCTGTATGACTTTCTTCTGTGGAACAAATAATAATAAAGTTGCCCTTCTCCATACAAACAGAGTGAATAGGGAAGCTTTCAGACTTCAAAAAAAGACACAAATGCACCACAAAAGTGAGTTAATTTCACACAAGGTTATTGTATGGCTTCAGAAGACTTTTTAAATGATGCTTTTGTATCCATTTTGAAGCGTGAAAGCATTAGTCACCATTCATTTGTACAACCAAAACATGGTATTGGAATGACATGAAGAGTAAATAATTTTTTAGGTGAATCATCCCTTTAAATGACTAAAACAGCAGACAATATCAGGAAGAATCACTGTAATATCCAACAAAGAATCTTTTGTATCTGCGAAGATGTTGATGTCAAGTTTGTCAGTGATATGATGGAAATAAACGCTGAGCTGTAGAGAGGACTTTTATACTTTTAAATCTGGATGAGCCAGTGACAGGGTAAATAAAATAAAAAATGACATGAAAATATGTCAGCGAGGCTTTAAAAATGTGTGAGACAACAGTAACTTATGGCACAGGTTGTTTTGCTTATACCCAGGGAGCATGTGAATGTTATACATTGACAACTGATGAGTGATTGTTTGAAAATCATATTTTTTTCTGTTGTGCTTGATTGTGACATTATTCTGACACCTCATAGAAACTCACCAAATGGATGGAAAGTTGAATTACCGTCATATTCAACTAGTGTTCACGACACCATTGAGCATGAGGGACAGTACTCATTGTTACTGTGTACTTTTTATTTTAGTGGCAATCAAATATGTGATACTACTGATCAGATGATGTCATGTCGAATTGAACTGACGTTTGCTGCTAGTGTTGCTGCATTTACGTGTTTTGATTTGTATTTATTTCGCTCAGCTATTGAATAGCATATGGGCTGTGCATTAACTGTAAATCATACCAGATTTGTAAAAGGCCTGTATCAAATTAAACAGAGATGCTAGATGTCATTGGTTTGAATCTACTTCTCTCTGTGTTTGAGAACCTGAGGCATCTTGTGTTGTCTCAGTATGGCCATAATTGTGTTTGCATAAATTGTTTTGAGTAAATAAACATTCGTGAAAATGGATTTTGTCCATGCATTGCATAAAACTGCATATTAAAGGGTTAGTATAATGTTGTGGCATTCAAAAATGCTCATAATTTCATTTGAATAATGTGTCCATGTAATCAGTCTATGAAAAATACATGGGCATTTCTTCTTGAGATTCAACCTACAATTTTTCTAATATTACCATTTGATTTTAGAGAGCTCTAGGGAGATGCCCTCAAACTTTAGGACATCTGTTGGTGGAAAACCAAGAAACTGCTGATCAGCAATAATACAGTACAAAGCAAGAGTACAACAGACCATTGACCTGCAATGGCACTTACCACCTGTTGCCTTCAATTCTACAGTCAAACAACCTAAAAACCTGATCGGAGGAACCAGGAGGTCACGCACATGAAAGCAGAATAGCTGTGCAAAACTAGAAACTCCAGAGGTCACTGACCTCACAGGTGATAAACGCTCCCCAAAACATATGGTTGACACCTGTCTGATGTGAACAAACCTGTATGGCTGTCCTAAATAGTGATTCTTCAGTGAGGAACCGAATCCATGTTTTGAAAGCAACGTTAAAGTTAATGAATGATTCATGTCCGCTTCCATACTCTGGCATCACTGAAAAGTAGACAATGGGAGTCCAGTGTGGGCTAAACATCTGTTGTGTACAAACATCTGTAAGATGTCAGTTTTACATACATTCTAAATTATAAACATCTTAAAGACATCTAATAGACGTCTATTTGACATCTGATTGGAAACTTCTTAAAGAAATTACAGATGAGCAAATGCTCTAAAAAATACATCTTGCAGATGTAAATGCAGACATTAAATAGACATCTCCGAGATGTATGTGTGTTATCGGGGAACGTGCAGTAAACTGTAAACCTGTTTGCACTACAAACCAGTGTGTTCGTAATTAAGATAATACGTTAAAACCAATATGCAATATCAAGCAGCAAAACAAGCTAAAAATAGCTGGACGCGGATGAGCACATGGACATCTCCAAGATGTCTGTTAAAGATCACTTGATCCCCTGATAGCACACATAAATCACAGAGACGTCTATTTGACGTCTGCATTTACATCTGCTAGATGTGTTTTTTTTAGAGTGTTTGCTCATCTGCAATACGTCTATTGGACGTTTACTATCAGATGTCACATAAACGCTTATTAGAAGTCTTTAAGTTGTTTATGATTTAGAATATAGAGTATGTAAAACTGACATCTTACAGACGTCTATCAGATGTTTGTACATACACAGCAGATTCTTTCCAGATCAAGTGATCTATAACAGACATCTTGTAGACGTACATGTGCTATCTGGTTCTCGAAAGCATCAGCTGTGTACAAACACCTTACAGACGTCTGTAAGATGTCAGTTTTACATGCATTCTAAATCATACCCAGATAGCACATGTACATCTGCAAGATGTCTGTTAAAGATCACTTGAACTGGAAAGCATCTTCTGTGTACAAACATCTGACAGACGTCTGTAAGACGTCAGTTTTACATACAATCTTAAAGACATCTAATAGAAGTCTATTTGACATCTGATAGGAAACGTCCTATAGACGTATTGCAGATGAGCAAACGCTCTAAAAATACATCTTGCAGATGTCAATGCAGACGTCAAATAGACATCTTTGAGATGTACATGTGCTATCAGGGATAGAATTTACAAATGACCAAGCTTGATCTTACCAGGAAAAAAAGGTGGATAACTGTAAATATTGGGGAAACACACTACTGTTTTTGGTTTTAAGTCAGAATTTCAACAATGTCTATATACAGTATTAAGAATGTAAATAAATAAATAAATACTATAAATAAATAAAAAGTTGTGAAATGTGACCCGGACCACAAAACCAGTCGTAAGTAGCACGTGTGTATTTGTAGCAATAGCCAACAATAAATTCTATGGGTCAAAATGATCGGTTTTTCTTTTATGCCAAAAAGATCATATGAAGAAATTTTGTAATTTGTTAATTATCCTAACAAACCACACCTCAACTGAAAACCTATTTATTTAGCTTTCAGATTATGTATAAATCTCACTTTCAGAAAATGTACCCTAATGGTATCCAGGGTCACGAATGTGTTAATATTTGTAAACATTTTAATGTTTCATTTATTTTAAACCTTGTTCTTATATTTTTTCTAGTTTAACCTAATGTACCCTCTGATTGTTATGGAAGCCCTATTCCGCCACTGAATAAATAATAAAAAAGATAATTGTGATTTTAATCTCACAATTCGTATTTTTTTTTTTATCGCAATTACAAATTTACATCTCGCAATTCTGACTTTTTTTTTGGTCTCAGAATTGCGTAATATAAACTCGCAATTCTGACTTTTTCCTCTAATTGTAAAATATAAACTCGCAATTGCGTATTAAAGTCAGACATGTGAGGCATAAACTCGCAATTCTGAAAAATGAAGTCATAATTGCATGATATAAACTCGCAGATGCAAGTTATAAAGGCTTATAAAAATTGCGAGATATAATTTTTTTTTAAATCAATTTTTTAATTTAAAGATGTAAAATACTCAATGGCGAACGGGCTTCCATAGATTGTAGCCTATTTGTAAATCTTAAAACAAAAAAATAATAAAACAAAACAAAATAATAAAATAAACGAAAACACCCCGAAGGAGTCGCTGTTTTACTGTAGGTCTGAACAAGAATCTGCTGACTTGTCTTAAGTATTTTATAAAAGTCATGCACAGCAGTTCACAAAATGAAAATTAAGTGAAAATCCAGTTGTTAAACCAGTGATTAATCTCTCTTTCTGTAGCCCTTTAATCGAATTGTTAAAAAGAAAATAAAATACGATGGTCGCTGTAAAAGATTCGAAATGAATCAAGTCAATGATTCAATGAGTCTCTCATAACCTTGCCGCCAAAGCTTCGATTCACTGAATCAAAATTCCCACCGCTACAAAACACGTGTCAACTATCAGAGCGGCTGATGGATGCGTTACGTTACGTAAAGCTTGAGGTTTGTTTTTCAGTTTGTTGGTCAGAGGGCTAACGCTAAAATGGTGAGTGGTAGAAAACTAATAAAACTTCTTAATTAACGTTACTGTTTGCCAGTTGGCGTTGTTTTCTGGCGAATCACTGAAGCTATAGGGGCCAACAACGACATGTTACGTTATTTTATTAAAGTTAGCTTCATATTCACTCTAGCCATTGCGAATTGTGTCATTTCTGTTTTGGACAAGGTTCGTTCATTCGGTCAAGATCGAAAAAACATTTCGAAAATCAAACCGCTGAAGGGAAACGCCGTCGGACTCAACCTGCTCGGAATGAGAACGATACTGACGTACGTGCGTGTGTGTTCGAAACGACCTAAAAGTAACAAAATTATTTAATTAATTCCATATATATTTATTTTAGTGACCAATCTGCCTCAACGGTCAAGTCTGAGAGCAAAGCTGAACCTGTCAAACGATGTTTTGAACAACCATTCAAACGCTTCAGCTACGCTCTGCAGTCCACTTGGAGGAGTGACACAAGGTTTGACAGCACTAAAAATCATTAAGGTAATGAAATACATTAATTAGCTAATGAAAATGGAATAAAGAGACTATCACTCTTTGTCTATGTAGGAAACATCTTGACAGTCCTTCTGTAGGTAAGGCTGTTTTGTGTATTCTAAAAGTCATTGAATGTATTCGCCCATTTAACTGTTTGTTTTGGTAAGTCAAACTGTATCATATCTGGCATTTGTACAGATGTGTTGTCAAGTAATGAGGAAAAGGAAACAAAAGATGAGCTGGACACCCAATATGAAGATGTTTTTTCGTTTGCTGACACAGGTAATTTGCATAAAGTTAATAAAAAGCACTATCACAGATCAATAAAAAATCCCTTGTGTCATATAATGAATACTTTATCCTATTTTTAGCTAGCAAAATGCCTTTTAGTATAATTTTAAAAAAAAATCCCCCTTCAGGTTGTAGTACAAATATAAATTAAATGTAAGAGTAACTTATATTGTAGTAATATTTTAAGATGGACTGAATCAACTTAGGTTGACTGTATGAGCCATAAAACCTAATGTTTAATTTAGTCCTTTTTTTTTCCAACTTCAATTAGTTTGATTTTTTTTGACTGTAATTTTACATGTTAGGCTTTTCATGGCTAAATCTTTTCTTTTGTCTTATTTTCTATAACAGACATTTTCATGGGTCAAAAGAAATTCTCTTTTAAGAACCCTGATCAGACATCTCCAAAAAAACAGATTCTGCGAAAATATCGAATGAGAGATGAGGTAAAAAAAATAAATAAATAAAAGTAAACTATACTCAAAGTATTGGATTTAGTTTAAAACTGATGCATTTTTTTCCTAACACAGTTTGGAAACATCATCCGTCATGTCAGAATGAAAAATCCAAGTGCCAAAAAGGCAGCGTTGCCAAAAAGCCCAAATAGATGTGTTGAACGGAGGCTGAACAGTCTTACGCTCAACATCAAATGTTTTAAAGTTGGAACGCTGACCAAGACTTTCAGAAGATCTGACGCTTTGACCGCCCAGTGCACTGTAAATATTAATTACAGGTTTACTAAATTCGTAATGCATAATTCAACACCAGATATACTCAGACATACTGTGTGTTTCATTTACAGTTTACAGTGGATTACATCGAGATTGCAAATAAAGGTGAGTGTGTGCACATTTCCAAACAGTAGGCTTTCAAACACTTAAAACTGATTCTTCAAGATTTACCATTTGGAATATGGTTTAAAGGAATAGTTTAGCCAAAACACAACTTTTCTGAAAATCGAATGCACAATGTCGGTGAGTTTGTTTCTTATAGATGCCTGTTTCCACCACTGAATAAAAAATGTGAAAAAGGTTATTGCAACTTTTTATCTCACAGTTATGACTTTTTTTTTTTTTTTTTTTTTTTTTTTTTTTACGTAGAACTGCATGATATAAACTCTCAATTCTGACTTTTTTTCCTGAATTGTGTGATATAAACTCACAATTGCGAGAAATAAAGTCAGAATTGCCAGATGTAAACTCACAGTTCTGACTTTTTTTTTTTTTTTTTCACAGAATTGTGTGATATAAACTCTCAATTCTTACTTTTTTCCTGAATTGTGTGATATAAACTCACAATTTTGAGAAACAAAGTCAAAATTGCAAGTTACAAAGTCAGAATAGCTAGGTGTAAAACTCATAGTTCTGACTTTTTTTGCAGAAATTTGAAAGAAACTCACAATTGCGAGAAATAAAGTCAGAATTGCTAGGTGTAAACTCCCAGTTCTGACTTTTTTCTCAGAATTGTATGATATAAACTGACAATTCTGACTTTTTTCTCAGAAATGTATGATATAAACTCACAATTGCAAGAAATAAAGTCAGAATTGCTAGATATAAACTCACAGTTCTGACTTTTTTCACAGAATTTTGTTATATAAACTCCTCTGCGAGAAATAAAGTCAGAGTTGCGAGATATAAACTCACAAGTCTGACTTTTTTGCAGAATTGCGTGATATAAACTCAACTGCGAGAAATTGAGTCAGAATTGCGAGATATAAACTCAAGTCAGACTTTTTTTCACAGAATTGCGTGATATAAACTCAGTTGCGAGAAATTAAGTCAGAATTGCGAGATATAAACTCAAGTCAGACCTTTTTTCACAGAATTGCGAGATATAAACTCAAGTCTGACTTTTTTGCAGAATTGCGTGATATAAACTCAACTGCGAGAAATAAAGTTGGACTTGTGAGATATAAACTCACAAGTCTGACTTTTTTGCAGAATTGCGTGATATAAACTCAACTGCGAGAAATTGAGTCAGAATTGCGAGATATAAACTCAAGTCAGACCTTTTTTCACAGAATTGCGAGATATAAACTCAAGTCTGACTTTTTTGCAGAATTGCGAGATATAAACTCACAATTCTGACTTTTTTTTGCAGAATTGTATGATATAAACTCACAATTGTGAGAAATAGCCGGACTTACGAGATATAAACTCACAAGTCTGATTTTGGAGAATTGCGTGATATAAACTCAACTGCGAGAAAGAGTCAGAATTGCAAGATACAAATTCACAGTTCTGACTTTTTTTTTCCCCACAGAATCGTGTAATATAAAGTCACAGTTGCAAGTAATGAAGTCAGAATTTTGAGATACAAACTCACAGTGCTGACTTTTTTTGCAGAATTGTGTAATATAAACTCACAATTCAGAATTTTTTTCTTGCAGAATTGCGTGATATAAACTCACAGTTGCGAGAGATAAACACAGTTGTGTAAAATAATAATCATAATTGCGAGAGATAAACTCACAATTCTGACAGAATTTGGAGAGAAAATTCTGACTTTTTACAAATGTGAGTTTGTTTTGCAATTCAGATGTTTTTTTTCCTTGTATTTGCAAGTTTTTTTTATTTTTTTTTTATTTTTTGTTTTTTTGCAGTCTTGCAATTCTTTTTTTCTCAGACTTGAGATATAAACTTGTAATTGTGTTTTTCAGTAACTGCAGTCATTCCAACATGTTAATGTTGTTGAAATATTACAGGACGAATAGAAGCATCAGATTTGATTGGTTGCGAATGGTGCAACGTGCAGAAGCTGCCCGCTGTGTTTTTACAGACGACACCTGAGACGTGCCTTCATCTGCAGGTCCTGCTTGACATGTTTGAAGATGATTCAAAAATGTGGTGTGACTGCCAGAGCAGGAGTGAGTCGCAAATGCAAATTTACAGCATTTGCTATGTGATGAAGTGTAACTGATGCTCTTGCTTTGAGAGTTAAATCATTTAAAACGGTTTCTGTTGTGTCCTCAGATGAATACGAGAAATACGTTGTCCTTATCTTTGAGAATGAGCTCACACTCCCAGAGCAAATCACACTTGAGGAAATATTCACAGAAATGGGCAAGCGTAATGATATCAGCTGTTTTCCAGCTAAGCTGTCATTTAAAGAAGCCAGTAACAGACTGAAGACACATCAGTGTGTACGAAAACAGGAGGTGGGTCATGATGACATGTAGTTAAAATGTTTGTTACTTTTATCATGATATCATCACATTCCAAACCCGTGTTTTCTTTTCTTTTTGAGGAAAGTCATGCGGTTTCTTATTTCCTTGCATTAACCAATCAAAGATCAAATTAATGTAAATGACTATTTATTATGGTGATCAAGTGGACAAAATGACCATTAGGACCTATCTGAACTTAAAAATGACAAGTGCTCTTCAGTTGTTTTGCTCGGTATAGCACTGTTGCTTTCTTTTTGATGTCAGTTCCTATAACATCCATTTTATTTTGCTCTGTTTAGTATGCTGCGCTTCACCCTGAAGAAGATGAACTTCCTGTCATGAGTCAGGTGTTTCAAACTTTTTCAAAGTTTTGTTTTTCTGTTCTGTTCCATTTCTATCCTGTCATTTTACTTCATTTTCCCTTTCCTTTTTATTTCCTTTGCTTACCATATCTTTGTCTCTTTACATTTATTTCCCTATTCTTTTTCTCTTTTGGCTACGTTCACGCTAAGTTTTGGGATTGACAACCGCATTTAAAACGGGAAGTCTTATCATCATCTCAGTCGAATAGAGCCATGAGTTCATCCATCAAACCATCATTTACCAACTTTTAGCAGCTTTTAAATTTGGGGGTCGAGTGGAGCGTTTGAGCTGCACACAGAACACAAAATTGATGGGAGCGGCTCCGGTGGAGACTGGATATAAACCTTTCAGATGACACGCAGCTCATTTCTCCGCCACTGTAAGTTACTGAAACCACACATGAAAAAACACGCAACATACGGTAGACGCGCGTTTGTGGAGCAGAGCGTCTCTCTCGCATTGTGACGGACAACTAGTTGTGCAGTCCTGTTCTGTTCACACAGTGTGAGTTTTCCGAGAATGCGGGTGTGAGTCCTGAAAGTTAACGAGTGTGAGTTCAGTTATAGAATGTGGTTGTGACAACCGTAAATTTTTTTTTTTTTCTTTCCTTTAATTTTTCATTCCTCCTTTTGTCTCATTTTCCTTTCCTTTCCTTTCCTTTCCTTTCCTTTCCTTTCCTTTCCTTTCCTTTCCTTTTTCCTGTCTTTTTCCTTCCTTTTCCCTTTGCTTTCCATATCTTTGTCTCTTCACATTCATTTTCCTATCCTTTTTCTGTTCTCTTTTCTATCACTACCATTATCCCTTGTTGGTTTCCTGAATTTTTTTTTCTGTGCTTTTACCTTCGCTTTTCCGGTTCTATTTATTTCCATTTTTATTTTTCAGATTCTTGTTCCTTTTTCTCTTCCTTTTTATTTCCTTTCCTCTTGCTTCCCCTTCTTTTGTCCCTTTTCCTTTCCCTTTCCCCTTTCAGTTTACCTCTCCTTTCCTTGTCCATTTTTCCTTTCCTTTTCTTTTTTCTGTCCTTCTGTCTCATTTTCATTTTCCTTTACTGTCATTTTCCCTGTCCTTTTACCCCTCCCCCCTTTCCCTTTCCTTTCCCCTTTTTTCCTGTCCTTTTAATCTCCTTTGCTTTCCCTGTCTTCGTCTCTTTTTCCTATTTTCTTTCCTTTCCTTTCGCTTCCAGTTTCCATTTCCTTTTTTTTTTTCCTTTACTTTTTTCTGTCGTTTTACTTTTCCTTTTCTGGTTCTTTTTACTTCCATTTTTCTTTGTCTGTTTCTTGTTCTTTTACTTCCTTTTTCACTTCCTCTTTATTCCCTTGTTATTTCCGTTTCTCCTGCTTCCCCTTCTTTTAACCCTTTACTTCCTTTCCCTTTCCTTGTCCATTTTTCCTTTCTGTTCCACTTTCCTTTCCTCCTCCTATCTCATTTTCATTTCCTTTTGCTTTACTTTCCCCTGTCCCTTTACTTTTTTCCGTTCTGTTCCTTTCCTATCCTGTATCTTTACTTCCATTTTCTTTACTGTCCCTTTATTTCCATTTCATTTGTATTTTTCCTATCCTTTTACACCTTTCCTCTTTCCTTTTTTATTTCATTTGCCTTCCTTCTTTATCTCTTTACATCCATTTTCCTATTTTTTTTTTTTTTTTTTTTTTCTTTTTTTTTCCACTTTCATTTTTTCTGCCCTTTCACTTTCCCTGTTCTGGTTCTTTTTATTTCCATCTTTCTTTTTCCTTTTCTTGTCCTTTTACTTCCTTTTTATTTCCTTTTCTCTTGCTTCCTCTTCCTTTGCCCCTTTACTTCAATTTCCTTTTTTCCTCTCATCTTGCTTGCTTTTCCCTTTCAATTTATTTCCTTTGCTTTCCCTGTCTTTGTCTCTTTACATCCATTTCCCTATTTTTCTTTTTCCATTTCTTGTCCTTTCACTTCCTTTTTGTTTACCTTTCTCTTGCTTTCTCTTTCCTTGTCCATTTTTCCTGTCCTTTTCATTTTTCTTCTCTCATTTCCATTTCCTTTTCCATTCCTTTTTCCTGTCCCTTTACTCATCCTTTCCTTTTTCTTTTAATTCCCCTTTTTCTTTTTCCCTTTTACAATCCTTTTCCTCTTCCTCTTTGTCTTATCGCTCTCCTTTCCATGTCTTTTCCTTTCATATTACCAGAGAATCAATAAAATATAAATCATTGAGCACCAGTTGTACAATAAAGCAAAATAAATATGCCTTTAACATGTTTTTCAGTTGTTTGGCTCTTTCTCTCAATGTTTAACAGGGCTTTGTGTCATTTTCGGCCTCTCCTGATCCTCATCGATGTGAAATTGCAGCCCTCAGTGTCTCAGACAGTGATGAGGACGATTTGATAGAGCTTCCTTCGTCCCCCAGACAGGATATCAAAAAGTCAGTTGGCTGGCCTAAACTGAGCTGATCAGTTATTGTGATATTATTTTCTAGAAGAGCTCTTCTCACCATCTCTTGCAGACTGGTCGTGTACCCACCTCCTCCAGCCAAAGGGGGTTTAACCATCACAGAGGAGGACCTCAGCTGTCTTGAGGAAGGAGAATTCCTAAACGATGTGATAATAGACTTCTATCTGAGGTTAAAGATGTTGGGATTGTAGAAGTGGCAGTGTTCTTGAGTCCACTGGCACTGTAATGACACACATCTTGTTTTTTTTCAGGTATTTGGTCAGCGGGCAGCAGGAAAAGGAGGATGCCTCCAAGTACCATGTGTTCAGCTCTTTCTTCTTCAAGCGCCTCACTCAGAAAGATCATAGAAGGCTTCCAGAAACTACAGGTTTATCGTATGTATATAATATGGTCTTAAAAAAAAAAGTACGTAAACATAATGGGTATTAACACTGCACTGTATTGCAGCATTCAAGAGCGCCGGCACAGTCGGGTGAAAACGTGGACCAGAGGTGTCAACCTCTTTGAGAAGGACTTTATATTTGTCCCGATTAATCAGATGTGAGTCTCTTAACAAAGTTGCTTTTAAAAATGTTCTTGCAGACTTTTACGTTGTGTAGGTTAGGTAAGCATGTCTTAATAAGAGCCCCTCCTGTGCAATGTGTCCTGTGTCCTCAGGGCTCACTGGTACCTGGCTGTCATCTGTTTTCCTGGCAAGATTTCACAGACCAGTGGTTTGGATCTTAGCCTCAATGGGCGAAGGTATTCAGTGGAGTATCTTTGCGATCAAACTCCACCCAATCCCATGTCCCTCTTCTACTCTTCAGAATCCTCAAAACAGCACTCCAGATGGAGTCAATCCATAGGTAATTTAGAAAACCGATGTGGTGCCAGAGCAAAGTGGTGGTGTAAGATAAAAGACTGAATCTGTTAAATTAATTATTTTGCTGCTTTTTTTTTTTTTTTTTTTTTTTAATGAGAGAATATGAAAATCCAAACTGCTCCATGATGCAGCACTAAAGAGTAAAACATTTTCTAATTTTTAATCAACTACTCTGTGCATTCAGTTCTTTTTGGTCACTGGTTTTGCAGTGACTTGCAACACTTTTAATGCAAGTTAAGCTATGTCTCATACTGTTGGTTTTAACTTTTTAGTCTGCAAAAGCAAAGAAATGAATGGAAGTCTGTGAGTCATGACCAGAATATATGGGCCGCTCTACAGAATTGGTCCAAACTGCTGTCCCACAACTAAAAAACACATTTAAAAAGCATTTAATTATTCATATCTTAGATATTTATTAAGATTATTCTTTTATCTATTAAAACCCACAATAATATTTAAAATATCAATAACCTTAGTATATATATAAAATCATCATTTATTGGGTAGTTTCAGCTGGGAGGTGGCTGTACCAATCACTAACCCCTAAATTTCAAATTATGAAAATGATATAGAAATCATTTTTGTATGTTTTTTTTATTTTTCCATTGTTGTTTTTCAAAGTATCTTTTTGATTATTTTTAAAACTGAAGAAAAAAGTTTATATTTTTTGTAAATTATGAAAAAAAAAAAAAAAAAAGTTTCTATTGGGTGAAACTGATATTAACTACACCCCTACATTTATGATCAGAAAATATTCATGTGTCACTCTTATGTGAGTTACGTGGTGAATAGATAGGGCCCATCATTTTGAGGGAAATCTGTTGAAAAGTATGAAAAATCTGTGTGTAATTTTAAGGAACATCACTACCGAATGCCTTTTTTTCTACAGTTAAGCACAAATTTTGGAAGTTATTCTATAACATTCAGTGGTTATATGTGTACCACTGTTTAGATCTGTGCTAGCTAAACATGTGCTGATTAGCATCTTTAAGCTAGCTTCAAAGTATCTAAAATTGTCACTACTGAAAACAGTCACTACTGTAACATTTGGTGAAGTTTCGGTAATGACATCTTTGATATATATATATGGAGTCAAGTTTCGGTAATGACATCTTTGATATATATATATGGAGATGTCATTACCGAAACTTCACCAAATGTTACAGTAGTGACTGTAACATTTTTATATATATATATATATATAAACTTGTGTAATGTGATGTAATACTTTAGTAGCAACCACTGTCACTACCGAAAATGTGCAGTCACTACTGAAAAATGAGATGTTTTGCCAAAAATAAAGTATACTGAATTATCATGATAGTTTTTGGTTCAGTGTATATACAAACTAATGAACCCTTAAGTTTGAAAACAGTATGATCAACTTTTTGCCTTGTACAAAGAAAAATGAGATTCAAAATACAACAAATCTCATAGATTACACTCGAAATATTGTTAAAAAATGTAATTGTTATTGATTTACCTCTGAAAAAAATATTTTTTTTTGCTATTTCATTTAATTTTACAATGTAGATGTAAGCAAAATCTTAATAGGTCAATAAAACCCTTCTAATTACATGATATATTACTGTGTTTCAGTAGTGACAAATTTGGGCAGAGGACAAATATTCCAAAACTTTCTGAAGATACAATAGGAGAGTTAACTGCACAATTACTAGAAATGTGTACCTTGGATATTATACAATTTGCATGCATACAAATTTTTTGGGAAAAGACCCTTTTTTTTTGTTTTGCTTTTTTTCCAACTCGGACCAATTCTGTATGGCCCATATATACTAAATTCTGTTTCGAATGTATAGCCACAAATACTTAATACAAGCTAAAGTGTTTTCAGAGCATTTGAGGACACTTTTTATTTTATTTTTTTTGTGATTTACTGTAACGTACATATCATGGACGTACACTGGACCAACATTCTGGAGGGTGTAAAAACTGAAATGCATAAATTCAGTAAACACCTTTTTAACCATAAAACATTTTTATATTTTTTGAAATCTCATACTCGGCATGACTGCATTTATTTGATCAAAAATGCAGTAAAACCTGTAATATTGTAAAATGTTATTACAATTAAAAATGACTTTTTTTTTTATTTAAATATATTATAACATGTAATTCTTTTTTTCTTTGTTTTCAGTTTGCTAAAGAAACATTTCTTATTATTGTCTGTTAAAAATGGTTGCTGTTTATATATGCTTAATATTTTAGTTGAAACCATGATACTTTTTCAGAATTCTTTAAAAGGTTGGAAAGAACATTAATTTGAATTAGAAATCTTTTGTGGCATTATAAAGGTTTTCACTGTCAGTTCTAATCAATGTAATGCATTCTTCCTGAAGAAAGCTATTCATTTCTTCCAAACTCCCATTTATTTTCTTTTTACTGAGGGATAGACGACTTAGATGAGAGTTTCTGCTTCCTTTCAGATGATGAGGCAGAGGATGATGTTCAGGTAATATTGCTAGTTGATCACTTTCTAACTCGATAACAGATCAGTAGAGAGTGAATTAACCTTTTCTATTTCTGAATTACAGACTGTCAAGAACAGATCTGTGCTTAACAGTGAAAATGTGTCTACACAGTGAGTCAAGTGCTTTTGTTTCCATGTTTTCCCTTAACCCATCACTAGATGGCAGTAACAAGTCGATGAAATGCTCCATTGTACCGAGTCATTTGATAGACTGTCTGTTTGTAGGCCATGCATACTCATCATGGACTCCCTCACCTGCAGCGGAAGATCATCAGTGGTGCAGATGCTCCAAGAGTAATTATCTTCTTCTGTTTCAAGTGCTTGATTATTTTTTGCACCTGTGCGTTAACAGCGAGCACACATTTTCTCTTGTGCTTCTGTATCCTGCATTAAGCAACAAATGTCGCCAATTAACGACTGTTTCCTATGAGACAAATGCTGTCGTCCTCAAGGGGGAGTTTGGCAGCTCAGAAAGCAGAGTCCTTCACTGGACCGCATTCAAATCTCATTGGAGACGTTTGTATGCTAGAAAGAGTCATTTGTTTAAATCAATTCCAAGGGCTCGTTGCTGACACACAAATGGAAATCTGCCTCCAAACCAAGCAAACCTCATGCATGTCAGCCGACTAGTTAAATTTACCTGGGTGACGTATTTAAAAGGGTGGAATTTGCAATAAAATTACTTAGTTAACGAAAAAACTAAAAATATTTATGATCAATAAACACAAGACAATATTGCCATTCTAGCCATCTATTTTCTATAAATCCAAGGTACTTACAAGAGGAATGGAAGGTCAAAATGGGCTCTGAACAGAGTTTTGGAAATGGAACGATGAATGGATGGAGCCCCCACGTCCCACAGCAGGATAACTTTACAGACTGTGGCATCTACCTTCTGCAGTATGTGGAAAGCTTCCTCAAGGTATTTGATTAGCATCTGTTTTTAAAGTTTAGTTAGAATTTTGTGTTTAAAAACTGTTTTTACTAATTGTTTTAGGACCCACCTCAAACTTTCCATTGCAACATGGATCTGAAGGCCTGGTTTTCACAGAGGACCATCAAGAGGAAGAGGAAGCAAATCAAACGGCTCATTCTCAAACTTCACAGACAGCAAAATGCATAATTTAAGGTCATACGCTTCCTATAGATCAATTAATGTTACTACAACCTCAACACCTCCCTACAAGATTTTTCATGGAAGGTAATTAAATTAACAAAAAATGCTTGCTTCATTAAATGAATAATATTAAAATTAATATATTATTTGCTTTGGTAATGGATGATTTGTTTTTGAAATTCAATAAAATAATAGCTGTAAATAGAATCTATCAAAATAAAATAGCCAATAAGATGCTGAATCCAAGAATCAGTTTTTTTTTATTATTGTATTTGTTGTTATAAAAGACTCACTTAAAGCGATAGTTCCCCCAAAAAGAAAATTCTGTCATTAATTACTCACCCTCGTGTTGTTCCAAAGCCGTCAGAACACACATTAAGATTTTTTTTTGATGAAATTCTAGAGCTTTTTGACCCTGCATAGACAGCAACGTGACTGACAAATTTAATGCCCAGCAACATAGTAAGGACATCATTAAATTTGTCCCAGTGACATCAAGCTACAAAGAAAACAAAAATAACAGCAACTTCTTTACAGCATCAGTCTTTGACTGGTACTCTCGTGAACGCGTGGCAGAGATTGACATGGAAGAAAACCCATTGTCAAATAAAGTTATTTTTGTTTTCTTTGCGCACAAAAAGTATTCTCGGAGCTTTGTAACATTAAGGTTGAACCACTGATGTCACATGGACTATTTTAACAATGTCCTTACTACCTTTCTGGGCCTTGAACATGGCAGTTGCATTGTTTATGCAGGGTCAGAAAGCTCTTGGATTTCATCAAAAATACCCTAATTTGTGTTCTGAAGTTGAATGAAGGTCTTATGGGATTGGAATGACATGAGGGTGAGTAATTAATGACAGAATTTACATTTTTGGGTGAACTATCCCTTGTGTGAAGTGTGTAATTAGGGCCTGAGCACCAGTGGTGCAAGGACACTGTTGGAATTGCTCTCTTCTTCTCCAAAATGAATCGCGTTTTTGAGGGCCTAAACATGCTCAAACACTCATGAAACTTTGCACACATGCCAAAAGTGGTGAAAATTTACATCTGATATGGGTTTCAGAAGTGGGTGTGGCAAAATGCCTCTATACTGCCACCTATAAAATTTCAACAAAGTGCTCCTTGAGCATGTACAAAATTCGGTAGATGCATGTAACATGCCAAAACCTTCAGAACCCAACAGGAAGTCTGTTATTTTGAATTTTCTCTGCAAGTTTTGCGTTGTTTTTGTTATTTTTAGGCATTGTATTTAAACAAACTCCTCCTAGATATTTAAACAGATCATCAGTGTAATTAAAGCCCTTTGTGAAGTTAAATTGTGAAGATCTTGAGTTTTCGTTGAAGAGCGTGTCCGTGGCTGCCTGACAAACTTCGATGTTTCGCCATGAAACAGGAAGTTGTTGTAACTCAGGCTTACAATGTCCAATCTGCACCAATATGCACATTTGATTAGATCCTTGTCCTGAAGAGATCTACATGCCCATATTCAGTTAGTCATAGCACCACCTACTGGCAACAGGAAGTGCCATGTTTTATGTTGTAACGAACTCCTTTGCGATGTTAAATTGCGAAGACCTTGAGTTTTCGTTAAAGAGCGTGTCCGTGGTGGCCTGACAAAGTTCAATGTTTCGCCATGAAACAGGAAGTTGTTGTAACCCAGGCTTACAATGTCCAATCTGCACCAATATGCACATTTGATTAGAGCCTTGTCCTGAAGAGATCTACATGCCCATATTTAGTTAGTCATAGCACCACCTACTGGCAACAGGAAGTGCCATGTTTTATGTTGTAACGAACTCCTTTGCGATGTTAAATTGCGAAGACCTTGAGTTTTCGTTAAAGAGCGTGTCCGTGGTGGCCTGACAAAGTTCAGTGTTCAAAGTTCAAAGAAGTTGTTGTAAGCCGTACAATGTCTGATCTGCCCCAGACTTCACATGTTCGAGTCCTGGCCTGAAACATCTCAAGGCTAATATTCTGTTATAATTACAGCGCCATCCGCCGGCAACAGGAAATTACTTGTTTTGTACTAGCTTAAACATGCAATGTCCAATCTGCCCCAAACTCCGCATGGTAAGTCCTGAGCTGCGCTTCCCAAAAGCATTGCAAGCTTAAGTACATTATAGACCCATTGAAACCAATGGAAAACACGATCATCTTAAGCTTATGATATATAAGGAAACGTTGTGTGAAGGCCAGTTTTCAGTTATAAGTATAGCGCCACCTGTTGGCAACAGGATATACCATGTTTTACACTAACTCAAACATACCATGTTCAGTCTGCACCAAACTTCATATGT
The DNA here is from genome assembly GCF_022985175.1 of Labeo rohita. Lineage (NCBI taxonomy): Eukaryota > Metazoa > Chordata > Actinopteri > Cypriniformes > Cyprinidae > Labeo > Labeo rohita. The sequence continues at coordinate 24,092,109 of NC_066885.1, read as the reverse complement.
TGATAAAGGTCCTGGCCTGAAGACATCTACAAGCCAATATTCAGTTATAGGCATAGCACCACCAGCTGGCAGCAGGAAGTTTGGTGCATATAAATGACTTTGACGTATTACTCTTGTATTTACCGCTCTAAATGCACATTGCTCACCGCTCGCCAGGTGGCGGTGAGCCCAGGTGCGAGGACCCTTTCAACACTGCTTGCAACTTTAATTTTTAAATGGAATTGAACTGTCTTCCAACAGGTTTCCCCAAATACTCAGTCTGCAGAGAGTCAGTAAAATAGTTCCATCCCAAGCCCATGTCATCGGTTGAGGCAGTGTTGCTTTACCGTGCTGGTTGATGCTCAAATGCCAGAGCAAAAAGACAGGAAGCCCATGCCTGTTTTATTCCTGTGGTTAAAGGCCCAAGCTTAAGTACATACAAAATGAATAAATACACTATTTCCCCCAAGAACGTGGCTTATGCATATTCTAAACTCATTAGTTCTCCAGACTCGCTTCTGTCTCTGCTGGAGGGCAGAATTTTAGTCTGTTCATGCAGATGATCAGATTGGCATCCTGCATGATCGAGACAGATGACCGTCTGCCTCCCAGAACTCAAATTGAAATGCTTGATGTATTTCTGTGTTTCATCCTGGGCAAGAATTCTTTCGGGCAATAATAAACCACCTGATCCCTGAGCACTTTAGAGTATTATATTAAAGACTGAGGATATCAAATTCAGAAAAATAAGAATCATTCATTTAAAATATATTGGAATATTGCCGGTTCTTCAAAGAGTTAACGTGCGCACTGTAGCAAGTATGAGAATTACAAGCAAAGAACTGGAAAGTTCATTAAATTCTAGTTCAAAAGAAACGTCTAATAGCCTGTATCATTTGATCAACTCTGAGACCTTGAAAACGACCACCTGTGATAGCCTCACCTTCCCCTCTCTTGAGATTGCATCCCTGCTGTGTTCTCCATATGAGAAACTTCCTTTATCTCCTTTAATTCTGAAGTGTTAGAGCTAATGAGACTCTTTGAGTGGATCATGCACTCAACGCTCAGTTATTACTTCAGTGCTTTGTGGAATCACCCATCTGCCAGCAGGCCAACAGCATATGGAATGAGCTGTAACTTAAGCTGATGTTTTTGAGGGATTGGTTACCACTGAGGGTACAAGGAGGGCAAACCCAAATACTGAATTTGCTGTTTGAGTTGTTTAATTTTTATTGACAGATTGATTTAATTTTAGCCTTACATCTGAGTGGACAGAAAAACAGTGCTAATTTGTCATATGTATATTTGTGTGTGTGTGTATATATATATGTATATATATGCACACACACACACACACACACATATATATATGTGTATGTGTATATATATATATATATATATATATATATATATATATATATATATATATATATATATATATATATATATATATATATATATATATATATATATATATATATATGTGTGTGTGTGTGTATACATATATTAATACACACACATATATATATAGTGTGTGTGTGTGTATGTATATATGTTATATGTAAAAACAAATATAAATACATATACTTGTAAACATTTCTTAAATAAATACATGAATGTTTGTATTTATATATGCATAATAATTACACACAGTACACACACATATATTAGGCAAACTCAAACTATTATTTTGTATGCGATTAATCATTTGACGGCCCTAGTATGTATATAGACACGCACAGTGCCTTGCAAAAGTATTCAAACCCCCATGTTTGTTATGTTACCTTATGCTAAACTGCTTTAAATAATTTTTCCCACATCAATCAACACTACATACACCATAATCACAAATAAAAAAACTAATAAAAAAAAAAAAACAGATTTGTAACAAATTTGCAAATTTATTAGAAATAAAAACTGACATTATTCCATTGCATAAGTATTCATACCCTTTGAGTCTTTCCAAATCATGCCCATTCAGTTGAATTTGCCACAGGTTAACTCCACTCAGTGTAGTAACATCTACAAGCAATATGAGTGCTCCTAAGCTAAATTTGAAGTGTCCCAGAATGAATACTTATGCAATGCACTTTTTTTCAGTTTTTTAATTTTAATTTCAATAAATTTGCAAAGTTGTCATAAATCAGTTTTTTGTTTTGTCATCGTGTATGGAGGGATTGATGTGAAAAAAGAAAAAAAAAAGCTGTTTAACATAAGGCTGCAAAATAAATGAAGAGGGTTGAATACTTTCGCAAGGCAGTGTATATAGTCGTTTCAGTACTTTTTTTTTAGTACTTATTCAGTACTTATTTTATTTCAGTTATATTTTGATATATTTTTTTAATTTAAAACAACAAAAACTATTCAAAATTCACCATGGAATTTGCATAAAGCTTCTGTTTAATTAGTCCGCTTTTTTAGTGCATGTTTACCATATAATTTTACATGACCGATTCCAGAAATGGGCTCAAATTGCATATTCAACCTCAAGTTATACATTATACTTTAATGTAACACCCATTATATCTCCCATCTGGTATAACACTCCTCCTCACTTCATGCTTTTTCATTATCCTCAGTATTTTTACTAAACATCCTAAGGTAACAGTATCATTAAGATGAGTCACAGCGTCTGGAAATCAAGCTGTTCTTCTGTTATACGTTCACTTATGTTGTGTTACTGGCATATGTGCTCTGGAGCACAATGTACGATTGTTTTTATCTCTTCAAAGCTCCTGGGAAATGCAAAAGTCACTGTGGGATTAAATCTAATTAATGGTGCTTCTTCAGCTCACCAGATGACATAACTATAAAACTCCTGTTTTGAAACTCTTCAGTTGTTTCTGAAGAAACTGATGTTTAATATTAGTAAATACAAGATCTAATTCTGTCAGATCTTGTCAGATATTACAGTGCTTTATGACTGTGAGACTAAAACCTTAACCAAAGCTGTTAGTTACATTGTATGAACGCCCTCAAGCAACATTTCAGCATTAAGTCGCAAGAGGAAAAATACGTCTTTAAACTAAAAACTGCTTTTCTCTCAGCTGTTTTGCTCAGAAATTTGATACAGTGCCACGTAGTGAGATATCAGGTGTCCTAATTAGATTTACAAACACAAAGTCTGCTTTCAATGAGGTATTAGATTTCAACTTAGGAATACTTCTATAAGTTTTGAATTACAAGCCAATAAAATATTAATGAGTCTCCAGTTTGTATCAGTTGCGCACCTTTTAGTAACCATGACAATCCAGTAGGCAGCTCTTGACTTTCTCCTCATCCTGCAACCAAATTTTTTATCTTCAACACAACTTTATCAACATTAAAGTGGGATTTCTTCTCAGAATATCATTTGTGACCCTGTACCACAAAACCAGTCTAAAGTAGCACGGGTATATTTGTAGCAATAGTGAAAAATACATTGTATGGCTCAAAATTATCATTAAGATATTAAGTAAAGATGTGTTCCATGGAGATATTTTATGAATTTCCTAAATATATCAAAACTTAATTTTTAATTCGTAATATGCGTTACTAAGAACGTCATTTGGACAACTTTAAGGCAGATTTTCTCAATATTTAGATTTTCATATAGTTGTATCCTGGCCAAATATTGTACCATAAATCACTGGAAAGCTTATTTATTCAGCTTTCAATTTCAAAATTGAGCCTTATGACTGGTTTTGTGGTTCGGGGTCACATTTTACAATTTATAAAGTTGAGGCTTGCTAATGAGGAAGACCTGGTTCATATTTGTAGGCTATTTTCCACTATGAAGCAGAGTTATTCCAGTCTCCTATTGAGAAAAATATTTTGAAGGACGTTTTTTAATAGAATGCTGATGACGTTGGTCGTTTGTTTTGATTAAATTCATTAATTTTATGCATTTTACTCGTTTATACTCTACACACTTATAACAGATAGTCATAACATTTCATTTATAACACACACTCTATTTTTACAGTAAACAAACGGTGTTAAAAGTCATGTTATTTTAGTCATTAGATAAATTAATGTAGCGGCTGTGTCTCAAAAACCTAGTTAGCTCCCTACCTAGGCAGCATTGTGCCCGTCACGTAAGACGTAAACCTAAAAACGAGCCAATGAGATTCTAACTCACTGCTCGTTCCTGTAACGGCCAGTGACTGTATGACGCCCACACGAGCTGTATAGGTAGTCAGCTCTTTGTGTTTTGAGACACAGCCTGTGTCTGTCACATCTACCGTGTCGCCACTGAGGTCGCTGTTATTCCTGTGGACTTCAGTCTGAAGCCGGACACACTTAGAGGAAGGACAGCGGCTTTGGAAAGGGAATATTTTACTTCGAGGGAATCTGTCACCGCTAACCGGGACAGTCTGTCGCTTCTCTGTCCACCAAGACAGCTGCTCTTACCGGACTTACAGATAATGTGAGTGACTTTAATGACTTTATTTGTGTCGTGGCTTCTTTTTAGAGCAGCTAGAGGTTTGTTGTTTGTGCTAAGTTGGTTTTAATTGCTTTTACAGTGGAGAGCTAGCATGCTGCTAATGAATGAGTCTATATTATAAACAGTCGTTCGGTGAATTTCGTATATTGTTTGTTTTAGCAACAAGCAAAATTCTGTTTAAATACGGAGAGACTTTTGTGTGGTATTTGTTAATAATGCACTTAATTAAGCTTCTTGTGTATCAGAGATAGTTATATTTATGCTTATTTTTGAATTTGGTTGTCTTTAGTTATATTATTTTGTTTTTCAGTGCTTTGTTTTGATAAGTTGGGAGCAAAGTTTTCCATATAACGAGTTTTTTATATAAAGGCTGTGTGTTTTGGAAACTCGATTGGTTGTATGCATTGTTAAAAAGTTTAATTTTTGTGTTCTGAAGGGTCGAGTTAACTTAATTAATCGTGTTTCATTCAAATGAATGATGGATGCTTTGAACACTGTATTGGGTGACTGTAAACTTTAGTGTTTGCGCATGCGCGACTGCTCTGGTTAAACTTCGTAATGGTTCCACCTTTATAATCCCTCTCGGCTCATTCCACTAACTGTGTAAACACCGCCTTCAACAATGAAAAGCTTTTACTATGTGCTGTTATAACAGTAGAACAGAAACATGTTCTATTAAAATATGTATAATTTATATTGTTAAAATATATTAAAAATGCATAATGTATATGTGACCCTGGACCACAAAACCAGTCATAAGTGTCAATTTTTTGAAATTGAGCTTTATACATCATTTGAAAGCTGAATAAATAAGCTTTCCATCGATGTATGGTTTGTTAGGATAGAACATTATTTGGCCAAGATACAACAATTTCAGTATATGGAATCTGAGGGTGCAAAAAAAAATCAAAATATTGAGAAAATCTCCTTTAAAGTTTTCCAAATTAAGTTCTTTGCAATGCATATTACTAAATGCAATGCAAAAATGAAATTTTGATATATTTACAGTAGGAAATTTACAAAATATCTTCATGGAACATGATCTTTACTTAATTTCCTAATGATTTTTGGCATAAAAGAAAAAATCTATAATTTTGACCCATACAATGTATTTTTGGCTATTGCTACAAATATACACCAGCGCCTTAAGACTGGTTTTGTGGTCCAGGGTCACATATATAAGCTCATATCTGAGTTTACACACATGGTAAACTCAAAAGGTTGCACATTGTTTATTAATTATTAATAAATGATAAATAAAATGTATTTGATAAAATGCTATCTTAACTTTTTTTATGTAAATCTATAAAAAAATAAATAAATAAAACAAATAAAATACATGATTTAATAAAATGCAAACTTTTATTTCTGTATTTTATTTAAATAAATAAAAGAATGCATAATTTTATAGATAAACTAACATCTGAGTTTACAAATATGGTAAACTCAAGAGGTTGCACAGTTGAGCTTCCTTGTTTATTAATTATTAATAAATGATAAATAAAATGTAGAAAAAAAAACTATTTAATAAAAAGCAAACTTTTTAATGTATTTTTTTCTTTAAATATCTAAAAAAATTAATAGTTTTTATTATATGAACTCATATCTGAGTTTACAAATATGGTAAACTCAAAATGTACATTTGTGTTTCCATGTTTATTAATTTTTATTAATAAATGATAAATAAATGTATTATTTAATAACGTGCAATCTTAACTTTTTTAAA